>NW_023270619.1:381236-772800 GCF_011800145.1 Mirounga leonina
CCGGCCCCGCCCCCACGCCGGCCCCGCCCCCACGCCGGCCCCGCCCCTGCCGCATTTCATCTCTCCTCCCACTCTGGCCTCCAATGGATTGTTTTCTTTCCGCTGAGCTATAACTGACATGTAGTATTGTGTTAGTTCTAGGTGCACAACATACTGATGTGATAGATGTATATATTGTGAAATAGTTAGCAAAATATGGTCAGTTAACATCCATCACCTTGCGTAGTTATAATCTTTAAAACAGCAAATAAGACCACACCATTCTCCTCTTAAAACCCATTAAAGGTTCTCCATTGCATGTAGAATAACATTTAAATTCTTCGCCAGTGCCTACACGGCACTTCTTATCCGTGGGAGCCCAGCTCTGGGCATCTCTCCCTCCTGTCGGAGCCACTCTGCCCTCCTTCCATTCCTCAGTAGGCCAGCAGGCATTTACAGTTCTCTCTGGCCCAGGGACCCGTTTGTGTCCCCCCTCTGCCCCATTCTTCACTTGGCTGGCTTTTCTTCCTTCATCAGAGATGCCTAACCTGCCCCCGCCCCAATGAAGGTAGCCCCTCCAGCACCTGTCTCCTCTCCCACAGCACCGCCCTCATCTTCTTCACAGCACTGAACCCAGTTAGTAACTACATGGCTGTCACTTTCCTTGGGGATTGTCCCCCTCACTGGGCTGCAAGATGTATGAATTGATCTGAACAACATTAACTAGCCTGAAAAGACTTCCTCTCTCTGAAAAATGGGGGGGATTTTTATGGCCTTTACGGAATATAAGAAGGCAAAAAAAAGAAAAAAAGAAAAAAAGAAGGCAATGTTCTGCATACACATCTTTCAATGTTAATGCTTCTCATACTACACTATTTCTAAAGAATTTTAAATGACAAGTTACCACCCAAAATTTCAGCCAAGAAACCAACCCTCTGTAGTGCTTTTCTTTTTTCATTAGTTTCAGAGGTAGAATTTAATGATTCATCAGTTGCATATAACACCCAATGCTCATGACATCAAGTGCCCACCTTAATGCCCATCGCCCAGTTACCTCATCCCCCACCCACCTCTCCTCCAGCAACCTTTAGTTTGTTTCCTACAGTTCGGCATCTCTTATAGTTTGCCTCCCTCTCAATTTTCATCTTATTTTATTTTTCCTTGTAGTGTTTTTACGTAAACAAATTCAACTAAGGTGTCAAGCACCTGAATAGATCCATGGTCAAGTCCATGGTGTGATGGAAATAGAGACTATAAGACAGTTTGCTCCTCCATTATGAGCCATTTTATAATTTTCAAAATTCCAAAAGAAGAAGAAAAATGTATCAAGGAATCAAGAAAAATCAGCATAGCTTCTTAGTATTCTCTATAAAATTCCTTTTAGTTTTGGGACCACCTTTCCTTTATTATCTAGAAGTATCCCTTTGTACTCCCCCTCACCTTGTGATGGGAAAATGGGGGCCCAAGTAGGTGACTTTGTCTAAGGTCAGACAACTGCTCGATGTAATTAGGAGTGCCTGATATCAGTTAGAAAGCTCTAGCATTTATGCACCTGATACCTTCATTAAGTTTTACTTCCATTCTGGTTTCCAAAAGTGAAACAGAATGTTAGCTTGGTTCACTACCCAGTGAAGGGCTAGAAACTCTGGTCTCCTCTGGGTCTGTGGTGAGGACCCAGGCTGTCCAGGCAGGGGTGGTGCTGTCCACTTGTGGATTCTTGGCAAGACCTAGTCCAGGGCTGGGCACATTCAAGATGACTCATTGATTGGGACTCTAAAGTATGTTCATAAAGACGAGCATCTAGAAAAAAAGGTATTTCACTAAATAATCACATTTTTTATTAACTTGGGTTTTGTTCTAGTTACCCTGCAAAATGCGTTGATACTTTTAGCAGGATTTCAGAGTCAAGCTCAAATAGACCACTTTGTGGTGATAAAATCTTTCTTTTGTAATTTTTTAATTGGCCCATCAGGATCTTGAATGAGTTTACTTTTGTCTCCAAGAAAATAAATTTCACACATCGTGATTTTTAAAATTATATGCGACTCTTAATTCTCAGATTTTATATCAGAAAAAAATTTGGTGAAGACTACTAGAATTTTTTTAATTGGCCTAGTCATTTCTCAAAGCAGCTTAATTTTACAATTCTGGAACTTATACTATTTTGATATTTTAATCTTCACAAAGGTGATATTCAAATTGTACTGTTTTTATATTTTTATAATTTTTCCAGTAATAATATTCAAGTTATTTAACCACCAGTCTGGCCCAGAAACCAACTACTCAGAACTAATGCTAGTTTTATCACTGGGGCAGCGTTCTGGGGGTCTCCAGATAAGCCAGATGTAACCCTCTAGATGCTATACCATAAGGTGATCTCATGGTCCTGGAGGAGGGGTTGAGAGCTGGGACATTAGGGCAGTGGAGGAGGGGCTCAGGGCTCAGGGCAATGACTATTCATTAACCTATTGGGTGTATTTTAATATTCTAGAATCCATTTGGCTGCACGGGTGCATGCCAGCTGAATATCAGCCCAACTCTTTATTTTCACCATCACATCTTCAAGATATAAGACAAAACTCTCTCTCTCTCACACACACACACACACACACACACATATTTACAGCTGATTCTAATGATGATGATGACAATAATAATGAGAACTAACATTTCTGGGGATCTGTCATGTGCCAGAAATACTTGATATTAATTATTTTATTTAATTTGAACAGTAAACCTGTGAAGTAAAAAAGCCTTTGTGAATGGCAGAAATTTAAAACCCCAATGAACATGGCAGCAGAGAGCCTTCAGTTCCAACATTGATTTTCAGGTCTCCAGTGTGGTCTAAAGGACAGAGGACTACATTTGGAACACACAAAGCTCAGGGGTCTTTTAACGAGGCCCCAGAGATTTCTGCAAAGGAATCAATGACATTGGCGTCACTACTGGCCATTCATTTCCGTGTCTGCAGACAGAAGGTAAGAGTATCTGCCCATTATAGGCTTCCCTCACCTGGGAATAAAGACTTGCTGAATTTCAGCCCATACTGTCTGAAAAGGGTCCTGAGACCCTTTCAGTCCAGGATAGTGCTCGACTCACAGTCCAGGAAGATAAGGAACGAGGGTA
Source organism: Mirounga leonina (assembly GCF_011800145.1). Taxonomy (NCBI): domain Eukaryota; kingdom Metazoa; phylum Chordata; class Mammalia; order Carnivora; family Phocidae; genus Mirounga; species Mirounga leonina. The sequence goes on from NW_023270619.1 coordinate 384,342, forward strand.
CAAGTGATCAGTGGCATCAGACACTCTTCTTCCAACCGGTCAGATATGGACAAGTAGGGAAATAATGATAGCTAACACCTGTTAAGTATCCGCTCTGAGTCTGACACACTGTGTCATTGAATGCTCTCTATGATGCTGAGGTGGGCACTATTCTTTTTTTTTAATTGAAGTATAACTGACATACAATAGCCTATTAATTTCGGGTGTACATAAGAGTGGTTCAATATTTTTACGTTACAAAATGATCACCATGATAAATCTAGTTACCGTCACCATACAAAACTACTACAATATTATTGACTATATTCCCCATACTGTACATTACATCCCCATGATTTATTTATCTTATAACTGGAGTTTGTACCTTTTAATCCTCTTCACCTATTTCACCCACTACTAACCTCTTCTGCCTCTGGTAACCAACAGTTTCTTCCTGTATCTATAAGTCTGTTTCTGTTTTGTTTGCTCATTTGTTTTCTTTTTTTAGATTCTATATATAAGTGAAATCACACAATATTTGTCTCTGTCTGACTTATTTCACTTAGCATAATACCTTCTAAGCCCATCCATGCTATCACAAATGGCAAGATTTCATTCCTTTTTATAGCTGAGTAATATTCCAGTGTGTGTGTGTGTCTGTGTGTGTATTTATATAAACACACACCATATCTTTATCCGTTCATCTAACAATGGACACTTGGGTTGCTTCCATATCTCAGCTACCATAAATGCTGCGGTGAACATATAGGTGCATATATCTCTTCAAATTGGTGATTTTGTTTCCTTCAAAGAAATCCCCAGAAGTGAAATTGCTAAATTGTATGGTAGTTTTATTTTTAATTACTTGAGGAACCTTCACACTGTTTTCCATAGTGGCAGCACCAATTTACATTTTCACCAACAATGTAGGAGGCATTACCACCAAGAATACTCTATCCAGCAAGGTTATTGTTCAGAACTGAAGGAGACATAAAGAGTTTCCCAGACAAGCAAAAGCTAAAGGAGTTCACCATAGCTAAAACAGCCCTACAAAAAATGTCAAAGGATGTTCTTTAAGCAGAAAAGAGAAGGCCATAACTAGAAATAAAAAAAATATATGAAAGAACAAATCTCACTAGTAAAGACAAATATATAGAAAAGACAGTGAATCAGCCACTTAAAAAGTTAGTATGAAAGTTAAAAGACAAAAATAGTAAAATCAACTATAACTACAATAAGTTGTTATAAGTTAAGGGATACGTAATAAGTTAAGGGATGCACATAATAAAAAGACGTAAAATACGACACCAAAAACATAAAATGGGGAGGGGCCAAAAATGTAAAGCTTTTAGAATGCAGTCAAATTTAAGTGACTTTCAGCTTAAAATAAACTTTTATCTATATATACGTAGATATATATGAACCTCATGGTAACTACAAACCAAAACTTAGAATAGATACACACACAAAAAGAAAGGAACCCAAACATAGCACTGAAGAAAACCATCAAGCCATAACAGGAGAAACCAAAAGATGAAGAAAGGAACAAAGAAGAACTGCAAAAACAACCAGAAAAAATCAACAAATAAGTACACACCTCCCAATAATTACTTTAAATATAAATGAATATAAATGAGCTAATGTTCTAATCAAAAGATAGAGGGTGGCTGAGTGGATGAAAAAATAAGACCCATTTATTTATATGCTGCCTATAAGAGATTCACTTCAGATCTAAAGAAAGTGAAGGGATGGGAAATGATATTCTGTGCAAATGGAAATGAAGAGAAAGTCGGTATAACAATGCTCCTATCAGAGAAAATCGACTTTAAAACAGAGACTATAACAAAAGACAAAGAAGGGCATTACTTAACGATAAGGAGGCCAATCCAAGAAGAGGACATAAAGTTCATTAATATTTATGCACCCAACACAGAAGCACCTAAATATATAAAGTAAACACTAACAGACATAAAAGGAGAAATGTACAGTAATATAATAATAGTAGGGGGCTTTGGACCCCACTTACATCAGTGGATAGATCATCCAGACAGAAGATCAATAAAGAAACACTGGCTTTAAACGACACATTAGCCCAGAGAGACTTAATAGATATTTACAGAACATTCCATCCAAAAAGCAGCAGAATACAATATTCTTGTCAAGTGCACAGGGAACATGCTCTAGGATGGAGCACAGGTTAGGCCCCAAAACAATTCTCAATAAATTCAAGGTGGGTACTATTCTAACCTTCATTTTGCCAATGAGGAAACTAAGGTTTAGAGGCACAACGTAACTTACCAAAGCCCCAAGATTACTCAGTGGAGGAGGGGGGATTTGATGCTAAGTTCTCGGGATTCCTGAATCTAGACACTAGACCACTAGCGATTCTCGGGTCGACCCTGGCTAGCGATGCCCATCTCTTTCCTGCCAATCTCACGCAGATATGGCACTGGCCCTGTGCAAGCCTTCTGTCACGTATTTGTATTTAGAGTGTGATTAATGTCAAAGTTAGCATAATGTTGACTTAGAGAAAGGCTTATTTTGCCATGTTTTTTGACAGCACGACCTAGAAGATGCTGGAGGAGAACATTCCATGACAAATGTCTGACTACTGGAAACTGTCTCCAATGCCTAATGTCAAAATAACTGCATTTCACTGAGAGAATCAGTCTCAAAACATAAACAATATAACAAGAGTCAGAGGCATAGAGCGCAGGCCAGAAATGAAACCCTTCTGCCGTGTGAACCCGCCGGGCCAGGGGGGATAAGCATCGCTCTCACACAGTGGCCGCTCCGAGGAACTCAAAATATGATTTTAAAGCTGGCACGGGACTGAACAGGGTTGGGATCCTTAGCATAATTAGGTGCATAATCACTGACCGCCAAGAATGTGCAAAGCTGACCAGTAATGGTTTTTCCCCAGCATCCTACCAAAAATATTATCTGCAGATTTTACTAGGTTGGGTTATAACTCACCACTTGAAAAACTCCACCTAACTTTGAGCTGAGTTGAAACTGAAGGGAGAAAAAAGGTCAGATTTGAAACTTTGACACTATTTTTAAAAGTCCCCAGACACTGGAGGGCCTTATCAGTGGCTTCCTCTTACCTGGTGCTGTGCACGCACATTTCCAAGGAAACCTGGAGCTGACCCACGGCTTTGAGCTGTGTCTGAGGTCGTCCTCGCTGCCCCGCTCTCCTGAGCTGTTGGAGTGAAAAGTTTTACTTCACTCGCTTCTGGCTCAGACAGGAAGAGCATTATTTTCTCTCTTAAGGAAGGACTGGGGGAGGAGTAAAGTCTATTTATTAAATTAAAGGTGCCATCCTTTTAGGATTGTCTCCAGCCCGTCCTCCTGACCCCCTGCCCGTGATCGGAACTGAAACAAACACCTAGGCTTCCCATGTGCTTAAAAAATCTTCCAGCTTCAAGTATCCGACGGTCAGAATCATTTTGACATTGTGTATCACATGCTCAGCAAATGGCGGGCTTCCTGCCTGCCAGGCTGTGCTTTTTCATCACTAGAAATGAGTCGGGAGGTCACCTGAGACCACCTTGATCCCACGGAGCAAAGCCAGGAGCAGCCCCAGTTCTCGGCCGCGCAGCAAGACACTTGGCCAGAGAGAACACATCTTGCATCACAGGGTGTAGACGCGGGCGAGCTGAGGACTGCTCTGACTCCTGCTAGAGGCGGACACAGGCAGCGTGCTCCAGAGAGGGAGGTTACAGGCTACCTGGCAGGAGGTTGGAACAATACCCAGGACCTCCGGTGTGGGTGGGAAGTCACTTTTGCCCCTGAAAAATGTCCATGGAGGACTAGGAAGTAAGATAATGATGAGAAGCTCAGTAGTCCACACGGTGCAAGGATGTGCTAAAGAGGGGCAGCATCTCCTTGTAAACAAGCTGTCTCCAAAAACATGATGCCCTGATTCTAAAAGTCCATGGGGTCCTCTCCTAATGAGCAGCAATCATATCTGTACTCCAGATATCTCTGTTGGAGGGCAGAAATTCAAGATCTCTGCCAGTCCCGACCTATGCGTGTTAGCAAGAAGTCGGTGTCCGGAGGATGGCCTGGAAGCCAAGGCCCGGCCCCGGCAGAGCTCCGGAACACCGGGGAACTGTTGGAACCACGCAGTGCTGGGCCCTCAGCCACACCGTTGGAGGCAACTGGAGGCCCAGGTGCAAATTCAGCAGGTCAGCCTAATGTGACTGCAGCAGGGAGAACCTCAGCCTGAAACAAATGCAATCCTCGGTTCCCTTGGGGAATCTACGTTTTATCTGATGCGTAAGATACACCAGGAGGTAGTCCTTGTTATTTTGTTTACTGAAGAGAGTGTAAGAATGAGGGTCACAGCATTTCACAGGCTCCCTGTCCTGAGGATGAATAAGAACGAACTCTACACCGTAACATTAGGAATTGTTCTACTTCTGGGAAGTCTAGTGGTTTCCATCATAGGGTCTCTGCATTCTTTATCTAACTGTTTTCCTCTTTGACTTGGCTGCTAACATGCTTAGTGTTTCCTATGAACCACCTCTGCTAAAGTTTGCAGGACCTTGGGCATTAACTTTATCTCTGGATTTATCTTTTTTCCTATGCTATGTATTATGCTATCTATTATGCTATATATATTTTTGTAAGCCATTTTACATACTATTTGGAATAAAGTGGGATATAAATTTAAGAACCGAATATTTATATTTGATAAATATATGTAAATATTTTATATAAACCTTTTGATAGTGCTGAAGGCACTGAATTATTAAAGTCTTCTTTCACCTGTGTAACCAGTCTGGCTGGTCCTATTAGGTACATTCTATGGGATAAATTGGGAGAAAGTATCACTAAAATCATAATAAAATGAGTTACATTTGTATCTTCTTGATGCAGAATTATTTTAATATTGGGTAAGCATCTGCTTGCCAGACCAGGTTACTCTGGCGGTCACCGTTACGTCTACCCCTGAGACCAATGAGTCAAGACACTGCACTCACACTGTAGAAGGACAAACTTTACTCAAGTCTAGGCACTTTGTATTTACAGTTGGAACTTTTCATTTTTTAAAAAGATTTAATTATTTATTTGTCAGAGAGAGACAGAGAACACGAGCATGGGGAGTGGCAGACAGAGGGAGAGAAGCAGGCTTCCCGCTGAGCAAGGAGCCTGATGCAGGACTCTATCCCAGGACCCAGGGATCATGACCTGAGCTGAAGGCAGATGCTTAACCAACTGAGCCACCCAGGCGTCCCTGTAGTTGGAACTTTTAAAAACACCCTGGGCCTCTAACTCATAAAACAGGAAAGTGTCATACAGAATAATTTTGTAACACCTATCACAGGTAAGTTACATATTTACTGCAACAATCCATCATTTCAGCTTGAAAACAGGTAGCCTAGAAAACATCTGATAAATAAAGGTGGATTAGAAGCAGAAATGAAAACTTGTATTGATAATTTATCTATTTAAAAATAAGCCAAACTATACAACTCAACACCCAAAAACCAAATAATCCAACTAAAAATAGGCAGAAGACGTGAACAGACATTTCTCCAATGAAGACATCCAGATGCCCAACAGACATGAAAAGATGCTCATCAACAGCACTCATCATCAGGGAATAAATTTAAATCAAAACTACAGTGAGATATCACCTCACACCTGTCAGAACGACTAAAATCAACAACACAAGAAACAACAGGTGCTGGTGAGGATGCAGAGAAAGGGGAACCCTCTTACACTGTTGGTGGGAATACAAAGTGGTGCAGCCACTCTGGAAAATAGTATGGAGGTTCCTCAAAAAGTTAAAAATAGAACTACCTTATGACCCAGTAATTCCACTACTGGGTATTTACCCAAAGAAAACGAAAACACTAATTTGAAAAGATACATGTATCTCTATGTTTATTCCAGCATTATTTACAATGGCCAAGGTAGGGAAATAGCCCAAGTGTCCCATCAATGGATGAATGGATAAAAAAGATGTGAGATATATATGTATATATATATATATATAATGGAATATTACTCAGCCATAAAAAGAAGGAAATCTTGCCATTTGCGATGATACAGATGGAGCTAGAGTATAATGCTAAGCGAGATAAGTCAGTCAGAGAAAGACAAATACCAGATAATTTCACTCATATATGGAATTTAAGAAACAAAACAAATGAGCAGAGGAAAAGAGAGAGAGAGGGACAAACCAAGAAACAGACTCCTAACTATAGAGAACAATGTAATGGTTACCAGAGGGGAGGGGTGGGGGATGGGTGAAATTGGGGGTAGGAAAAAAGAAAAAAGAAAAAGAAAAAGAAAAAGAAGCTAAACTACAAAGCAATTATTGAGCTCTCACTCTGTCTCCTATGAGAGAGGTTAGAATAAAAGGAAAATGCAGCCTCAATGGTGAGGTTCAGACGTTATGTCCCATAGGGGTTCAGAAGAGAAAGCTTGTTATAGATTGGAAGGAGAGGGAGTTTCACGCACACCACAGATGATGACATCCTTCTGCTGTTTCTGCAAGGACCCTCTGTGCTTCCAGCCCTGACTTCCAGAAGACCTCCTGGCTGACAGACACAGGTGAAACCACGGCCAGGCATGCTGGCAGTCTGCCAGAGAAGGCGTCCTACCTGAAGAAAGACAAAGTAGTGAAGCCTGAAAACCTTGTCTGGATTTCTTCCAGGACCATGACTCCCCGTGGAAGCACCTGAGGTTCTGGAAATAACTGGGTACCCCCTTGCAACTTCTCAGGTGCGATCTAATGTGCAAAATTTTCTGACTTTTCCATCCAAGTAGGATTATTAAACATTTAAATAATTTTGGCAAAATAATTTTCTTTCCAAGTTTGTGTTTCCCCAAATAAAAAACACTTCTGGTCCAGATAAGAACCTGAATGTCTCTCTACCACACACAGACATGCACACACATGCACCTGGACCTCTACATTAAGTAAAACACAGAAGAAGTAAGACAAGACGGATGGTATCACACTTGTTTTTTGTTGGTTCAAACACTATAAAAGATGCTCAGCACACCTTAGGAGAACTTTAGCAATATCAGAGCCTGTGTAACTTTTCTCCTCCCCAGATCCCAGGCACCAGAATCACTATAAAACAACATAGCCATAAACATCATACCACCCATTCACAGAGAGTTCACCAAATTTTATTTGGATAAGTAAACTCCTTGCAAGGAAAAGCCATAAGCCTTCAAGCTACCTAGCCGAGCAATATTATTTCTAAGTTGTGTTCTTCTCCCTAGTTTTTAACCCAACTTACTCAATGACAGGAAATTGAAAGGTAACCATTTACCACACCACGTGTAAGTCAGGCCTTTATTTGAGAATCTCCATCCATTCCAGAAGTGTTAGGTCCAATTCCATTTCTCCTCGTCACCTGTCATTTTTCAACAGGCCCGGGGGTCTGGGAGATCGTGCTTCTTCTGCAAACTTCCTGCAAGTGCCTATGGCACGTAGGCACCCAGCCTGTTCTTGCAAAGCAGAGCGGTAGTTAGCAAAGAGCACTGGATTAGAAGTCAGGGGTGTGGCTTCCTATATGGGCTTCACCTCTCGCTCTCTTTGTGGCTTTAGATAAATGATGTAACTTCTCTATATTTCAATCTCTTCCTTGGTAAAATGCAAAAGAGAAGGAAAGAGAAAAGAAAAAAAGAAAAGAAAAGGGAAAAGGCAAAGGAAAAGAAAAGAAAAGAAGAGAAAGGAAAAAAAGAGAAAAGAAAAAAGAAAAAAAAAGCTCCGTACAAATCATAAGTGTAGTTGTGAGGGACAATCAGATTAAAAATTACAATTTTCCAATTTTTCCATTTTTCCATTTCTTCGAGATTATAGCCTTGAAACCGTGGTAGCCCTGACTGGAAGTAGGTGGGTAGGTGTTGAATGCATCCTGAAACAAAATAAGGGACCCAGGGCCACTGTTTATAGCGTGTCTAATTTACAAAACTAGTCTTAACCAAACTCACAATGTCTGTAGGATCACATGAAACTGAAGAGGAAAGGAAAGGAAGGAAATAAAGGGCAGGGGAGGAAGCAGGTATACCCGCGTGACTGAGGGGAAGAAGCAGGAATGCAGTGCGTTAGCTCTGTCTGTCCTCCGCCCCGCACACAGAAAGCCCATGGGCACTGCCCCCTCAACCAATGACTAGCTGACAGCAGTGAATTCTCTGCAGAAGGTAACGCCCAAACACTGGCTTTACTTTTTCAGACAAGTGGAACATTCTATAGGCAGAAAGGAAAAAAAGCTGTGCCAAGTTCCATAACATGGTAGAGACATCATTTTAACAGATTTTGTCTAAAACCAGTCTGCTCTAGGCAAGGTTTTTGTTATGCCCCGCTTTCTGGCTTTATGTTACAGAACTATTCTCCTACAGTACTCTTCTCCTTTCAAACATGCGGGCAAATGGTGACGCAAATTCTCCTGAATTTCTCATTCTCCCCTTTCTTTTCATCCCCTTGACCAAAATAACCCACTTCTTAAGTTGGATCTATATTAAATAGACATGTAGGTACTCCCCCCACAGACACACATGCACGTGTGTACACACACATATATACATGTACACACGTACACACAGGTACACACAAATAGGCACACAGACACATGTACTCACAGAGACACACATACACACATACACACACACACATACACACGTACATGTGCACAGACACATGAACATATGCATGCACATGCACATACATACATACACACATGCACATGCACTTTCTTTCCCTTTCCATCACTACCCTCAGGATTAAAAATTAGCAAAAACAAGCTTAAACACTGGATGTGTTAAGATTCCCCCAAGGATTTCTTTTCCTGATGTTTTACTATGAACAGGAAATATAACTGTATTAACCTCTCCAATCCTCCCAGCTCCCTACAGACACACAAATGGACTCATACTTTTTAACCAAGAGCTGTATAGTTGAAACAGCTTTTAAATAAACAGTAGCCCAGAAAAACACAAATACAGCTCTTCACAGATGACACGGATCTGCTTTCACTTTTTAGGAGAAGCCATAAAAAACATATAGAGTTGTTATTGGCCAAATGCTGTCTGAAAGAGGGACTGAATAGTAATTATGTCAAAGTAAAATCAGGACTTTCAGTAGATGCTCCTCACCATCCAGGACAAGCCCACTCTCTTTAGTTACATAACAGTAAACTTTAGTTCTTTGTGATTATTCCTATTATTGATGCAATGTTACATCATTTAACATTATATCCAAGTAAAATCTCAGAATTAGATGGTAAACTCCTTGAGTTTAGATACACTGGATTCTTTCTATTCCTCTGTATCCTACATCCTAACTTTAAAAATCTCCAATAAAGATCTCAGAGGTAATGGGTATACTGAACATAATGAGAACATAATGAGAACATAACTGTCATCTTCACTATTGATAAAATAATTGCATCACATGTCTGTGATATAATGAAATTAGTTACATAAGTGGATATTTTGCTGCTATTCTTGAATGACAGCACAGAAGGATGTGGCTGGCAATGCTCTGCAATGTTCTGGGGTCTATCATCCATACAGAAAATACAATCTACTATTATCCACATATCTACTCATAAAAGTTACTTCCTGCCATTGTACTTATGGAAGCATACTTCCCTTTCTGAAATCTTTTCTCCTGCTCTTTGGTCCCCACCCCCATAACTAACCTCAATTTGGAGGGAAAGAATGTATTTTGGTTTTATCATTAAGTCAGTTCTTGAGTTAGTGCTACTTTTCTTGCTAGTAAGTTTGATTTTCATGAAGCTGTGTTCTGTTCGTCTTCTTTTCAAAAACATTCTGGGAGGGAGGAGCAAGATGGCAGAGGAGTAGGAGACCTGGATTTCATCTCCTCTCAGGAATTCAGCTGGATAGGGATCAGACCATTCCGATCACCTACGAACTCAACAGGAGATTGAAGAAAAGAATAGCAGCAACTCTCTGAACAGAAAAGCGACCACTTTCTGGAAGGTAGGACATGGGGAGAAGTGAATCCGAGGCAATATTCGGGAGGATAGACGGCAGGGGAGGGGGCCTCCATCGGCCACTTCTGGCAAGTGATAGAGCCACAGAGCACAAAATTGGAACTTTTAGAAGTCTGCTCTGCTGAGGGACATCGTTCCAGTCGCTAAGCGGGGGATGGAACCCTCGCTAGGACAGTGTGGCCTCAGGACCTTCGGGGTCACAGAAAGACCAGGGGTGCCTGAGTGCGGCAGAGCTCCCAGGTATTGGAGCGGGAAAGCTGGCTGCAGAGACAGAGCCGAGGAGTGGACTCTCAGCTTGGGTTTGCCATAAACCATGATCCAGGGCACAGTCGGGCCACTGCTCCTCCAGCAGGGGCCCAACAAGTGGCAGATCCGGGGAGACTCCCCTTCCTCCCTGGGAGGAGTGGCATGGGAGCGCACCACAGGGATCTGCTGGGTTTGGAGACTCCACACAGGGTCGGGTGCCAGAGATAGAAATGCTCGGTGACAGGCCGGGTGAGCACAGAGTGTGGCCAGAGATGGGGGAGATGGGAGTGATTGACTGCTTTTCTCTGGGGGCACACTGAGGAGTGGGGCCCCGAGTTCTCAGCTCCTCCGGGGCAGAGATTGGGAGGCCGCCATTTTCACTCTCCGCCTCCAAAGCTGTACGGAAAGCTTGCAGGGAACAAACGCCCCTGAGAGCAAATGGGAGCAGATTACCTAGCCCGGACCCAGCAAGGGTGGGGCAATTCCGCCTCTGGCAAGGACATTTGAGAACCATGGCAACAGGCCCCTCCCCTAGAAGATCAGCAAGAACAGCCAGCCAAGACCAAGTTTACCTATCAATGAGAATGGGAGAACTCCAGCCCTAGGGGAATATAGCACATAGAATTCATGGCTTTTTTCCCCCTGATTTTTTACTCTTTCAAAGTTAATTTTTTTTTTAATTTTCTTTTTTTAAAAAGTATTTCTTTTTCCCTTTTTCAACCAACATCTTATCAATCCCTTTTTTAAAAAATCTTCTTTATTTTTCATTTTTAGAGTCATATTCTATCCCTTCATAGTAGTTAACCTTATTTTTGGTATATATATATAAGTTGTACTCTCTTTAAAATTTTGGGATACAGTTTCTTCTAACAGACCAAAATATACCCTAAATCTTTAGTGTATGGCTTTGTTCTAGTCTCCTGCCTGATCACATTCTCTCCCCCCGCCTTTTTTTTAATCCTCTTCTTTCTTTTTTCAACCAACTTCTTACCTTATCAATTCCTTTTATAAAATCTTTTATAATTTTCATCTTTACAGTCATATTCCATCCCTTCATCATATTTACCATTATTTTTGAACATATATAAGCTTTTCTTTCTTTAAAATTTGGGAGGCAATTTCTTCAAACAGACCAAATACGCCCCAAATCTAGTGTGGGGCACTGACCTATTCACCAGCCTGATCATATTTGATCATTTTTTTTTTCTTTTTTCTTTCTTTCCCTTTCTTTCCCCCCAGTTTCAGGTCTCTTCTGATTTGTTTAGTGTATATTTTTCTGGGGTCATTATTACCCTGTTAGCATTTTGTTCTCTCATTCATCTGTTCTCTGGACAAAGTGACAAGACGGAAAAAAATCACCTCAAAAAAAAAAGAATAAGAGGCAGTACCGACTGCCAGCGACCTAATCAATGCGGACATTAGTAAGATGTCAGAACTAGAGTTCAGAATGATGATTTTAAAGATACTAGCTGAGCTTCAAAAAAGCATGGAAGATATTAGAGAAACCCTTTTGGAGAAATAAAAGAACTAAAATCTAACCAAGTCAAAATCAAAAAGGCTATTAATGAGGTGCAATAAAAAATGGAGGCTCTAACTGCTAGGATAAATGAGGCAGAAGAGAGAATTAGTGAGATAGAAGACCAAATGATGGAAAATACAGAAGCTGAGAAAAAGAGAGATAAACAACTCCCAGATCACAAGGGCAGAATTCGAGAGATAAGCGATACCATAAGATGAAACAATATTAGAATAATTGGGATCCCAGAAGAAGGAGAGACAGGAGCAGAAGGTATAATGGAGCAAATTATAGCAGAGAACTTCCCTAATTTGGGGAAGGAAACAGGCATCAAAATCCAAGAGGCACAGAGAAACCCCCTCAAAATCAATAAAAATAGGTCAACACCCTGACATCCAATAGTAAAACTTACAGGTCTCATAGACAAAGAAAAAATCCTGACAAAAGCTTGGGACAAGAGATATGTAACTTACAATGGTAGAAACATTAGATTGGCAACAGACCTATCCACAGAGACCTGGCAGGCCAGAAAGGACTGGCATGATATATTCAGAGCACTAAGTGAGAAAAATATGCAGCCAAGAATACTATATCCAGCTAGGCTGTCATTGAAAATAGAAGGAGACATAAAAAGCTTCCAGGACAAACAAAAACTAAAAAAATTTGCAAACATGAAACCAGCCCTACAAGAAATAATGAAAGGGGTCCTCTAAGCATAGAGAGAGCCTAAAAGCAACATAGACCAGAAAGGAACACAGACGATATACAGTAACAGTAACCTTACAGGCCATACAATGGCAATAAATTCATATCGTTCAAGAGTTACCCTGAAGGTAAATGAGCTAAATGCCCCAATCAAAAGACACAGCGTTAACAGATTGGATAAATAAAGCCTAAACCCAGCAGGAGAAGAGAAATAATAAAGATCAGAGAAGAAATCAATGAAATAGAAACCAAAAGAACAGTAGAACAGATCAATGAGACTGGGAGCTGGTTCTTTGAAAGAATTAATAAGATTGATAAACCCCTGGCCAGACTTATCAAAAAGAAAAGAGAAATGACCCAAATAAATAAAATCATGAATAAAAGAGGACAGATCAGGGGGCGGAGCAAGATGGCAGAGGAGTAGGAGACCTGGATTTCGTCTCCTCTCAGGAATTCAGCTGGATAGGGATCAAACCATTCTGAACACCTACAAACTCAACAGGAGATCGAAGAAAAGAAGAGCAACAACTCTCTGAACAGAAAAGCGATCACTTTCTGGAAGGTAGGACGTGCGGAGAAGTGAATCCGAGGCGATATTCGGGAGGATAGACGGCGGGGGAAGGGCCTCCATCGGCCACTTCTGGCAAGTGATAGAACCACGGAGCGCAAAATCGGAACTCTTAAAAGTCTGCTCCGCCGAGGGACGTCACTCTGGTGGCTAAGCGGGGGGTGGAACCCCCCGGGACAGTGTGGTCTCAGGACCCTCGGGGTCACAGAAAGACCAGGGGTGCCTGAGTGTGGCAGAGCTCCCAGGTAACGGAGCAGGGAAGCCAGCTGCAGAGACGGAGCCCAGGCGCAGGCTCTCAGCTCGGGGTTGCCATAAACCGTGATCCGCGGCACAGTCGGGCCCCTGCTCCTCCAGCAGGGACCCAACAAGCGGCAGATCCGGGGAGACTCCCCTTCTTCTCCCTGGGAGGAGAGGTGCGGGAGTGCACCGCAGGGATCTGCTGGGTTTGGAGACTCCACCCGGGGTCGGGTGCCAGAGATAGAAATGCGCAGTCACAGGCCGGGTGAGCACGGAGTGCAGACGGAGACCAGGGAGACGGGAGTGACTGACGACTTTTCTCTGGGGGCACACTGAGGAGCGGGGCCCTGAGTTCTCAGCTCCTCCGGGGCGGAGATTGGGAGGCTGCCATTTTCACTCTCCGCCTCCAAAGCTGTATGGAAAGCTCGCAGGGAACAAAAGCTCCAGAGAGCAAACCCGAGCAGATTACTTAGCCTGGATGGGGCAAGGGCGGGGCAATTCCGCCTCCGGCAGAGACATTTGGAAACCACGGCAACAGGCCCCTCCCCAGATGATCAGCGAGAACAACCAGCCAAGACCAAGTTTACCGATCAATGAGAACGGCAGAACTCCAGCGCTAGGGGACTACTGCACATAGAATTCATGGCTTTTTTACCATGATTCTTTAGTCTTTCAAAGTTAATTTTTTTTTAACTGTCTTTTTTTCTTTTTTTTTTTGAATTTCTCTTTTTCCCTTTTTCAACCAACATCGTATCAATCCCTTTTTTTAAAAAAAAAAAACATTTTTATTTTTCATATTTAGAGTCATATTCTATCCCTTCATAGTAGTTACCCGTATTTTTGGCTTATATATATATAAGTTGTTCTCTCTTTAAAATTTTGAGATAGTTTCTTCTAACACATTAAAATATACCCTAAATCTCTAGTATATGGTGTTTTCTATTCCCCTGCCTGATCACATCCTCTCCCTTTTTTTTCTTTTTTCTTTTTTTAAATCCTCTTCTTTCTTTTTTCAAACAAATTCTTATCAATTCCTTTTATAAAATTTTTTATAATTTCCATCTTTACAGTCATATTCCATCCCTTCATCATATCAACCCTTATTTTTGTACATATATAAGTTTTTCTTTCTTTAAAATTTTGGGAAGCACTTTCTTCTAAAAGACCAAAATACACCCCAAATCTAGTGTGTGGCACTGATCTATATACCAGCCTGATCATATTTGATCACATTCTGGTTTTTGTTGTTGTTGTTGTTTTGTTTTGTTTGTTTTTGTTTTTATCTTTATCTTTTTCTTTTTCTTTTTTCTCTTTCCATTTCTTTTTCCACTGCTTCAGGTCTTTTCTCATTTGTTTAGAGTATATTTTCTGGGGACGTTGTTACTCTGCTAGCATTTTGTTCTCTCATTAATCTATTCTCCTCTGCACAAAATGACAAGACGGAAAAAATCACCTCAACAAAAAGAACAAGAGGTAGTACCGACTGCCAGGGACCTACTCAATATGGACATTAGTACGATGTCAGATCTAGAGTTCAGAATCATCACTTTAAAGATACTAGCTGGGCTTGAAAAAATATGGAAGTTATTAGAGAAACCCTTTCTGGAGAAGTAAAAGAACTAAAATCCAACCAAGTAGAAATCAAAAAGGCTATTAATGAGGTGCAATCAAAAATGGGGGCGCTAACTGCTAGGATAAATGAGGCAGAAGAGAGAATCAGTAATATAGAAGACCAAATGATGGAAAATGAAGAAGCTGAGAAAAAGAGAGATAAACAACTACTGGATCACAGGGGCAGAATTCGAGAGATAAGCGATACCATAAGATGAAACAACATTAAAATAACTGGGATCCCAGAAGAAGAAGAAAGAGAGAGAGGGGCAGAAGGTATATTGGAGCAAATTATAGCAGAGAACTTCCCTAATTTGGGGAAAGAAACAGGCATGAAAATCCAGGAAGCACAGAGAACCCCTCTCAAAATCAATAAAAATAGGTCAACACCCCGACATCTACTAGTAAAACTTACGAGTCTCATAGACAAAGAGAAAATCCTGAAGGCAGCTCGGGAGAAGAGATCTGTAACCTACAACGGTAGAAACATTAGATTGGCAACAGACCTATCCACAGAGACCTGGCAGGCCAGAAAGGACTGGCAGGATATATTCAGAGCACTAAATGAGAAAAATATGCAGCCAAGAATACTCTATCCAGCTAGGCTGTCATTGAAAATTGAAGGAGAGATAAAAAACTTCCAGGACAAACAAAAACTAAAGGAATTTGCAAACACAAAACCAGCCCTACAGGAAATCTTTTTTTTTTTTATTAAAGATTTTATTTATTTATTTGAGAGAGAGGATGAGAGGAGAGAGAGAGCACATGAGAGGGGGGAGGGTCAGAGGGAGAAGCAGACTCCCTGCCGAGCAGAGAGCCCAATGCGGGACTCGATCCAGGGACTCCAGGATCATGACCTGAGCCGAAGGCAGTCACTTAACCAACTGAGCCACCCAGGCGCCCCCCTACAGGAAATCTTGAAAGGGGTCCTCTAAGCAAAGAGAGACCCTAAAAGCAACATAGACCAGAAAGGAACACAGACAATATACACTAACAGTCACCTTACAGGCAATACAATGGCACTAAATTCCTATCTTTCAATAGTTACCCTGAATGTAAATGGGCTAAATGCCCCAATCAAAAGACACAGGCTATCAGACTGGATTAAAAAACAAGACCCATCAATATGCTGTCTGCAAGAGACTCATTTTAGAACCAAAGATACCCCCAGATTGAAAGTGAGGGGGTGGAAAACCATTTACCATGCTAATGGACACCAAAAGAAAGCTGGGGTGGCAATCCTTATATCAGACAAATTAGATTTTAAACCAAAGACTGTAATAAGAGATGAGGAAGGACACTATATCCTACTTAAAGGGTCTATCCAACAAGAAGATCTAACAATTGTAAATATCTATGCCCCTAACATGGGAGCAGCCAATTACATAAGGCAATTAATAACAAAAGAAAAGAAACACATTGACAACAATACACTAATGGGGGGGACTTTAACACCCCCCTCACTGAAATGGACAGATCGTCTAAGCAAAAGATCAACAAGGAAATAAAGACTTTAAATGATACACTGGACCAAATGGACTTCATAGACATATTCAGAACATTCCACCCCAAAGCAACGGAATACACATTCTTCTCTAGTGCCCATGGAACATTCTCCAGAATCGATCACATCCTAGGTCATAAATCAGGTTTCAACCGGTACCAAAAGATTGGGATCATTCCCTGCCTATTTTCAGACCACAATGCTTTGAAACTAGAACTCAATCACAAGAGGAAAGTCGGAAAGAACTCAAATACATGGAGGCTAAAGAGCATCCTACTGAAGAATGAATGGGTCAACCAGGAAATTAAAGAAGAATTAAAAAAATACATGGAAACCAATGAAAATGAAAACACAACTGTTCAAAATCTTTGGGATGCAGCAAAGGCAGTCCTAAGAGGAAAGTATATAGCAATACAAGCCTTTCTCAAGAAACAAGAAAGGTCTCAGGTACACAACCTAACCCTACACCTAAAGGAGCTGGAGAAAGAACAGCAAATAAAGCCTAAGCCCAGCAGGAGAAGAGAAATAATAAAGATCAGAGCAGAAATCAAGGAAATAGAAACTAAAAGAACAGTAGAACAGATCAACGAAACTAGGAGCTGGTTCTTTGAAAGAATTAACAAGATTGATAAACCCCTGGCCAGACTTATCAAAAAGAGAAGAGAAATGACCCAAATCAACAAAATCATGAATGAAAGAGGAGAGATGATCACAACCAACACCAAAGAAATACAAACAATTATAAGAACATTATGAGCAACTCTATGCCAGCAAATTCGATAACCTGGAAGAAATGGATACATTCCTAGAGATGTATCAACTACCAAAACTGAACCAGGAAGAAATAGAAAACCTGAACAGACCTATAACCGCTAAGGAAATTGAAGCAGTCATCAAAAATCTCCCAAGAAACAAAAGCCCAGGGCCAGATGGCTTCCCAGGGGAATTCTACCAAACAGTTCAAGAAGAATTAATACCTATTCTTCTGAAACTGTTCCAAAAAATAGAAATGGAAGGAAAACTTCCAAACTCATTTTATGAGGCCAGCATTACCTTGATCCCAAAACCAGACAAAGACCCCATCAAAAAGGAGAATTACAGACCAATATCCCTGATGAACATGGATGCAAAAATTCTCACCAAAATACTAGCCAATAGGATCCAACAGTACATTAAAAGGATTATTCACCACGACCAAGTGGGATTTATCCCTGGGCTGCAATGTTGGTTCAACATCCGCAAATCAATCATTGTGATACAATACATTAACAAAAGAAAGAACAAGAATCATATGATCCTCTCCATAGATGCAGAAAAAGCTTTTGACAAAGTACAGCATCCTTTCTTGATCAAAACTCTTCAGAGTATAGGGATAGAGGGTACATACCTCAATATCATAAAAGCCATCTATGAAAAACCTACAGCGAATATCATTCTCAATGGGGAAAAACTGAGAGCTTTCCCCCTAAGGTCAGGAACGTGGCAGGGATGTCCACTATCACCACTGCTATTCAACAGTCCTAGACACAGCAATCAGACAACAAAAAGAAATAAAAGGCATCTGACTTGGCAAAGAAGAAGTCAAACTCTCACTCTTTGCAGATGATATGATACTTTATGTGGAAAACCCAAAAGACTCCACCCCAAAACTGCTAGAACTCAAAGAGGAATTCAGTAAAGTGGCAGGATATAAAATCAATGCACAGTAATCAGTGGCATTCCTATACACCGACAACAAGACAGAAGAAAGAGCAATTAAGGAGTCGATCCCATTTACAATTGCACCCAAAACTATGAGATACCTAGGAATAAACCTAACCAAAGAGGCAAAGAATCTGTACTCAGAAAACTATAAAATACTCATGAAAGAAATTGAGGAAGACAAAAAGAAATGGAAAAACGTTCCATGCTCATGGATTGGAAGAACAAATATTGTGAAGATGTCAATGCTACCTAGAGCAATCTACACATTCAATGGAATCCCCATCAAAATATCATCCACTTTTTTCAAAGAAATGGAACAAATAATCCTAAAATTTGTATGGTACCAGAAAAGACCCCGAATAGACAGAGGAATGTTGAAAAAGAAAAACAAAGCTGGTGGCATCACAATTCCAGACTTCAAGCTCTATTACAAAGCTGCCATCATCAAGACAGTATGGTACTGGCATAAAAACAGACACATAGATCAATGGAACAGAATAGAGAGCCCAGAAATGGACCCTCAACTCTATGGTCAACTAATCTTTGACAAAGCAGGAAAGAATGTCCAATGGAAAAAAGACAGTCTCTTCAACAAACGGTGTTGGGTCAATTGGACAGCCACATGCAGAAGAATGAAACGGGACCATTTCCTTACACCACACACAAAAATAGACTCAAAATGGTTGAAAGACCTCAGTGTGAGACAGGAGTCCATCAAAATCCTAAAGGAGAACACAGGCAGCAACCTCTTCGAACCTCAGCCGCAGCAACTTCTTCCTAGAAACATTGCCAAAGGCAAGGGAAGCTAGGGCAAAAATGAACTATTGGGACTTCATCAAGATAAAAAGCTTTTGCACAGCAAAGGAACTGTCAACAAAACCAAAGACAAGGGACAGCATGGGAGAAGATATTCTCAAATGACATATCATATAAAGGGCTAGTATCCAAAATCTATAAGCAACTTATCAAACTCAACACCCAAAGAATAAATAATCCAATCAAGAAATGGGCAGAAGACATGAACAGACGTTTTTCCAAAGAAGACATCCAAATGGCCAACAGACACATGAAAAAATGCTTAACATCACTTGGCATCAGGGAAATCCAAATCAAAACCTCCATGAGATACCACCTCACACCAGTCAGAATGGCTAAAATTAACAAGTCAGGAAACGACAGATGTTGGCAGGGATGCGGAGAAAGGGGAACCCTCGTTCACTGTTGGTGGGAATGCAAGCTGGTGCAGCCACTCTGGAAAACAGTATGGAGGTTCCTCAAAAAGTTGAAAATAGAGCTACCATATGACCCAGCGATTGCACCACTGGGTATTTACCCCAAAGATACAAATGTAGGGATCCAAAGGGGTATGTGCACCCCGATGTTTATAGCAGCAATGTCCACAATAGCCAAACTATGGAAAGAGCCAAGATGTCTATCGACATATGAATGGATACAGAAGAGTGGTATATATATACAATGGAGTATTATGCAGCCATCAAAAGGAATGAATCCTGTCATTTGCAACAACGTGGATGGAACTGGAGGGTATTATGCTGAGCAAAATAAGTCAATCAGAGAAAGACATGTATCATATGACCTCACTGATATGAGGAATTCTTGATCTCAGGAAACAAACTGAGTGTTGCTGGAGTGGTGGGGGGTGGGGGAATCAGGTGCCTGGGTGATAGACATTGGGGAGGGTATGTGCTATGGTGAGCACTGTGAATTGTGTAAGACTGTTGAATCACAGACCTGTACCTCTGAAACAAATAATACATTATATGTTAAAAAAAAGAAGAAGATAGTAGGAAGGGAAAAATGAAGTGGGGGGATATCAGAGCGGGAGACAAACCATGAGAGACTATGGACTCTGAGAAACAAACTGAGGGTTCTAGAGGGGAGGGTGGTGGGGGAATGGGTTAGCCTGGTGATGGGTATTAAAGAGGGCACATATTGAATGGAACACTGGGTGTTATACGCAAACAATGAATCATGGAACACTACATCAAAAACTAATGATGTAATGTATGGTGATTAACATAACATAATAATAGAAAAAAAAACTTGAAATACTCTCACACACACACAAAAAAAAAAGACCAAAAAAAAAATTCTGGTTTTTCCTCACAATTTAAAATCAAATAATACTCAATATAAAGGATTACTGAAATTTATCTTTATTTTTCTAGAGAAAAATATAAATGAGGCCAATTACATGGAGTGGGAATTGTAGGAAAGACCTGGAAAACCAGCAGCTGGGGAACTGTTTTGGGCAAAGTGGCTCCCTCTGGTGGAAACAGAATCCTCTCTCCGACAGGACACTCTTGTTCCAGAACCCAGAATGTTCGGCTGTCTCCTGAAGATGTCGCAGTGAGGAGAGAGAGTCACCTATTGGTATTTTGATAGATTGTGGCAGGTGGGAAAACTGAAGAAAATTCTAAAACATGACTTGTCAAGTTTGCATGGTTTACATTCCACTAAACTGTTCTAATCATTGCCCCAAACCCTCTGGGGTAGCAAGCCAGGGGGACCCTGAACAGTGATGTGTGCCCCAAAATATGCACACTTGGGATTTCACAGGAGTTGCTAAGGAGATGGTATGACTTGACTCACAAGTTCCCCAAACTTAATCCCAGGGCTCTAGGAATGAAGAGAACGATCAATTCAATATGAAGCTCAGGAGCTGTGAAAGGTCCATGCACCAGAAGAGGCGTGAGCTGGGCAGCATGGCCTTGAACTCATGAATGGACAAAGCCATAATTTCAAAGCAAAAACAGCACTCTAGAGCCCATCCTGTGCTCCAGATAGCCACTCTCATTGTTTCTAAAGGTCAGTGGGTTTTTAAAACTAAATAGTTGGAACCGGAGGAAATCATGATGTTAGTCATTGTTTATTTTACCATATTATCTCCCCACATCTGTGGTCATTTTGTGTTTAATGTGTTCATCATTTTTCTGCTATGTCAATTGTATGGGTCTTCTTAATGTGAGAAAACATTACAAATCAGCATTGTTTTAATACAACTTTTAAAATTATAAACGCTGTGCAATTTGGAAAATTAAGTAAAAATTCCCGTAAGGAACGAATCCCTTGCTACTTCATCCATTTCTCCAATGGAGTAACAGCTGCTCACTCAATATCTATAGTGCCCCTTGGTGCAAAATCCAGTGACATCAAAAATTATACCCGGTACTGAACTTTTAGAGTGCCCATTCACCTATTACAACGTCCCACCTGTCTTGCCCTAGATGGCCATTTGACCCGAGCTCCTGGTTGGCTATCTTCTCTCCATGACATCTATTTCACATTATTCATAAAGGACAAATGCCCTCCCCAGGAAAGATGCTGTCCTTCAGCAGTGTTTTTGGGGAAGGCAACGTGGAACACCCTGTAAGCATTTCTCCCCTGAGAGTTATAACATGTGTTTTCACTCGGGTCAACCAAGAGAAAACCTGCCTCCGACCAAGCGAGATGCGAAAAAATGTACACTGCAGAGACAGACCCCGGGTATCAGCCCCCATCATCTGCTGTCCCCTCTGATCTCAGAACTCACGGCCTCCACAGCCCAGTCACATGGGGTCAGTGTCACACACACACATACCTCCTGGCCGGGGCACGGACTGTGTGCACTTTGTATACACAGCCCCCACTGACCCTTGTGTGGCCTAGTGTCAGATGGCCAGTGTGGGAAAAGGAAGTTTTGCTGCTTCACCAATAAGTACATTCCAACACTCGCCGGACTGTGAATAAATACCACCAATGATTACTCAGTGGCCTGTCCTCAGAACAATGATGACCTGGAGGGAATGCTGCCTGACATGGATTTGTTAGAAGTCTGGAGGGGAGGGACAGAGACGAAGTGGATCTCCTGAGAGCCTGAGAGGAAGCTATCAGAAAGTCACCTGTCATGGTTGGCAGGATGGGTGTGTTTGATGGAGGATCCACCAGGATGTTATCATTATCATATAGCTGTGAGAGGCAGGGATAGGAATCCCAGAAATCAGACCCACAGCAGTTTAATTGTAAAATGTAGGCACTTGAAGCTAAGAAAGTAACTCAAGGACCCTAACCAGCCTCCTAGGTTGAATTAAATTTATAGGTAATTTATATAACTATATATATATATATCAATATTCTCTGATAATTTTCAGTTGCAATTTTATCAGTAAGCTAGCTCTGACCCCCCAAAAAATATTATCAAAAAAGTGTTTAGGCATATAAAGGGGGGGTATTCTAGATACAAGTTTAATCAGCTAACTACAATCCCAGCCTGATGAAATTTTCAAACTCTTTTGTGTTAACATGCTAAACATCTGTATAAATAAACAGTTGGTAGTAAATCAACATTTTGCATTAAATTGAAAAGTAGAGTTTAGAAATGCTTATTGTATGGAGCCCATATTGAGCCAAGCAAATGGTGATTTGAAAAAGTAGGGAATATCTCCTCCCTTTACAAACACACACACACACATACACACACATGATTATTATCAAGGTTACCAGATTTAGCAAAAAAAAATGCAAAAAATCCAGTTACATTTGAATTTCAAATAAAAACGAATAACTTAATTTTGTAGTCTTAAGTATGTTTCATGCAACTTGGGAAAAATTATACTAAAATGTTATTCAGTGTTTGTCTAAAATTCAAATGTACCTGTCCATACTGCATTTTATCTAGTAATTATAATGATTACATATACATATGAATATATAGACTATCTATAATTTGCATGTTTTTTTGGACATTTTGCCCCTGTGTAGGCAAGACAGAGGCTGTGAGAGAGAGCAAATCTATCGGGTATTCAAGAACTGAGAATTAAGAAACATTCATGAAATTCATGGGGAAAAAGATACCCATTTTCTGCCTAACCATATTTACTTCCTGAAATAAACAGAGAGCGTATTGATATATTTCATCAATACGCTAGTCCTGACATTATCCAAGATTCCTGATAACATTCCTTTTACACATTTCATAATTTGGATTCATTAGATCAGAAATTGGGATAGAAAAATTTAGGAGAAAGTTTATATATTTATCTATAATACTTATATATTTATCCAAACATCTAGCAAATTAACCTGAACCAATTTCTCATTTGTAAGGTAGGAAAATAATAATACCAAACTCTTAGGATATTGTTGGAATGTTTTAGAAATAAAAAAAGTAGACGTCTTTGTGAAATGTAAAAACAAATATTATTATTATTAAATTAATGGATAATTTATTTAAACATTGAATATTTTAAAAAGTGCAAGCTCCTCTCACACCCCTCCTATACACCCTATCTGTAAGGATAACACATGTCTAACACAGTGTGGCACTCCCAGAGATAGATCTGTGTCTCAGGTTTAAAATTCCAGGCCTCTAAGAAAAAAATTGAGAAAAGACACTGTTAACTGCAAATCAGAGAATTCCTCGCCAAAGAGAGAGTTATAACAACTTCATAGAGTCTTTCCTCGGCCACACTATCTCCCAAGCTGTCATTACATAACTCACCTTAAAGAAAATTCTAACAGCAATATTTAAGAAATCGCTTTCCAACAATATGGTAGTTATACTCTCCTACTTTAAGCTTTATATCGCTATAATCCTAACCCTGACATTATGGCGCAAAACGTATACAATCAATTCTTGTTATTCGAGGTAGTTAGGTTCTATGAATGCTGCCATGAACACTAAATTAGAGAATACCAAACCACTGCTCCTAGGGGAAACACAGGGTCAGGCTCCTGAGAATCTCTGGTTACAACATTTTCATCAACCGATCAATAGACAGCCTTGTTTCATGTGTATGTTTAAAGACACATTATTTAATATATAGTGTTGATTCATTAACTCTGAACTCATGGCCAAGAGCACCATGACTCAGGCCCAAACCCTTCCTGATAAACGTACTTTCCTCCGCAGAGCCCCTCACATCCTTCTTGCACTTGGGAACCCGAGGCAGGACTTCAACACTACCCTGGGATGCGGGGGGCAGGCGGGGGGGAGGCATTTTAAACAGCAACATCACCAGTGAAAAGAACAAAATGTGGAAAACGTGGCACTCAATAGGTGCAGAAAGGACCCTTGTTTGTGGTCCGGGAGCTAAAACAAGAAGGCAGAGCTTCTGCTCATTCTTCTGCTGGGAACGTGTACGGCAGGCGACTCCAAGTGTTTGCCACTCTGCACATGTCCACGAAAGGCCACGGAAGCACTGCAAGTATTATTCTGGCCTAACAGACACATTACAGCAGGTTGACAAATTCACAAATACAGACTCTTTGAAGGATGAGGATTGACTATATTTAGACTCTAGAACATATTCTAAACAATTAAACGTACACGTAATCTAGCATCACCAACTAGATAGTAAATTTCTGGATTACAGGGGCTATGTTTCTTTTTGCTTACTGTTGTACTACTGGTTCTTAACATCCTATTTGCAAAAAGTAAATGCCCCATAAATATTTGTCAGATGAATCAATCAATCAATCAGCACTTCGTCTTGCCCTGGTCACTCAATGTAGTTCTATCTTCCTATAATAGGTGGTCCCACAAATAAATGTAGGGGACCTGTTCATTCAGATTCTATTAGGGTGTTATAAACAAAGTAAAAAAAATCAGCAAAATCCTGGACCGCAAATATTTTTAGATTTCCTAGGTAACCATTTCCCTACCCCCTCCTTCCTTCCAACTAGCTGGTGCTCAAACAAAAAAGCCAGGCACAGCTTTCAGAAGCTGAGTCTCCTTATTCCCTGCTGCATGTGCACGCGCCTATAAAAAGCCTTTGTAAAAGCTCTAGCTGCTGAATATTTGATGAGCAACAAACATATGGCTGAATGATAGAACCAGTTCCTGCTGTTGAAAGACAGATGCAGCCCAGTCAGCACCTTGTCACTGTCTGCTGCTCACTCAGATGGACAAGTGTTTGCTAAGCACTCGTTTTAATGAAAAAGTAGCCTTCGAGGCCTGTGTCCATGATCGTGGCTTTCTATAACCCAGCCGTTGAATGAGCATGGCAGGAAACAGATAATCAATCCTCACCTACTGTACAGTCCGCTGGCTAGTCACTGTGGAACAAAGAGAGACTGCCAGATGGTAACAGATCACATGATCAGAAGACCCTCATCCTGCACCTTTGTTACCCTCACCCCTTCGAGGACCTCACCTTACCATCAGCCACTTCCTCTGCTCTCTCTGTCTCTCGGGCCCTTAATACCCTGACCACTTATTAACTCTCATTATGTGATAAAGCAGTGATGGACCATTTCAATCATTCATTCTGCCTCCTGCATGGCTAGGTTGCTCCAGGCAGGCAGGGGCAGGAACCTCATAGACTGAGGGCATGTAATGGGGTCTCTCAAGAATGCTGAAGAAGTTAGGAGGGGACTTTTACAGGAACAGTTTGAGTAAGACAGTGCTCACCTTCAGGAAAACTGTGCATTGCTCTAAAATGTGTCCGTGGTAACGCTCTCCTACTTTTTTCTGCAGGGCCGTTCTTAGCTCACCCATCCTCTGGAAGCAAGTGATTCTGCACTGGAGTATTATTTTTTTAGTCAGCAAAACAAGGGCCAGAATTCAGTCTCCACGAGTCCGCTTGGCCAGAACCCCAATGTGGAACAGAGCCTATCTGAGCACTGTGAACTGCCCTGTTTCCTAACATGGGTCCTCCCACCAGCCCTATTCCAGGGTTACTTCCTCTGTGGTGTCTCTCAGGATCCATCCTTGCTCTCAGAGGGAGGGATGGGGGAATCTGGACAGAGCACTACAGACCCACTACAAGGCGAGTTAAGGCATTCCCTGCTGACTACTGGAGTTCTACCTTGCCAAGTGTCCTTGCATTTTAAAAGAACAATTTTCATTTTGCAGATGCCATTAAACCCAAAGGAAGGTGACCTATGGTGAAGAGACTGATCCATGAGGGTGACAATCCTTCGCACCCAATTGTAAAGGGATCCTGTAACACTGATCGTGGCTGGCCGGGTTGTAGACAAAGAAGAAAGAGGCTACCTTAATGATCTGAAACCACTCCAGAATACACACGTGCAGTCCTCAAAACATAAATACCCACGGATTCTAGGCCTTGCTCTCGCCAGGTCTGGAGCTCCGGACAGGGTCTCCAGGCCAGCCCACCCTGTGTCACCTCGCCCAGCCTTGACGGCTCTGGCTCTAGGCCGCCGGAAGTGGCTGCTGGTGGCTTTCCCCAATGTTCTCTAAATCCGCATAGTACTGGCAACTGGGGATGTAGAAAACAGACTTAGGCAAAATTAATTTAAAAAAATAATGAAGAAAGAGAGAATAGGAGGAAGGGAGGAAAGAGAGAGGGAAGGAGGGAGGCCCAAATGGTGAGCTGTATGATTAAAAGAATCAGTGTTTAAGCGCCGAGTTGATTGCTGGCCCACTTCAGACACTCAATAATGCTTACTCAGTGAACAAGCAACAATTAATGCATATTTTGTATCAATATCCTCAGTGTACCCCTTCCTGCTTAACGCTGAAGAAATACACTAAAAAATGGTTTACAGTACAAGAATTGTCCACTTTTATTGTCACAAGGCAACTAGACAACATGCATAATGTTTTCACTGTATATTAATTTTACAATAAAATATAGTCAAACGAGGGAAGTGTCTATGTAGGTAACTGAATTATTTATATCAGATGCTCTCACACATTGAATCAATTTAAAACGTGTTCATTTCAGGAATTATTCATTAACCTTTGTGTGTTTCTCAGTTTCCTTATCTGTAAAATACAATAATACCAAGCCCTATCTCGTAAGGGCACTGTAAGAATTAAATGAGTTACTGTCTAGAAAGCTTGGAGTGTTGCCTGGCACGTAGCAAGCTCTGAATGTGTTACTTATTCTTCTTATAACTAATAATTAGCACTGTTTAAAAGTTAAATATAAGTTTTCATCTCAAAAGGTTATTTTGTATAAATCTGTGTAAACACAGGTGGGTTGTTGAAGAGAAACAGTCACACATGACAAAAGTCCAGACTCCCTAACATATGAATCAATCAGAAATTAGTCTTGTCCAGCCTTTGAAGTGAACCAAGTTCAAAACAGAAATAAATTGACTCAACATACATACTTAAACATACCAAATCAGTTGAACATATTCAAAGGGAAAATACATTCTAAAAGTAAAAGGAGGGCACCTGGGTGGCTCAGTTGGTTAAGCGTCTGCCTTTGGCTCAGGTAGTTGTTCCGAGATCCTGGGATGGAGCCCTGTGCCAGCTCCCTGCTCAGTGGGGAGTCCGCTTTCCCCTCTCTCTCTGTCCCTGCCCTCCCCTCCTGCTCTCTCTCTGATAAATAAATAAAATCTTTTAAAAAGAAAAAATAAAAGGAGTCTCTCTCTCTCTCTCTTGTCTTGATGAGTCTGGCTTAAGGTTGATCAATTTTACTTATCTTTTCAAAGATAAGTTTATCTTTGAGAGCTTAGTTTCGTTGATCTTTTCTATTGTTTTTTTTCAGTCCCTATTTCACTTATTTCCTCTCTGAGCTTTATTATTTCCTTCCTTCTACTAACTTTGTGCTTTGTTTGTTCTTCTTTTTCTAGTTCTTTTAGGTGTAAGTTTAGATTGTTTATTTGAGATTCTTCTTGTTTCCTCAGGTAGGTCTGTATCATTACAAGCTTCCCTCCTAGAAGTGCTTCTGTTGCATCCCAAAGATTTTGAACTGTTGTGCTTCCATTTTAATTTGTCTCACAGTATTTTTTGACTCCCCTTTTGATTTCTTCATTGACCACTGGTTGAGTAGCATTTAGTAGCATATTGTTTAGCTTCCACGTGTTTGTGGTTTTTCCGTGGTGTTTTTGTTGTTGTGGTGGTGGTTGTTGTTTGTTTTCATTTTTTCTTTTGTAACTGATTTCTAGTTTCACACTATGATCAGAAAAGATGCTGGATATGATTTCAATCTTCTGTAATTTATTGAGACTTCTTTTAGGGCTTCACATGTGATCTATCCTGGAGAATGTACCATGGGCAGTTGAGAAGAATGTTGTATTCTGCCACTTTTGCATAGAATGTTCTGTAAATATCTATTAAATCCCTCTGGTCTAATGTGTTATTTAAGGCTGATGTTTCCTTATCAATTTTCTGTCTGGATGTAAGTGGGATACTAAAGTCCCCTACTAGTATTGTATTACTGTCAATGTCTCCGTTTATGTCTGTTAATATTTGCTTTTTATATTTAGGCACTCCTATGTTGGGTGCATAAATATTTACAAATGTTAGATCCTCTTCTTGGATTGACCCCTCTATCATTATGTAATGCCCTTCTTTGTTTCTTGCTACTGTCTTTCTTTTAAAGTCTATTTTGTCTGATATGAGTATTACTACCCCAGCTTTCTTTTCATTCCCATTTGCATGGAATATCTTTTCCCATCCCTTCACTTTCAGTCCGTCTGTGTTTTCAGATCTGAAATGAGTCTCTTGCAGGCCGCACATAGACAAGTCTTATTTTTTCATCCATTCAACTACCCCGTGTCTTTTGATTGGAGCTCTAGTTCATTTACATTTAAAGCAATTGATAGATATGTACTTACTGCCATTTTGTTGATCATTTTCTGGTAGTTTTTGTAGCTCTCTGCTCCTTTCTTCTTTTCTTGCTCTCTTTTCTTGTGATTTGGTGACTTTCCTTAGTGTTACATTTGTATTCCTTTCTCTATTTTTTGTGTATCTATTATAGGTATTTGGTTTGTGGTTCCCATGAGGTTCATATGTAAAATCCTACGTATATAGAGTCTATTTTAAGTTAAATTACATTTAAAGTGAGGTAGCTTAAGTTCAAACACATTCTTTTTTTTTTAAGATTTTATTTATTTGGTGGCACCTGGGTGGCTCAGTCGTTAAGCGTCTGCCTTCGGCTCAGGTCATAATCCCAGGGTCCTGTGATCGAGCCCCACATCGGGCTCCCCGCTCCGTGGGAAGTCTGCTTCTCCCTCTCCCCCCACCCTGCTTGTGTTCTCTCTCTCGCTGTGTCTCTCTCTGTCAAATAAATAAACAAAATCTTAAAAAAAAAAAGATTTTATTTATTTATTTGAGAGAGTAGGAGTGAGAGAGAGAGCACAAGAGGGGAAAGGGTCAGAGGGAGAAGCAGACTCCCCAGTGAGCAGGGAGCCTGATGTGGGATTTGATCCTGGGACTCCAGGATCATGACCTGAGCCAAACGCAGTCACCTAACCAACTGAGCCACCCAGGCACCCCTCAAACACATTCTAAAAGCACTACATTTTTACTCCCCCCTCCTATGTTTTGTTTTTGATGTCATATTTTACATCTTATTATGTTGTGTATCCTTTGACTAATTATTGTATATATAGATGATTTTACCACTTTTATCTTTTAACTTTCATACTAGCTGTGTAGGTGGTTGATCCACCAACTTTACTATATGTTCATCAAGAAAAAAGAGAAAGGTCCCAAATAAATAAAATTATAAATTAAAGAGTAGAAGTTACAACTGATACCACAGAAATACAAAGGATTATAAGACACTACCACAAACAATTATTTACCAATAAATGGGACAAGCTGGAAGAAATGGATAAATTCATGGAAACATATAATCTTGTAAGACTGAATCAATAAGAAATATAAAATCTGAACAGACCAAGTATCAGTAATAAATTGAATCAAAAAACTCCCAACAATCCAAAGGGGTATGTGCACCCCGATGTTTATAGTAGCAATGTCCACAATAGCCAAACTGTGGAAAGAGCCAAGATGTCCATCAACAGATGAATGGATAAAGAAGAGGTGGTATATATACACAATGGAATATTATGCAGTCATCAAAAGGAATGAGATCTTGCCATTTGCAACGACGTGGATGGAACTGGAGGGTATTATGCTGAGCGAAATAAGTCAATCAGAGAAAGACATATATCATATGACCTCACTGATATGAGGAATTCTTAATCTCAGGAAACAAACTGAGGGTTGCTGGAGTGGGGGGTGGGGTGGGAGGGATGGGGTGGCTGGGTGACAGACATTGGGGAGGGTATGTGCTATGGTGAGTGCTGTGAATTGTGCAAGACTGTTGAATCACAGACCTGTACCTCTGAAACAAATAATGCAATATATGTTAAGAAAAAAAAAAAAAGAAGATAGCAGGAGAGGAAGAATGAAGGGGGCGGAAATCAGAGGTGGAGACAAACCATGAGAGACTATAGACTCTGAAAAACAAACTGAGGGTTCTAGAGGGGAGGGGTGTGGGAGGATGGGTTAGCCTGGTGATGGGTATTAAAGAGGGCACGTTCTGCATGGAGCACTGGGTATTATGCACGAACAATGAATCATGGAACACTACATCAAAACCTAATGATATAATGTGTGGTGATTAACATAACAATAAAAAATTTAAAACAAAACAAAACAAAAAGAACTCCCAACAAATAAAAGTTTGTTTTCAAGACCAGATGGTTTCACAGGCGAATTCTACCAAACATTTAAAGAAGTGTTAACAGCTATCCTTCTATAACTATACCCAAAATTTCAAGAGGAAGGAATGTTCCAAACTCCTTCCATAAGGCTAGCAATACTCTGATATCACAACCAGAAAAAAACACCACAAAAAAGGAAAATTATGGGCCAATATCCCTGATGAACATAGATGCAAAAAAAAATCCTCAACAAAGTATTAGCAGACCATTAGCAAACCACCTTACCAAACAAACAAACAAAATAAAAATCATATGATTGTCTCAATAGAGAAAAAGCATTTTATGAAGTTCAGCATCCACTATGATAAAAAATCTCAAAAAAGCATACATAGAGGGAACATACCTCAGAATAATAAAGTCCATATATGAAAAACCCACAGCTAACATCATACTCAATGGTGAAAACAAGACAAAGATGTCCACTCTTGCCACTTTATTCAGCAGAGTATTGGAAGTCCTAGCCACATCAATCAGACAACAAAAAGAAATAAAAGACATCCAAATTGAAAATAGTAAAACTGTCACTATTTGCAGATGACATGAGACTATATATAGAAAAAGCCTAAAGACTTCACTAAAAAACTATCAGAACTAATAAATGAATTCAGTAAAGTTACAGGATTCAAAATTAATATACAGAAATCTGTTGCATTTCTATACACTAATAATAAGCTACCAGAAAAAGAAATTTTAAAAACAATCTCATTTACAGTTACATCAAGAAGAATAAAATATGTAGGAATAAATTTAAGCAAGGAGGTGAAAGACCTGTGCTCTGAAAACTCTAAGGCACTGATGAAAGAAATTGAAAATAAATGGAAAGATATTCTATGCTCATAGATTGGAAGAACCAATATTGTTAAAATGTCCATACTACCCAAAGCAATCTACAGATTTACTGCCTTCCCTATCAAAATGTCATTTTTTCTCAAAACTATAACAAATAATCCAAAAATTTGTAAGGAACCAAAAAAGACCCTGAATCAAGATTGAAAGCAATCTTGAGAAAGAAGAACAAAGCTGGAGGTATCATGCTCCCTGACTTCAAACTATACTACAAAGCTATGGTAATCAAAACTGTGTTGTACTGGCATAAAAACAGACACACAGATCAATATAGAAAGCCCAGAAATAAACCCACACTTACACAGTCAGTTAATCTTTAAAAAAGGAGGCAAGAATATACACTGGGGAAAGGACTCCTCAATAAATGGTGTTGGGAAAACTGAACAGCTCCATGCAAAAGAATGAAACTGGACTACTTTCTACGCCAGACACAAAAATAAATTCGAAATGGATTAAAGCCTTAAATGTAAGACCAGAAGTATAAAACTTCTAGAAAAAAACATAGGCAGTAAAACTTCTAGAAAAAAACCACAGGCAATAAAAAAACTCTTGGACATCAGATTTAACAATAGTTTTTTGGATCTTTCTCCTCACGCAAGGCCAACAAAAGTTAAACTAAATAAATGGGACTACATAAAACTAAAAAGCTTCTGCATAGCAAAGGAAACCATCAACCAAACAAAAAAGGCAACCTACTGAATGGGAGAAGATACTTTCAAATGATTTAATCAATAAGGGCTAATATCCAAAATATATAAGGAACTAATACAACAACACAGTATCAAAAAATCAAACAACCCAATTTAGAAATGGGCAGAGGATCTGAATGGACATTTCTCCAAAGAGGACCTACAGATGGCCAACAGACCCATGCAAAGAGGCTCAGTATCCTTAATCAATCAGGGAAATGCAAATCAAAACCAAAATGAGATACCATTTTTGGTGTGTACGTGGAGAAAAGGGAACCCTCTTGCACAGCTGGTGGGAATGTAAACTGATACAGTCAGTATCAGTTCCACTTCTAAGTATTTATACAAAGCAAATGAAAATACTAATTCAAAAAGATAAATGCACCCTATGGTCACTGCAGCATTACTTAGTCAAGATATGGAAGCAAACTAAGCGTCCATTGATAGATGAATGGATTAAGAAAAACACACACACACACACAGTATATACAAACATGGGAATATTACTCAGCCATAAAAAAGCATAAAATCTTGCCATTTGTGACAACATGGATGGACATAGAAGATACTGTGTTAAGTAAAGTATGTCAGATGGAGAAAAACAAATACTGTGTGATTTCACTTATATATGGAATCTAAAATACAAATGAGAGGCAGACTTACAGAAACAGAGAACAGTCTGGTGGTTGTTGGAGGAAGGTAGGGGATAGATGAAATTGGGGAATAGGATGGAAAAACACAAACTTCCAGTTATCAGATAAATAAGTCATAGGAATGCAATGTACAGCATGGGGAATACAGTTAATAATATTATAACAACTTTGTATGGTGACAGTTGTTAGTCAGATGTATAGAGGTGATCACTTCATAAAATATGCAAATGCTGAATCACTATTTGTACACCTGGAACTAATATAACAATGTATGTTGACCACAATAAAAACTGTAGGAAAGGATCTGTGATTTCTAGAGCTCTTTATCCATCGATTCAGCACATATTACACAACTAGGTTCCCATGAACACGACCTCCCCTCACGTAGATCTCTGAGTATTGTGTCTAGGGCCAGTGCCAAGGACTCTGAGAATGTAAGGAACTTGCCCAAGACCATGAAATTAATAAATGGCAGAGCTGGATTCATATCCTAGGAACAGAGGGCCTGTTCTACTTACCTTTAGTACATCCAACTGCCCAGTCAGTACAAGGCTTGTAGGGACCCGTAAATGTTTGTCAAATGAATAAACAAAGAACAGTAATTTGAAGATGAGGTCAACAAACTGGTATCAATTCAGGTGAACTGCCTCACTGTAATGATAGGACAGCATGTGAGCAACAGCTGAAGCCATATTCTAGGTTTGGTATATCACAGCCAAATAAAGCAAAAAGTGTGGGACCCCTAAAAACCTACCCCTAGTCATAAGATAACATGACCCAATGTTTCCTGAGCTGAGAATTACAGGTATATTCCCTGGAAGTCCCTCTGTCTGACTGAGCAGTGTTTGCCAAATTCAAAACAATAGAATATTACATCTGTACCATCCCCCAGACAGGACCTGTAATTAATTCATTCAAAAATCCAAGAAACAAGCATCTCATTATTTTTGTTAGCACTCCTCTTGGTGGTGAGTTGATACTCATAGTAAAACACCTAATAATTTACTCAATTAAATATTTTCTTGCTTTTTACTTTATTATGACATAATAAAATATAGTAATAATAAGTCTAATGGTATAAAGACTAACAGTGTTTTTAACAAAAACCAGATGCAAGCAGTTTTAAATATCCTCTACTATTTCCTCTCCGATGTCTAAATATGTTTTTACAAGATAGCAGATCTCTTTGCCTCTTCATGTAGGCAAACTGAATATCATTCTTCTTTTCTTGGGATGCCGTTAGTGATTCTGGTATAGTCCATCGTGGGTGAGAACCTCAGAATAAGGTCCTTTTGATGACTATTTTACACACACACACACACACACACACACACACACACACACACACACTGACTTCTTATGGTTAGTACAGTACAATTTCCTCCTAAACTAAGACCCTTGTTCAGAGTTGGACAGAAGAAAATACCTTTTTTCTCCCCTGTCATCTGAGAATAACTTAGGCCATTATTTACAAAAGTTAACTCGGCCTGCTAAAAACTTCACTTGTTCACCATTGTCACTAACGCACAATGAAGCCTCTCCTTTACTACCCTCCCTAATTCTATCCCCCTGCCAAATGTTGAAAGAGATCCCAACGACCAGAAAAAAATACATTCTTAGTAACTTGTGTGTGTAAATGCAAGGAATTATACCAGGGAAATTGGTACCTTGCTCGAAATAGCAATGCAAAGTTTATTAGGGAAAAAAAAAAAGGTATTTCAGAGACTCACTCCTTTCATCACAGGGAAGAAAAAGGTCTCCTCCACAAAACCACATATTGAAAAATATTTGAGGGCAAAGCCGGAAATGGTTGGTAATGTGCTGTTCTGTTATTCCTCTGGCAATCTGACTGGCCTGGGCACAGAACTGGGCCCACTACCTGTGCCCCACCTACACCAGGAGGAGCCAGCCATCGTAACTGAAGAGACAAAACTTAAGAAAGATCCACACGGCACCCAAGGTCCTTCCCTTTCCCCACCACTGGGAGTTTTGTTCTTATCTCTCACAGGGTTGCCCAAACTTGGCCTAACATTTGCAAAGAAGGCTCTCGGAAAGAGAGACAAGAAGACAACTTTGTCGTTAGAAATAATTACACACCTTAGACAACAATTATCTCCATTTGCCTTAGTGTGTGTGTGTGTGTGTGTGTGTGCGATGTAAACATTTCACATGTGAACTGATGAGATGATGATGCTTCTAAGCTATTCTTCCTGTAGGTCAATGGTTAATATTGCCCAGGGAGTGCTGTTGTCCTGTAATTTGGAGAATTCTTATTCAAGTAGCCCCCAATAAGTAAGTGACTGTACCAGTTGAACAGTACTAGTAAGATAAGACCCTTTTATCTGCCAGCCTGTAAGAGAACACATTACCAAAGATAACTTGCTAGCAGGACCAAGCAAGCAGATGGAAGCAATTTCTAGCAAATAACAAATTTCATGCTGTAGCTAGATGTACGTGTCTAATATTAGAACTACTATTTATCAAGAGTATATGAAAAGATGTAAAATTTCCTGTTGGAACCAACTGAAAAACGCTCTGGACCCTGAACATTTACAGAGTCAAAACCTAAGGATTTACGGTCAGGTACATGAAAGGAAGCAGTCTATCCCAGCTTTATGGGGAAGGACTCCTGTGGACACATGGAAAGCCTCGGTGAAGTGGGATGGCAAAGGAGAACAGGAATCTAGACTGGCCAAAATGTGACTAAGTCTCACTAATGTAGCTTTCCCACCAAGGCCTTAATAAAGAGGAGTCATACCAGTACTTTAGTATGTGGTATTCCTAGTTTGTTAAGTGGATTTATAATCCAGTTCACAATAAATGTGTTTTTTTTCACCCCAGAATGGAGGTTCTGCACTTTCAATAAATCATTTTTCTATCTTCTAATTAAATGAGTTAGTATATAAGGAGTGCTTAGAACAGTACCTATAACATAAAAGTTGGCTACTTTTATTATTACCAACATCTTCTGTTCAGGCACATCTCCAGATATTACATCTGATTCTCTGGTCTGGGTCAAGCAGGCACTACCTATTATAGTCAAGATTCCAGAGCAAATCTAGTTAATCCCTGCTTCCTTCAGGATTCTGCCTTCTCATCTGGGTATCTCATTTCATAATGACATCCTAGAGGTAATATATCCTTACATCTACATATACCCATTATGGAAAGATGCTCCATGTGTATTTGTCATTTGTGTGTATCAAAGATGGTATTCTCATTCAAAGAAACTTTAAACCTCATTTATAATGAGGAGTGACCTTCAGATACTTTGTCTATACTAAATACTCTGGGTTTTATCTTTTTTTCCCCCTAAAATTGACATAATTTCATCATCAGTTTTTTTTCCCATTGAACTTGACACCCAGTGTTGTGCATATCAGGCCCACCTTAAAAGGACAATGGCTTGCGACCATTGAGCCTACTCAAGGCAAACTCTCTAAGCAACTGCAAGGAAGTAATGTGAGATCAGTTTAGAGAAATGACAGCATCACTGAATAAGTATATGGCTTCCAAAGATGACCTCTTTGCAAGAGGTTTCTCATTCGATGAGATATATAATATTCAGTGTTTGGGAGGCTACTCCAGTGAAGAACCCTGTTTTCTTCTCCTTTTTTATCCTCCACAAATCCAAACACAGTGTTGTGTGAAGTGTAGTCTTTCAATTAATAGTTATTGAAGGAAATAACCAGTCACACTTAATAAGTCACACTTAATAAGATGTATTTTCTTTATAACGTAACATGTATGTCACCAATGCAAATTAAAATATCTCCTTTAAATATACTCAAACTATTTCTCCAGACCATTGTACCCGGGGCCTGGTAATCTATCAGCCATCAAGTATTCATTAAGCGACTAGGTTTCCCTTGTCCCTCGCAAATCTCCAGAGGACCTTGTTCTGTCCTGGGTATGAGTCAGAACAAGACAGTAGCTAAGAGTGCTCAGCCACCCCCATGGCACCTGTGTGTCCTGGGGCTTGTTCTCAACCCACCTGGAATTCAGTTTCTGACTGCGAGGATTTTTTGTTAACAGTTTTTAATAATAGTAGCAGCTCCCTCAAAAGGTCATTGCGAGAATTAAATTAGTTCATGCATCCAAATAATAATATGTACTTAGTAGGTAGAGCTATTGGCTCTCTATTAACAGGTTACTTGACTTAAATGTTAGTTAGCAAGAAACCCTGGAATTCACATAATTCTTAGCTGAATATTTAGAGAGCACTAGGAAAAGTCCTGAGATAAATATTGGCGATGGTCATACACATGAGACTGAGATATCTAAATCTTGCTCACTCTGATGTTCAAAGTAATGATGTTGTTCTTCAAAATAATATTATTATTAGCCAATATATACTGAGCATGTAGCATGGTCTTCCATATCTCGTACGTTTTATTACTTATATTCCATCCAAACAAAATACAACTCTTCCACCATATTGACTGATGTGGTGTACTCCATATGCCATAAGGTATGGGGAACCCGTGTCTGGCTAAAGAACTTAACAGCTCCTCAACTTCGAATGTTTGGGCCACCTGCAGC
The DNA here is from genome assembly GCF_011800145.1 of Mirounga leonina. Taxonomy (NCBI): domain Eukaryota; kingdom Metazoa; phylum Chordata; class Mammalia; order Carnivora; family Phocidae; genus Mirounga; species Mirounga leonina. The sequence continues at coordinate 421,563 of NW_023270619.1, forward strand.
TAATTATATATTAGTTCATCTTTAATGGAGTGCAGTCTCAATCTGAATGCAAAGCACACTGTTAAGTAAACAGCAGAAAAAGATTTATTTCCCTTCCCACGATATTATATGCTTAAAGAAAATGCCTATAATTTTAAGTAAAAGAATAAAACATCTTGATTTATTAAATTTCTCATGATCATCTGATCCCAATTAAATCTAAAATAGCAAAGTCCCAAGGCCCATTCTACCCTAAGCTTCTGTCTCCAAAGGACAGTTATATGCAATAAACTGTTCTATGATGTTTGCTATTATGGATATTGAGGTAAGCATAGCTGTGTTTATAAATGCTTCTAAAATGCGAGGCTCTGAGAATAAATTCATTCATTTATTCATTCATCATCCCATAAATATTTACTGACTGCCTACTATACACCAGACATTGTTTCTGTGTCCCTGAAATATAGTAGTAAACAAAACAGCAAAATCTTTCCCATCTTGAAGTTTACATATTAGAAGAGAAAGAGACTCTCTATATAAATGTATTAAAATGGGACTCTGGGGGGCGCCTGGGTGGCTCAGTCATTAAGCGTCTGCCTTCGGCTCAGGTCATGGTCCCAGGGTCCTGTGATCGAGCCCCGCTTCAGGCTCCCTGTTCTGCAGGAAGCCTGCTTCTCCCTCTCCCACTCCCCCTGCTTGTGTTCCCTCTCTCGCTGTGTCTCTCTGTCAAATAAATAAATAAAATCTTAAAAAATAATAATAAAAATAAATAAATAAAAATAAAATAGGACTATGGCTCAGTTTCAGGTGCAACCCTAAAAAGCTGAGGCACCAAGCCTCCCTCACTTTTCAGTGAACACCATAGCAATGGATGTTTGTTTTCAAACTGTGGTTCCCTGCCCCATGGAGGATATGAAAGAGAATATTGAAGAAGCCGAGAGAATTAGATACTGTACAAAGATTTCCAAGCCCGGGGAGAGTGGCTTCCAAGAGACACCGGTGAGCTCAGGGGACATGCTGCCCCGAAATATGACTTGCCCAGGAAATTCAAAAGGCAAGAAGAGAGGTGAGGGTCTGTTGAGGGAACTAATTGCACACTGACCCGGGGCAGATCAAAGGTGTGTGCCCTCCATGGGCTGAGTGTGCACACCTGTGTGTATGTGCACATGCACGTGTGTGTGTGTGTGTGTTTGTGTGTGGGGGGGTCAGTCCCCCTTCAGCCACCAATTCACAGGGAGAAATCCCACTGTGCACTGTTACAGACAAGGCCTTCTGAGGGCTGAGGAATGGTGCCTCAGTCCTCAGAGGGGATTCCAAATTTCCACCTCAGCTTCCCGCACACGGGAGCTTAGAAGAGATTCCGACAGGGGGAAGCGCCTCCAGGGGACAGAATGAAGGGAAAGACAATCCCCTCCACCACCCCCCTCACATTTGAAAAGCTATAGGTAGTTTACTGACAGTGAACATGAAACGGTCTCATTTGATGCACATGACTAACAGGAAGAGTGCTAGTCATGGCCTGTCTGCACAGATCGGTTCCCCGACCACCACCTGTGGTTCTAGTTTCCGAGTCCTACTCGTGACCCCCTTTCTTCCCCCATTCCTCCCTGCTCTGCTGAGACCTAGGTCCCCCAACCTTCCTTTTGACTTTCTGGCCCTTCCACCATCTCTGGTAACCCACCCCCTCCCTCACGTTTCCTTTCAAAAGTACCTAGAGTGGCTTGTGGTTTCTGGTGGGGCCCCAACTGATACAATCCTACTAAGGTAATTACACTTTTTTTTTTCCATTATTATGTTACGTTAATCACCATGCATTACATCATTAGTTTTTGATGTAGTGTTCCATGATTTGAAGATCTTTAACAGAAAAAAATGAGAATTCCCAAATCCTAAATTTATAAAAGACCCACAAAATGATGTAGCTGAAGCCAATCCCATCACCATATTACTATAATCTAATTATGTAATCTTCTAATGACTATAATCCTCCAGCCTCTGTTAATTCTTTCTTTGTTGCTCTGGGTTGGATACTACGGCTTGGGTGTCCTTGTGCAGCTGGGCGGACTTCAGGTCTACCCAAGAAAGAACCGCCTAAGCCCTCCCAGGGAGACAGGGAGTCCCAGGTCCATCAGTGACTGTGAAGAGACAGCACATGCGTTGTGGAAAGGCCTCCACCACTGGTTGTCGGAACATGTTCGGTGACTCCTAGAAGCTCCTCTGACTCTAGTCTCAGTGGTTCACATGAGGCCCACGAGTAAGCTGCCAAGCCACCATCCTTACTCTGATTCCTTTTCTTTTTAACTTGACACCATCTCAGCATATGGCTGCTAACTGCCCCTGATCTTCCCTGCTCTAGGACGCTGTCATTTCCAGCGTCACAGCAAATCTTCGCTAAGTCACAGGCATGGGGAGCACCTCCATAACACTCCCATGTTCTGGGTGCTGCGGAGTGCAACTGAGATCAAAATAAGTAGACATCCTTGTCTTTTTTTTTTTAATGTTCAGTTAGCCACTGTATAGCACATTATTAGTTGATGTGTTCAATGATTCATTAGTTAAGTATAACACCCAGTGCTCATCACAGCACGTGCCCTCCTCAATACCCATCACACTGTTACCTCCTCCCCCCACCACCTCCTCCCTTCTGAAACCCTCAGTTTGTTTCCTGGGGTCCATCGCCTCTCAAGTTTCATCTCCCTCTCTGATTTCTCCCCCTTTGGATTTCCCTCTCTTCCCCTATGGTCCTCTGTGCTATTGCTTATGTTCCACATATGAGTGAAACCATATGACAATTGTCTTTCTCTGCTTGACTTACTTCACTTAACATAATCAACTCCAGTTCCATCCATGTCGATGCAAATGGTGGGTATTCATCCTTTCTGATGGCTGAGTAATATTCCATTGTGCATATGAACCACATCTTCTTTATCCATTCATCTGTTGAAGGGCATCTGGGCTTTTTCCACAGTTTAGCTATTGTGGTCGTTGCTGCTATGAACATTGGGGTGCATGTGCCCCTTCTTTTCACTACATCGTATCTTTGGGGTAAATACCTAGTAATGCAATTGCTGGGTCATAGGGTGGCTCTATTTTTAACGTCTTGAGGAAACTCCATACTGTTTTCCAGAGTGGCTGCACCAGCTTGCATTCCCACCAACGGTGTAAGAGGGTTCCCCTTTCTCCACATCCTCGCCAACATTTGTTGTTTCCTGTTTTGATAATTTTTGCCATTCTAACTGGTGTAAGGTGGTATCTCATTGTGATTTTGATTTTGATTTCCCTGATGGCTAGTGATGTTGAGCATTTTTTCATGTGTCTGTTGGCCATTTGGATGTCTTCTTTGGAGAAGTGTCTGTTCATGTCTTCTGCCCAATTTTTGACTGGGTTATTAGTATTTTCAGTGTTGAGTCTGAGAAGCTATTTATAGATCTTAGATATCAGCCCTTTATCTGTAATGTCATTTGCAACATCCCTGTCTTAAACAACAACAATGGAGAGAGTGGGATTTACATTCAGAACTATCCCAGGAATGGGGCGCCTGAATGGCTCAGTCAGTTAAGTGACTGCCTTCAGCTCAGGTCATGATCCCAGGGTCCTGGGATCGAGCCCTGCATTGGGCTCCCTGCTCAGTGGGAATCCTGTTTCTCCCTCTGCCTGCCACTCTCCCTGCTTGTGCTCTCTCTCTCTCTGACAAATAAATAAATAGAATTAAAAAAAAAAAAAGAACTATCCCAGGAACGAAGCCACAGGAACACTCTCCGAGTTACGACTGGGAAATTCTCCACATGCTGGGCCCTCTATGGATACACTTAGAAGAAAAATAATCCCACGAGAAAAAAATAAATCCAACAGACCAAATGCAGGGCAGAAGGGCACGGAGTAACTTTTACAGGTCTGCACCACACTTCCAGCCCAGGGGGGTCTACGTCATTTCATGGTCCCGCCAATGTGCACAAACACCGTTGGCTCCAGAGGCAGTCCGAATTCACTCGTGGTTTCAGGCAGACTGTCTGCGAGCAGGTGGTATGGAGGTTGCTGACAGTTCTTTCAGTCTGACAATGTACTTTCTTACTGAATCAGGAGAAATGTGTGTGAACATGAACTTGAAGGTCTGAGTATGTGTGAGCCCGAGTCTTCCAGAAAAGCCACACCACGGTCACTCTTCCAGACCCATCGTTGCTTGTGTCCATGCCACGTCACCTTCGATGTCCTGGACTGTGCGCAGCCAGAAGTGCCCAGCATGGGATATCTCAAAACACAGATTTTAGAAATGCCTGGACTGCGAGCCCTGCATGTTCAGGAAAAAAAAGTGTGGAACATCCTCTCCTAGAGACCCTCTGTGTTTCCATAAACAAGCAAATAAATAAATAAATGAGGTTCTGTTGAATATCAGTCCCGCTGCTTGGCACTGAAATGCAGGAAAGAGGAAAGTAATCACGACACTGCTTCCATAATACTAACTGGAAAGATGCCTGTGGGTTTCCCTTTCGGGCCCCGTGCTTCCCTCTCCAGCATTAGAAGCAGCACCAGCAGACGCGTATGGGTGCTCATTGTGCTTTGTTTGTGCACTGACCTGGTCACATTTTGTTAACTCAGGATATTTCTTTGCATAGAGAAGAGCTGCTGTTTGCTTTTGATTTCATGTTTCACCTCTGAGCTTCCTGACATCGGTCCCTGGTGCACCCGGGTATACACAATGGGCTGATTGTCCCACACTTTGGACACAGTTTCACACCAACTCCTGCAGGGACTGAGGCAGCCCGACGGAAAGCAGGGCTGGTTAGCCGAGAAGAACACAAAGCCAGGTGCTGTCCCCTATGTCTGAAGGGCAAAACCCCATTACCTGACTTCCACATAAAATAATAAGCAGACACCCTGATATAAAAGGAAGAGAGAATTGAATTGAATCTATACAGCTACTCATTTTTAAAGCACTTTCTCCTGAATGTGTATGATATTTTATGATCCAAGCCATGAAATACAGCTTGCCTATACGTTATAATCTCGGCTCTGAGGCCCAAAACCAGTCTGTTTCAATGTCTTTGTTAATGTTGAACTGTCTGAATGAGGCTAGACTGGGTGTGGTCACGTGAACTGGCATTTTGAGGTTTGAGGAGGATTTGTACACATTCACTTTCCTCCGGCTCTTCTTTATGTGTTAAGGATTTCAGTGACTTAGAAGAGCTGTCACTTAAGGTCTTCCTCAGGCAGGGAAGTCATCATAGCATCTGCAGTCCTAACTATTCAGATGAGGAAACATAATACACATAGATGCAATAGCTAAGGGGGAGAATGGGAAAAGCAGAGCCGTGATGTGTTCTGCGTATACCGTCTTCACTTCTTTTCCTGAACAGTCACCACCATGAGTTGAGGACAACCAATGGCCTTTCCCATGCCACTCTGTCGGTGGGGTCAAACACAACTTCCTTTTTCTTTTTTTTTTCCAGCTTAATATACAGCCGTCACACTTACCTAAGACACTGGGCACAGTCCTTGTTGCGGATGGTATTGTTTGGAAAGCTAAACTATTAAATTGATTTGGTGTGGTTTAATGTTTATCCTTGTGGAAGAACTTCAAATATATAAATTTATAAGCCAGACCATGCTTCCTAATTAGAGCCTTAGAAGAAACAGTCACATTCTTTTCTATGCCTGCAGATTCTTGCAGAACAATGGGAGATGGATCTACAATTTTGCAGTGACATGCTTGAGAAACTATCCCTCAGACTCAGATTACTCTCTTTCAGTACTCAATTGAGGCATATGTAAGAGATCTCGGCTGATGTATAAACAAGTCATGACTGGGACCCGGTCTTACCCAGTTCTCCTGCTACGTGGCTTGGAAATGTAAGATGATGCTCTGCCTCCTTCCCACCTCCTGCCACATTCTCCCCAGCAACCCAATATGCAACGCATGTGCCAATGTTGCTCCACCCTCTGCCTTATTTTGTTGAAAATACATTGAATTCGTCTTAACTAGCCAAAATGTTCCAGATACATGCAAGCCTACCAATAAAGACCTACTCGGGAACTTGTATGGGAGGATAGCTGTGTAAGTGACAAAAATGTGTCACCAACAAGCTCCACACTACTCAACTTGCAGCCATCCACATGCCTGATGCCTGCTCCTAGATGGACCAGCATGATGCACAGACAGCATCACTTCCATCAGATAAAGACAAACCGAACAGCCCAGCAAAATTCATTCAGAGCATGGTAGGGAACAGCAAACATCTCTTACCTTGCATCGTTGTTTTTGTTGGTTCTGAGAACAAAGGGATGAGCAAGAGGTAGATGAGGTAGACAAAGGAGAGCCCATTGTACCGGAACGCACACGCTGCAGTTGGGAAGAGAGAAGAGAGGGAGAACGTCATTAATAATGGCAGGCTGCTGGAACCAGGGTGCACAGGCCTGTGTGGGTTACTGCGTCAGGGACCACTGGATCAAATGGTGACCTAAGTAGATATGTCAATTAGGAAGAAAAGACTGAGCATTTATTCTGTGTTTATCACTATGGTGAGCATCATGAGAAATGCAGAATGAAAATGCATGGTCCCTGCTCTTAAAATCTAACCAAGAAGGCAACATCCATATAACACCTGAATGAAGTCAGTGCATAAATAAGTCATAAATTAAGCTGGAGAAATTAAAATTGTTACAGAAATATAGAGGGCAATGGGATTGGTGAGGGTTTGGAATGTTCAGGTAAGCCTGGCCATGGAAGAGAGGAGACAGAAGAGAAAGAAAATAGAAGAAGCAGATTTGCTCAATGCTCCATGGCAGGGCTTTACACAAATTATCTCATTTAATCATCATTTTATAAGTAAGAATGCTCAGGCTCAGAAAGACTCAATCATTCACCTGAATCTCCCAACTAGGATTTGACCGAGTTAGAATTAACCTCGGGTCTGCCAGGCTCCTGACCCCATGCTCCTTCTTCCGCATCGCTTATCTCAGAGCTAGAACTCCAGAGACTTGCTCGAAGGGCGTGCCTTCCCTCTCCAGGTTCCCATTTCGCCATCTGTGAAGCAGACTTGATAACTGTCTCTAACACATAGCCTCATGAGGAATAAATAGAATGATATATAATAATACCTATGGCTCAGCATCTTGTATACAGGAAGCCCTCAAAAACATGAGCATTTATCATAAGCGTGCTCATTATTATTCAGGGAGAAGAAAGCGGGCAGTGTTCCATGCGGAAAGAAAATGAGCACATTATAGCAATAAAAAATAAATTTATTGGATGACTAAAGAAAAACTAAAGATCAGAAGGACTGAGTATGAGTCTGCAGCACGAGGAAATCTGTTTAATGATGACACAGGTGGAAAAATGTTGGAAGGAAAGCCGGTAGGAGAGAAAAGAGAGGGCAAGAGACATGGTATCCATACAGGGAGACCAGATCAAGAAGTGCTGGACTTGAGGAAGGATTTGAACAGAAGCATGGCAAAGGCCAGCCCCCAGCCTTTGCTTCGGATGGTTTACTCTAGAAGCCAGCAGTCAGAGACACAGTAGAGCAAAGTGAGGCGTGGTGTCTTAGGGAAAAAGGGAAGCCACAAACAGTGCTTTTTCATTCCAAAGGAACCGTGCACATATTTGTAACTTTTTTACCATCATGGACATTCCTAACCTCCTTTATGAAAGACCGGAGATGGAAAGAAACTTTCACACTATTGATGGGGCTGACAGGAAAACATATAATTAAGACAATGTAAAAGAATAAAAACATATGTTGGAACTTTGTAGATTTTTTTTTTTTTACTTCTGCTTCTTATTTCTCAACCATAGTGGAAGCTCCTTAAAAATAATTCAAAGATATTTGGGGATTCATTCAGTTGACAAATATTTTCTGAGCATGTACTATGTGCTGGGACCCACAAAGATCCTTTTCTACCTCAGGAAACTTACATTTTGGTAGGGGGATGTACGATAAACAACAAACATAATGAGAGGTCAATCACAAGGAACGCTGGAAGACAAGCACTATGTGAACAGGAAGTCAGCAGGGAAAGGGGGAGCAGGGGGCACTGAGGGGGGAGGACTGACTACAGCATTCAGTAGGAGCACTGAAGGTAAACCATTGTCAAGGAGAAAGTGAGATGTGGGCCAACAGGTGAGGTAGGTGAGCCAGTTGACAGAGTCTCTGTGGGAGATGGTGCCGGGCAGGGACTTGGAAAAGAAGGCCTGACCTGTGTGACCTGCCCCAGACAACCCCACCTGTTGGCAGCAGAGGTGGGGGTGCCAGCAGAGTCCTGGATGGGGCCAGATCCTGTGGACTTGCAAAAGATCTGAAGGCACTGGCTGTCACTTTGAGGTGTCAACTGAGTGCCGGCTGTCAGCCTTGGTCGAAGGCTGCAAGCCGGGGCTCCTGTGCCCACCTGCAGCTCCATGCCCCACCAATGCATTCCCTGCGTTCTGCACCACTGCCCAACTGAACAGCCAGCATCATCCATATGCTTTGCGGCTTCCTGCCTCTAGATCATGCCAACACCACTCTCTCCGACTGCAACACCTTCCCATCCTTCCTCCATCAGGCATACTGCTACATGGCTTACAAGTTTCCTTTTCTGGGTCATGGCATGGTCCATGTCCACAACCTCCCCAAACAGATGCATTTCACTCCCTGGTGCCTCTTCCAGAGCACTTGTCATTCAGTGTCACAGGCCTCTGTTTCGATGCCTGTGACCATCTCTGCTATCGCCATGGCCCCCGGCAGGAGGTGCTCATGCCCACGCCAGGAAGGAACAGTGAATAAATGAATGAAATGGAATGAAAACGACGTGAGGGCATCTGGGAAGGAAATCAGGGTATTAAGGTGCACAGCGTGCCTGGTCACATAAAAACACCGCAGCTGACATTTCAACAACAATAAACAAACATAAACATCTAATCAACTGGAATATTTCTTTCTTTTTAGCCTTCGGGTGTTTTTTTCAACCTTAAAATGAGGATGGTGCAGCAAAGTTACCTAATTCTGAGTATTTCTGGGTAAAAACTAAGATAGAACCCACTTGTATGATCGTAGCACTTTAAAGAGCATTCTCAGAGACCCATCTGCTGTTAATTTATCTCAGTAATAGCTTACAACAATGTGCTTGTTCTGTGTCAAGCCCTGATGGGTACACTTCATGTACATTAACTCATACTGTTACTATCTTCCTTTTACAGAGACTGTTATCACTCTCTTTCTACACAAGAAAAAGCAGGAAGCGCAGCTAAGGAACAAGGCAGTGGTTTGAGCCTGGGAGTCCAGTTCCCGAGGCTGCACTATCATTAGGAAGCATCATGGCCCCAGCATGACAACATGTCCTCACCTGTCCATCCTGTCCCTAGTTAACCGTCAGGGGTTCAGTGAGCCGGAGCCTGCCCTCCACAGGATGGCAAATGCTCTTGTATGTATCTTGCTCTTTCGGTTTTATAACCTCATTCTGTAAGGTTTCATATTATGCATGGTGGAAACGTGTTTACTGAGGAAATTCTCAAAGATTAACTTTGGAGGGGGGAGAACGGAGCCCGCTCTGGGTTTCCCACATCACAGCCTTCAGTTATCATTAGTTATAGCAAAGTCCAAAGACCTTAAGGAGAGGACAGGGACAACCCAGGGTGATAGGCAGCCTCCAAATGGTCCCCAGTAATCTCCACCTCCCGGCTGTCACGCCAGGATGTCATCCCCTGCTCTTGAATAGGGGCTTGAACTAATGGCTCACTTCCAGCGAATAGAAACTGTGAAAGTATCACGATCCGGCGTGGTGGCTTCTATCCTGGGTGCCCATCTGCCTCTCCCTTGCTCACTGTGAGGGAAGCCAGCTGCCGGGTTGCGAGCTGTCCCAGGGAGAGGCATATGGCAAGAGCTGAAGTCTCCAGCCAGTAGCCAGCCCTCACCAGCCAACAGCCACATGAGTTCGCCTGGAAGCAGCTCCTCCGGAGGCTGTGTCCTCACCACCCCCTCGGCTACAGCCCTGTGAGACAGCCTGCGCCAGACGTGTCCACCCGAGCCACCCCTGGCTTCCTGACTCCCAGAAACTCAGACAGTGTGCTGCTTTGAGCTGCTAAATACTTAGGTAATTTGTATGCAGCAATAGATACACAAACTTAAAAAAAAAACCAAGTCACTTGTAAAAATCCAACTTCATTTATTTTGTCTGAAATTATCCCATTTGACTGCTGACAGCAGCCCAACGGCTTAATTCCCTGCTTTACTTTTTATGTGTGAAGTTGCGACTCAGGAGCTCCCCCACCCTTGTGGGGACTCTGAATGACATTTCTAAGTGAGTTATCCTCATCAAGGGCAAAATATGCCTTTGAACTTGTCAACAGAACACATTCGAGCTAGAAAAGCCTTAGAAGGCAAATAGGAACAGCTCCTTTGCCAAACATGCTGTTGCCTTTGTTCAGGAGCACATTTATTACTCTTCATAAGGAGCTCTCGTATTCTGGCTGCACGGCGTTCCCGGATACCACACAGCTCTCATAGACTGTCAGGTCACCTGGACCTCCGCCCTCTGCCTCAAAAATTTGACTGCTGACAGAACAATTTTTTGAATTGCAAACCAAGGTGTGCAGAGGAGAAAGATTCTCTGATTTGGTGAAGAATGCACTGTAGTTTTCACTATCTTACCTGGTTTTAACCACCCAGAATTATGTGGAACCTCCCCAAAGGGATGACAACAGTTGACAGGAATTTCCCAAAAGAAAGACCTTGCCAGGCCTAGAGAGCTCACAATTACAAACTGTGAGTCAACAAGTTATCAAATGGAGTGCTTCATAAACATTAATAGCATCATTTGAAATGTAAACAATTGAACTCTCCTCATTAACAAGCTTCATTTTCTAAAGATGAAAGCTGGTAAGCAGTTTTGGCAAAATTCTCCAAGAAGGAAATGATTTGACTTTGACAATTTAGTTTATCAAAATAGAAAGGGGAAAAATGTCTTGCAGGTATGAAGTTGTTAAGATGGCCGTGTAACATTTATAAAAATACTTGGTTATAGTTTGTGTACAGATCTTCCTTGACTTACAATGGGGTTATGTCCCAGTAAAACCAAAGTATGTTGAAAATATCATAAGCTGAAAATGCATTGAATACACCTAACCTGTTGAATATCATAGCTCAGCCAAGCCTACCTTAAACTCGTGCAGGATGCTACAGTTGAGCAGATCATCTGACACAAAGCGGATTGTATAACCACGTGTTGAATAGTTCATGTAACTGACTGACTTCAGTACTGAAAGTGACAAACACAAGGGCTGTATGGATACAGAATGGTAAGAATGTAAGTGTTGGCTACTGACCCTCTGCCCACAGGATGGACTGGGAGCAGCTGCTGCTGCCCAGCATCATGGGAGAACACTGCACCGCAGGTCGCTAGCCCAGGAAAAGATCCAAATACCAAATTCAAAATAAAAGGTTCCTATTGAATGCATATTGCTTTCACTACCCTCCAAAAATTGTTAAGTCGAATCATCATTAAGTCAGGGCCGCCTGTATAATAATTTCCCCCATCATTACCATATGATCATGGAGAAGTTTATGCACATTTTAATTTGCCCTTCCATAATAGTTGAAGGCAATAATTTTAGATTATGTTATTAAAGGTAAGTGCTCTCGGAGCTGAATTTTTAGCCAGATGTGATCTACTTCCTTCATACCCTTTAGCAAGGCCAAACAACATCTCACTATTAATGGCCTGGGAGACAATGCTTTAAATGTTTAGAATCTCCATTTCAACTAAGTACATTCTAAATGCTCTTTATTGCCTCCAGGAGCTTTGTTTATTTTAACAGTTGCCAGAGCAGTAGATACACATTGCTCAGAATAAGCAACTTCAATACCAAGTGACAAAATAGTTCTGTCAATTCAGTGATTCCAGAAATTTTTTTTCGTTCGTACTTTTAATATTTTTCCTTCTCGACTCTGAAGCAATCAATTGCTTTTAAAAGGATATCCTCTCAAAATCCTGGTTATTTTATTTAAAAAAAAAAATGACAAGAGAATTAGTTGCAAGTATTTACAATAGAGCAGGAAAAAAAATTAAACAATGGTAGATTTTTCCTAAGGAAAACCATCACAGAAATGAGAGACAGGAAAAAGGCTGTTATGTTACCTGATTCATTGCCTATTTGTGTAGAATTCTTTTTCCCATTATACACTCCTGTGGTTTACACCCGGTTAAAGTCATAAACGTCTCAAGTAGTGGTGCTTTAGAACTGACAATCAAGACCCAGTGCCCTGAGCTCTTCCCATTTCCTTTCTATCTGACCTCCACACCCATGAGAGTTGTTGTCCCAACAGCTTCCTTCAGAAAGTTACAAAATAGTTTCATCAAGAAAGATGTTAGCAGAAGGTCTCTCCACTACAGTTCATAAAGGCAAAACATATGCTTGCACACTTATTTTTATCACGTAGCTCCTGCATTATATTCGTCGTGCATACCCTAAGAATGTTCATACATTTGTGCCACAAAAGGCTAATAGAAATAATTTTCAAATAAGAAAATATGTTATCACATTGAGGGATAGTCCCTATATTTTAACATTACATTTTGATCCAGAGATGTATGAAAGGTGACTTTGGGCCTGGGAGTTTGTCAGTATAACACTGAATCCATCAGTCATGCATGTCTCACTCTTGAAGAAATAGAAGTAGCTCCCCACAAAAAAGAAATAGTAATGATGTGACACGATGGAGGTGTTAGCTACACCACACTGGTCATAATTTTGCATTATATAAGTATATCAAATCAACACATTGTATACCTTAAATCTACACGATGTTTTATGTCAGTTATATCTCAGCAAAACTGGAAAAGAAGAGAAATATTATATTGCACACTAATTTCATTAAAGAAGTTGGTTAAAAGAATGTAATTTTAGAATAAAACATCAAGGAAAATAAGACTTTTATAAGGTAATGGATTGCAAGGTCTTAGAATCAAATTGTAGTAGCAGAAAATCATAACCATTACTAACCATAACCATTGCTAAAATTTCTAAGCCAGTTTAAGGAAAAATCAGGTGAAAGCATCTCATTTATAAAGGATAGAAGCCTTTGGTCTGAGTTTTCTATTTATGCAAAATAACCTGGAGTACTATCTGCAAAATATGAGTTGAACTGGTGGGGGGGGGTCACTAAAATCTTAGATTTTTTTTTTTGGCCTATGAATTTAAACAGTAATTGCCTTTTAAATTCTTATAAAAAGGAAAGATTCAGTTTTCTATTTTAATTAATTTAATATACATCAACAAATATTACTAACAGTATAAGAAGTTTAACTGAGTTTTCCAAACTCATCCTGATTGATTGTATAGTTTGCATGAAAGAAATTTTAAAGAATATGGTGCTAACTTTTCCCTCCTTATAAATATCTTTTAATATGTTATTCACCATCTCATAAGTTTCCCCACAGAAATTTGTCACATTTAAAATGCAAATCCTTTTGCTCAAGCTTGACCCTGCTCATGCTAAGTAACTCCCTCTGATTCAACAGAAAAACAGCACAGATTATTTCCTGTGATTGCAAATGAGTAAACAAAGCTTTTATGCTAACGGATAGTTTCTTAAGCTATTTGAAAAATTATATTAGGCATTAGATCTATTTCATTAGGAGTATGAAGAGCCTTACATTTAAATCCACAGTTCCTCAGCTTACCCCAAATAAAACTTGCTCTCTTACCACCGTGATAAATAAGACATTAGGGTGGGTGGGTGAAGTTTGACAAAGGTCAAACTTTACAACTGTTTATTTGCCCTCTCATTTTGGTAGCTTTTTTATCTATAGAAGAGGAGAGTCAGTATTTGCAGACTGGGAGACCGAGAGTGAAGATGGGGCTAACTTGCTCAGGTTCCTGTCACTGTGTTTACTGATTTAGAAATCACTCCTCCTCCTTCATACATTAATTCTCAATGGAGGAAGGTACCTTTTAACTCAGTCTTAATTCACTTCCATGTAACTGAACAATTTACAAAGCTATGGGTCATTATACCTCTCCAGCAATCTGTTACTAGCAGAATATAGATCCTCTTTTAGTTTTTCAAATTATTGATCACAATGAAGCCTGAGCCTGTAAAAAAGATGAATTGTAAGAATTTAAAAACTTATTTTCCTCAGTAAAAACATTATTTTTAAAGTAAGAGAGCAGTCACTCATGTTTAATCTTATACTAACTTTTCAGTTCTAGCTTTTGACTTTTAATTAATTCTGTCTTCATGAACTCGATCTTACTTATTTTTAATTAATGCTACTTTTCTGTAAATTTCCCAAAGGTTAACTTCTCTTCCTAAAACAATATAAATTCTACTATACTGGGGCACCTGGGTGGCTCAGTTGGTTAAGCGGCTGCCTTCGGCTCAGGTCATGATATCAGGGTCCTGGGATCCAGCCCAGCATGGCATCAGGCTCCCTGCTCAGCAGGGGGTCTGCTTCTCCCTCTCCGACTCCCCGTGCTTGTGTCCCCTCTCTCACTGTCTCTCTCTCTGTCAAATAAATAAATAAAATCTTCAAAATAAAATAAAATATATAAATTCTACTATAGGACAAATTCACTGTAGCGGGGTTTTTACATCATTGGTCTTCTGAAAAAACTAAGAGAAGTGGTTAGGACCCTAATGATAAAGCAAAGTTCCATACTTGACTTTTGTTTACTTAGATTTGTAAATGCCACAATCTTTTACAAGTTCACCTTTACAGACTCATGGAGACTTCAAATTTAGAAACTTATCTTCCATCCAGGTGGTTGTCAGTATCTCTAAACTATTAGGTTGAGCCACTGAGCTTGATATGTCATAAATGGTTAAATAGTAGCAAGTTCATATGAGTCAAACTGTGTTACAAGTGGAGGATAAACATCACTTCCATTTCAGAAATAAGAGAATCAACCGCAATGCCATCCTATCTGTAAGCAACTTGAGACAGCTATGGAAATGGTGGGACAGCCAGGGCCAGAAAACAGATGGATACATGTAGAAATGTAGGCTCTGTGTAAGCAGCAGTGGCTTTTTAATAACAGGATTGATTTATAGCCTGCCACAGTTTCCTTCTTTGAAGGACTTAGTAAACTGTGAATTTCATGTGTAGGCTGTCCCTGTAGGTTGTAGAATAGTCTCCATTATTCTCGGCAGCATCCTTTCTGGGCTGATATGTACACTAGCACAAGAAGAAATCAATGCAGTTCACTATAATAAAGTCAAGCTTCTTCCATCAGCACGCAATGCTGTGCAGCGTTGTATCTTGTTCAATAACTAATATGGCTCAAAATTGGTGAAAAAATTATCATTTTTATCTTGACAGATTTACTTGGACATCCTGCCTGCTTCTTTCTGGAAACACCCTCTTCCCTGCCATCTATAGACCTATTGTTATTGGCTTCCAAATATTTCTGGTGCCAGAGAAGTAGTAGACACACTTTTCATGGCATGAATTCAACCCTTGCCCATGTCTGGGGTTTATGCTTATGACACCACACTAATGAGGAACAGCCTCTGACCACAGTGTCAAATCCTCACTCCCAGAACAACATCCAAAATGAAATGAATTGGACTAATGCCTTAAAATTAGCCTCTTCTGCCAGATCTCTTTTTTTCTGTCTTTAACTCTGCAGAATCTTTGACCTTGGATTTAGTCCCTTCCTCATCACTTCAAATGCTGATTGCACACAAAGTCTGTGTCTCTGAGAATGGAGTGGGTACAAAAGAATCCTTGCAGTGAACAAACTAAAGAGATGTCTAGGTTTGCCCACCCAACCACATCCCACTCCCCAGACTGCCTTGGCCTTTCCTACTCTCTTCCTTATTACCTTTCTTTTCAATATACACCACATTCTTCTGCCTTATAAAATTAAGGTTTAAATTTTAAAAATTGTTTATAGGGAGCTCTATTTAGAGAATGAGAGCAACAATTCCAGTAATGTATTTAAGCTTATTCCAGGTGTTTTCATTGGCTCACAGCCTTGACCTGATAAAGCATTTGATTTTTGGTCAATAGATAAAGAAGTCTTGGATCTCCTAAATTTCCAGGCATAAGATGACATTTTACTCTTCCTGACCTATCATTATGCCCTGTATTTACTAGATGATCCACAATGTGTCAGAACTTTCTCCAAAGTCCCCCCAAATGAGACTGGGTATCGCGGTCTATCTCCAAAATGCAGGTATGAATCATGAGCCACTGTGAAGCTAAGCTGGTTAGTTCATATCAAAATCCTGCAGAGGTCTGGTTACCTCTACAAATGTCTTTGCAAAGTCACTTGGTAATATTTCACTGGGAGACAGGGAGGCTGCAGAACCATGCCACCACTGGCCTATCTCTTGAAAAAGCTCTAGCAGCAATGCGTCTCCTTAAATATACCTCCGTTCTAGCCAGAGCCCCCTATTACCCATTCCCTAAACATGCATATCACCAGGCATAGGCCACTTTTGAACAGGGGCTCTTTCCAGTTCATTACTGTATTTCCAGTTTCTATTCCAAAACACAGTATGTATTAAATAAATATTTACTGAAAGAGTAAATAAATTCCTGCCTCTTTCTTTGCCATCCTGTTAATGCCCTCTGCCCAACAGTGTACTCCAAATTCCTAAGCACACTGCGACCTAGCTCAAATGTTTGCCCCCCCCAGAGAATGTCCTAGTTATCCCAATAAGAGAGTAATCCGTTCTAAATAAGAAAGCATGTATGTCTAGCAGTAACGGAATAATTCAATAAGGATCGTCAGTCACACCGTGCAACTCTGCAACAGTCACAGAATGATTATTGCACATGTGTGTGAACATTAAAAGATGTTCATAATACACGTGGTAAAAAAAACAACAACAGGTTATACAACTGTATAGAATGTGACAGGTCTAAGAGGTAGCTATCAACAATACCCCCCACCTCAGGAAACAAAGGCTCCAAAATGATATTTAACTTGTCCAAGTTCAAGGTGAAACTGGGATTTAATACCACTCGGAGATCATTCACCCAGGACAACTCCACCACTGTCCTCTGCTACCCATCTTATGCACTGAGAACATCTTTAGGAATATATCAGACTACTAACCAGTGGTCGCCTCCGAGAAAAGACACTGAAGGAGGGAGAACAGTGTCTTTTTTATCTTATGATGTTAAAGTTTCCCATGTATGTATATATTTTATATTTTGAAATAAAATTAAATCTAAGATAAAGTAATCTCTTCCATCTCTGAATACTCACAACATTTGGCTTTCTCACTCTTGTACCTTGACTACATACAGCCTGGTAGTCTTTTACTGTGTAAACATGTCACTTTCTTGATTAAGCCCCTTAAAAGCAGGGTTTGGGCATCTTTGGGTCTTTGGAAACCTAGTATAATATCTCACATATTATAAGCACACAGTGACTGTGCAGAATGAATATAGAGATGAAAGATTGAACTCCCACTGCCCTTAAAAACAGAAGGGTCAGAAAAGAGCTAGTATAACTGACTATGGTGTAAAAGTTCATCAGTTCTCATTAATCTATTCTCCTCTGCACAAGATGACAAGACGGAAAAAATCACCTCAACAAAAAGAACAAGAGGTAGTACTGACTGCCAGGGACCTACTGAATACGGACATTAGTACGATGTCAGATCTAGAGTTCAGAATCATCACTTTAAAGATACTAGCTGGGCTTGAAAAAAATATGGAAGTTATTAGAGAAACTCTTTCTGGAGAAGTAAAAGAGCTAAAATCCAACCAAGTAGAAATCAAAAAGGCTATTAATGAGGTGCAATCAAAAATGGGGGCGCTAACTGCTAGAATAAATGAGGCAGAAGAGAGAATCAGTAATATAGAAGATGAAATGATGGAAAATAAAGAAGCTGAGAAAAAGAGAGATAAACAACTACTGGATCATGAGGGCAGAATTCGAGAGATAAGCGATACCATAAGACGAAACAACATTAGAATAATTGGGATCCCAGAAGAAGAAGAAAGAGAGAGAGGGCCAGAAGGTATAATGGAGCAAATTATAGCAGAGAACTTCCCTAATTTGGGGAAAGAAACAGGCATGAAAATCCAGGAAGCACAGAGAACCCCTCTCAAAATCAATAAAAACAGGTCAACACCCCGACATCTAATAGTAAAACTTACGAGTCTCAGAGACAAAGAGAAAATCCTGAAAGCAGCTCGGGAGAAGAGATATGTAACCTACAATGGTAGAAACATTAGATTGGCAACAGACCTATCCACAGAGACCTGGCAGGCCAGAAAGGACTGGCAGGATATATTCAGAGCACTAAATGAGAAAAATATGCAGCCAAGAATACTCTATCCAGCTAGGCTGTCATTGAAAATTGAAGGAGAGATAAAAAGCTTCCAGGACAAACAAAAACTAAAGGAATTTGCAAACACAAAACCAGCCCTACAGGAAATCTTGAAAGGGGTCCTCTAAGCAAAGAGAGACCCTAAAAGCAACATAGACCAGAAAGGAACACAGACAATATACAGTAACAGTCACCTTACAGGCAATACAATGGCACTAAATTCCTATCTTTCAATAGTTACCTTGAATGTAAATGGGCTAAATGCCCCAATCAAAAGACACAGGCTAACAGACTGGATTAAAAAACAAGATCCATCGATATGCTGTCTGCAAGAGACTCATTTTAGACCCAAAGACACCCCCAGGTTGAAAGTGAGGGGGTGGAAAACCATTTACCATGCTAATGGACACCAAAAGAAAGCTGGGGTGGCAATCCTTATATCAGACAAATTAGATTTTAAGCCAAAGACTGTAATAAGAGATGAGGAAGGACACTATATCGTACTTAAAGGATCTATCCAACAAGAAGATCTAACAATTGTAAATATCTATGCCCCTAACATGGGAGCAGCCAATTATATAAGGCAATTAATAACAAAAGCAAAGAAACACATTGACAACAATACAATAATAGTGGGGGACTTTAACATCCCCCTCACTGAAATGGACAGATCGTCTAAGCAAAAGATCAACAAGGAAATAAAGACTTTAAATGACACACTGGACCAAATGGACTTCACAGACATATTCAGAACATTCCACCCCAAAGCAACGGAATACACATTCTTCTCTAGTGCCCATGGAACATTCTCCAGAATAGATCACATCCTAGGTCATAAATCAGGTCTCAACCGGTACCAAAAGATTGGGATCAGTCCCTGCCTATTTTCAGACCACAATGCTTTGAAACTAGAACTCAATCACAAGAGGAAAGTCGGAAAGAACTCAAATACATGGAGGCTAAAGAGCATCCTACTGAAGAATGAATGGGTCAACCAGGAAATTAAAGAAGAATTAAAAAAATACATGGAAACCAATGAAAATGAAAACACAACTGTTCAAAATCTTTGGGATGCAGCAAAGGCAGTCCTAAGAGGAAAGTATATAGCAATACAAGCCTTTCTCAAGAAACAAGAAAGGTCTCAAGTACACAACCTAACCCTACACCTAAAGGAGTTGGAGAAAGAACAGCAAGTAAAGCCTAAACCCAGCAGGAGAAGAGAAATCATAAAGATCAGAGCAGAAATCAATGAAATAGAAACTAAAAGAACAGTAGAACAGATCAACGAAACTAGGAGCTGGTTCTTTGAAAGAATTAACAAGATTGATAAACCCCTGGCCAGACTTATCAAAAAGAGAAGAGAAATGACCCAAATCAACAAAATCATGAATGAAAGAGGAGAGATCACAACCAACACCAAAGAAATACAAACAATTATAAGAACATATTATGAGCAACTCTATGCCAGCAAATTAGATAACCTGGAAGAGATGGATGCATTCCTAGAGATGTATCAACTACCAAAACTGAACCAGGATGAAATAGAAAACCTGAACAGACCTATAACCACTAAGGAAATTGAAGCAGTCATCAAAAATCTCCCAAAAAACAAAAGCCCAGGGCCAGATGGCTTCCCAGGAGAATTCTACCAAACATTTCAAGAAGAATTAATACCTATTCTTCTGAAACTGTTCCAAAAAATAGAAACAGAAGGAAAACTTCCAAACTCATTTTATGAGGCCAGCATTACCTTGATCCCAAAACCAGACAAAGACCCCATCAAAAAGGAGAATTACAGACCAATATCCTTGATGAACATGGATGCAAAAATTCTCACCAAAATCCTAGCCAATAGGATCCAACAGTACATTAAAAGGATTATTCACCCTGACCAAGTGGGATTTATCCCTGGGCTGCAAGGTTGGTTCAACATCCGCAAATCAATCAATGTGATACAGTACATTAACAAAAGAAAGAACAAGAATCATATGATCCTCTCAATAGATGCAGAAAAAGCTTTTGACAAAGTACAGCATCCTTTCTTGATCAAAACTCTTCAGAGCATAGGGATAGAGGGTACATACCTCAATATCATAAAAGCCATCTATGAAAAACCTACAGCAAATATTATTCTCAATGGGGAAAAACTGAGAGCTTTCCCCCTAAGGTCAGGAACGCGGCAGGGATGTCCACTATCACCACTGCTATTCAACATAGTATTGGAAGTCCTAGCCACAGCAATCAGACAACAAAAAGAAATCAAAGGCATCCAAATTGGCAAAGAAGAAGTCAAACTCTCACTCTTTGCAGATGATATGATACTTTATGTGGAAAACCCAAAAGACTCCACCCCAAAACTGCTAGAACTTATACAAGAATTCAGTAAAGTGGCAGGATATAAAATCAATGCACAGAAGTCAGTGGCATTCCTATACACCAACAACAAGACAGAAGAAAGAGAAATTAAGGGGTCGATCCCATTTACAATTGCACCCAAAACCATAAGATACCTAGGAATAAATCTAACCAAAGAGACAAAGGATCTGTACTCAGAAAACTATAAAATACTCATGAAAGAAATTGAGGAAGACACAAAGAAATGGAAAAACGTTCCATGCTCATGGATTGGAAGAACAAATATTGTGAAGATGTCAATGCTACCTAGAGCAATCTACATATTCAATGCAATCCCCATCAAAATACCATCCACTTTTTTCAAAGAAATGGAACAAATCATCCTAAAATTTGTATGGAACCAGAAAAGACCCCGCATAGCCAGAGGAATATTGAAAAAGAAAAGCAAAGCCGGTGGCATCACAATTCCGGACTTCAAGCTCTATTACAAAGCTGTCATCATTAAGACAGCATGGTACTGGCACAAAAATAGACACATAGATCAATGGAACAGAATAGAGAGCCCAGAAATGGACCCTCAACTCTATGGTCAACTCATCTTCGACAAAGCAGGAAAGAATGTCCAATGGAACAAAGACAGTCTCTTCAACAAATGGTGTTGGGAAAATTGGATAGCCACATGCAGAAGAATGAAACTGGACCATTTCCTTACACCACACACAAAAATAGACTCCAAATGGTTGAAAGACCTCAATGTGAGACAGGAGTCCATCAAAATCCTAAAGGAGAACACAGGCAGCAACCTCTTTGACCTCAGCCGAAGCAAGTTCTTCCTAGAAACATCGCCAAAGGCAAGGGAAGCAAGGGCAAAAATGAACTATTGGGACTTCATCAAGATAAAAAGCTTTTGCAAAGCAAAGGAAACAGTTAACAAAACCAAAAGACAACCGACAGAATGGGAGAAGATATTTGCAAATGACATATCAGATAAAGGGCTAGTATCCAAAATCTATAAAGAACTCATCAAACTCAACACCCAAAGAACAAAGAATCCAATCAAGAAATGGGCAGAAGACATGAACAGACATTTTTCCAAAGAAGACATCCAAATGGCCAACAGACGCATGAAAAAGTGCTCAATATCGCTCGGCATCAGGGAAATCCAAATCAAAACCTCCATGAGATACCACCTCACACCAGTCAGAATGGCTAAAATTAACAAGACAGGAAATGACAGATGTTGGCGGGGATGCGGAGAAAGGGGAACCCTCCTACACTGTTGGTGGGAATGCAAACTGGTGCAGCCACTCTGGAAAACTGTATGGAGGTTCCTCGAAAAGTTGAAAATAGAGCTACCATATGATCCAGCAATTGCACTACTGGGTATTTACCCCAAAGATACAAAAGTAGGGATCCGAAGGGGTACGTGCACCCCGATGTTTATAGCAGCAATGTCCACAATAGCCGAACTGTGGAAAGAGCCAAGATGTCCATCAACAGATGAATGGATAAAGAAGATGTGGTATATATATACAATGGAATATTATGCAGCCATCAAAAGGAATGAGATCTTGCCATTTGCAACGACGTGGATGGAACTGGAGGGTATTATGTTGAGTGAAATAAGTCAAAAAGAGAAGGACATGTATCATATGATCTCACTGATATGAGGAATTCTTAATCGCAGGAAACAAACTGAGTGTTGTTGGAGTGGGGGGTGGGGTGGAGGGATGGGGGGACTGGGCGATAGACACTGGGGAGGGTATGTGCTCTGATAAGTGCTGTGAATTGTGCAAGACTGTTGAATCTCAGATCTGTACCTCTGAAACAAATAATGCAATATATGTTAAGAAAAAAAAAAAGAAGAAGAAGAAGAAGGTAGCGGGAGGGGAAGAATGAAGCAGGGGAAATCGGAGGGGTAGACGAACCATGAGAGATGATGGACTCTGAAGGGCAGGCAGGGTTCTAGAGGGGAGGGGGGTGGGAGGACGGGTTAGCCTGGTGGTGGGTATTGAGGAGGGCACGTTCTGCATGGAGCACTGGGTGTTATGCACAAACAATGAATCATGGAACACTTCATTTAAAACTAATGTTGTAATGTATGGGGATTAACATAAGAATAAAAAAAAAAAAAAAGTTCATCAGTTTTCACCAAATAGATCATTCTGCAAAACTCCATCTGGCTACCATAATGACATGGCTACAACAACATCAAAAAGGAATGAGATGAAAGTGTTTGTTGGAAAAAAATTGGGTGGGGGGAGGTAATTTTCTCTCAGGCATCCAGGAAGAGGCAAGAAAGAAGAGAGCCTCTTGAATCATGAACATTTTCTGTCACAAAGAAGTGAAGCTACAGGGTGCTTATGCGGGAAGAAACAGTGTGTGAAGTTAAAACCCAAGTCTTAACCATTATTTCTCACAAATGGATTCAATGAAAATCCCACTTCACCACAAGAGGCTCTATGAAACTTTGGTCAGCTCTCCAGGATGGAAAGTCATTTATTAACCTTAAATATAACACAAAGAAAGTGGGGCAAGGGGCTTTCCACTGTCCATCTTTAGCAAACATTCACTGAACCTCATAACATGACTTCTAACTGGTGACAACCAGAAGAGAAAGTCAGAATATTAATCCCAGCAGAGCCACATTAAGCAAACCCATTAATACCCCAAGCCTCAGCTTCCCTTCACAAAAAAGGAACACTTTCAGGTGTAATTTTTTTTTCTTTTTTATTTTTTGTAGTTTTTAATTTTATTATATTATGTTAGTCACCATACAATACATCATTAGTTTTTGATGTAGAGATCCACGATCCATTGTTTTCATAAAACACTCAGTGCTCCATGCAGTACGTGCCCTCCTTAATACCCATCACCGGGCCAACCAATCCCCCCTCCCCCTGTTTGTTTCTCAGGTCCATAGTCTCTCATGGTTCAATTCTCCCCTCCAATTCCCCCCCCATTTTTTCCTTCCTTCTCCTAATGTCCTCCATGTTATTCCTTATGTTCCACAAATAAGTAAAACCATATGATAATTGACTTTCTCTGCTTGACTTATTTCACTTAGCATAATCTCCTCCAGTTCCATCCATGTTGATGGGAAAGTTGGGTATTCATCTTTTCTGATGGCTGAGTAATATTCCATTGTATATATGGACCACATCTTCTTTATCCATTCATCTGTTGAAGGGCATCTCGGCTCTTTCCACAGTTTGGCTATTGCAGACATTGCTGCTATGAACACTGGGGTGCATAGGGCCCTTCTTTTCACTACATCTATGTCTTTGGGGTAAATACCCAGGAGTGCAATTGCTGGGTCATAGGGTAGCTCTATTTTTAATTTTTGAGGAACCTCCACACTGTCTTCCAAAGTGGCTGTACCAACTTGCATTCCCACCAACAGTGTAAGAGGGTTCCCCTTTCTCCACAACCTCTCCAACATTTATTGTTTCTTTCCCTGTCCATTTTGGCCATTCTAACTGGTGTAAGGTGGTATCTCAGTATGGTTTTGATTTGAATTTCCCTGATGGCTAATGATGATGAACATTTTTTCATGTGTCTGTTAGCCATTTGTATGTCTTCTTCAGAGAAGTGTCTGTTCATCTCTTCTGGCCACTTTTTGACTTGATCATTTGTTTTTTGGGTGTTGAGTTTGAGAAGTTCTTTATAGATTTTGGATACCAGCCCTTTATTTGTAGTGTCATTTGCAAATATCTTCTCCCATTCTGTGGGTTGCCTCTTTGTTTTGTTGACTGTTTCCTTTGCTGTGCAGAAACTTTTTATCTTGATGAAGTCCCAAAAGTTCATTTTTGCTTTTGTTTCACTAGCTTTTGGAGATGTATCTTGAAAGAAGTTGCTGTGGCCGATGTCAAAGAGGTTACTGCCTATGTTCTTTTCTAGGATTTGGATGGATTCCTGTCTCACATTGAGGTCTTTCATCCACTTTGAGTTTATCTTTGTGAATGGTGTTAGAGAATGGCCGAGTTTCATTCTTCTGCATGTGGCTGTCCAATTTTCCCAGCACTATTTATTGAAGAGACTGTCTTTTTTCCATTGCATGTTTTTTCCTGCTTTGTCAAAGATTATTTGACCATAGAGTTGAGGGTCCATATCTGGGTTCTCTATTCTGTTCCATTGGTCTGTATGTCTGTTTTTGTGCCAGTACCATGCTGTCTTGGTGATCACTGATTTGTAATATAGCTTGAAATCAGGCAACATGATGCCCCCAGCTTTGTTTTTCTTTTTCAACATCTCCTTGGCGATTTGGGGTCTTTTCTGATTCCATACAAATTTTAGGATTGTTTGTTCCAGCACTTTGAAAAATGTCATTGGAATTTTGATCGGGATGGCATTGAAGGTATAGATTGCTCTGGGTAGCATAGACATTTTAACAATGTTCATTCCAATCCATGAGCATGGAATATTTTTCCATCTTTTTGTGTCTTCTTCAATTTCTTTCATGAGTGTTTTGTAGTTCCTAGAGTATAGATCCTTTACCTCTTTGGTTAGGTTTATTCCGAGGTATCTTATGGTTTTTGGTGCTATTGTAAATGGAATCGTTTCTCTAATTTCTCTTTCTACAGTTGCATTATTAGTGTATAAGAAAGCAACTGATTTCTTTGCATTGATTTTGTATCCTGCCACATTACTGAATTGCTGGATGAGTTCTAGTAATTTGGGGGTGGAGTCTTTTGGGTTTTCCACATAAAGTATCATGTCATCTGCAAAAAGAGAGAGTTTGACTTCTTCTTTGCCAATTTGAATACATTTTATTTCTTTTTGTTGTCTGATTGCTGTTGCTAGGACTTCTAGTACTATGTTGAACAACAGTGGTGAGAGTGGGCACCCTTGACGTGTTCCTGATCTTAAGGGAAAGGCTCTCAGCTTTTCCCCATTGAGGATGATATTCGCTCTGGGTTTTTCATAGATGGATTTTATGAGCTTGAGGAATGTTCCCTCTATCCCTATACTCTGGAGAGTTTTAATCAGGAAAGGATGTTGTATTTTGTCAAATGCTCTTTCTGCATCAATTGAGAGGACAATATGGTTCTTCTCCCTCCTCTTATTAATGTGTTCTCTCACATTGATTGATTTGTGAATGTTGAACCACCCTTGCATCTCGGGGATAAATCCCACTTGGTCGTGGTGGATGATCCTTTTAATGTATTGTTGGATCCTATTAGCTAGGATTTTGTTGAGGATTTTGGAATCCATATTCATCAGGGATATCAGTCTGAAATTCTCCTTTTTCATGGGGTCTTTGCCTGGTTTGGAGATTAAGGTAATGCTGGCCTCATAGAATGAGTTTGGAAGTTTTCCTTCTGTTTCTATTTTTTGAAACAGCTTCAGCAGAATAGGTATTATTTCTTCTTTGAATGTTTGGTAGAATTCCCCTGGGAATCCATAAGGCCCTGGACTCTTGTTTTTTGGGAGGTTTTTGATCACTGCTTCAATCTCGTTACTGGTTATTCGCCTATTCAGGTTGTCAATTTCTTCCTCTTTCAGTCTTGGCAGCTTATAGGTTTCCAGGAAGGCCTCCATTTCATCCAGATTGCTCAGTTTATTGGCATATAGTTGTTGACAATTATTTCTAATAATTGTTTCTATTTCCTTGGTGTTAGTCATGATCTCTCCCCTTTCATTCATAATTTGGGTCCTTTCTCTCTTCTTTTGGATAAGTCTGGCCAGTGGTTTATCAATCTTATTAATTCTTTCAAAGAACCAACTTCTAGTTTCATTGATCTGATCTACTGTGTTTCTGGTTTCTAATTCATTGATTTCTGCTCTAATTTTAATTATTTCTCTTCTAATTCGTGGCTTAGGCGTCGTTTGTTGCTTTTTCTCTAGTTCTTTAAGGTGTAGAGTTAGTTGGTGAATTCGGGATTTTTCTGTTTTTTTGAGTGAGGCGTGGATGGCTATGTATTTCCCCCTTAGGACCGCCTTTGCAGTATCCCATAGGTTTTGGACCGATGTGTTTTCGTTCTCATTGATTTCCATGAATTGTTTAAGTTCTTCTTTGATTTTTTGGTTGACCCAAACATTCTTGAGCAGAGTGGTCTTTAGCTTCCAAGTGTTTGAATTTCTGCCAAATTTTTTCTTGTGATTGAGTTCCAGTTTTAAAGCATTGTGGTCTGAGAATATGAAGGGAATTATCTCAATCTTTTGGTATCGGTTGAGACCTGATTTGTGACCCAGTATATGGTCTATTCTGGAGAAAGTTCCATGTGCGCTCGAGAAGAATGAGTATTCTCTTGTTTTAGGGTGGAATGTTCTGTAAATATGTATGAGGTCCATCTGGTCCAATGTATCATTCAAAGCTCTTGTTTCCTTGTTGATTTTCTGCTTAGGTGATCTGTCCATTGCTGAGAGTGGAGTATTGAGGTCTCCTACAATTAACGTATTGTTATCAATATGACTCTTTATTTTGGTTAACAGGTGGCTTATGTAGATGGCTGCTCCCATGTTGGGGGCATAGATATTTACAATTGTTAGATCTTCTTGTTGGATAGACCCTTTAAGAATGATATATTGTCCTTCTGTGTCTCTTATTACAGACTTTAGTTTAAAATCTAATTTGTCTGATATAAGAATTGTTACCCCAGCTTTCTTTTGAGGTCCGCTGGCATGGAAGATAGATCTCCATCCCTTCACTTTCAGTCTGGATGTATCTTTAGGTTCAAAATGAGTCTCTTGTAGGCAGCATATGGATGGGTCCTGTCTTTTTATCCAATCTGCAACCCTGTGCCGTTTTATGGGAGCGTTTAGGCCATTCACGTTGAGACTGATTATTGAAAGATATGAATTAATTGTCATCATATTGCCTGTGAAGACGTTGTTTTTATAGATTGTCCCTGTAAATTTCTGTTGTAGATCACTCTTGGGGTCTTTCTCCTTTTATAGAACCCCCCTTAATATTTCTTGCAGGGTCGGCTTAGTGGTCACATATTCTTTCAACTTCTACCGGTCACGGAAGCTCTGCATCTCTCCATCCATTCTAAATGAAAGCCTTGCTGGATAAAGTATTCTTGGCGGCATGTTCTTCTCATTTAGTACCCTGAATATGTCTTGCCAGGCCTTTCTGGCTTGCCAGGTCTCTGTGGATAGGTCTGACGTTATTCTGATGTTCCTCCCTCTGTACATAAGGAATCTCTTCCCCCTAACTGCCCTTAAGATGGTTTCCTTGGTTCTAAGATTTGCAAGTTTTACTATTACATGCTGGGGTGTTGGCCTGTTTTCCTTGATCTTAGGAGGGGTCCTCTCTGCCTCTAGGACTCGAATGTTTGTTTCATTCCCCATATTAGGGAAGTTCTCAGCTATGATTTGCTCAAATACATCTTCTAGCCCTCTCTCTCTCTCCACTACCTCCGGGATTCCAATGATTCTGACATTGGAACGCCTCATGGTGTCACTTATTTCTCTGATTCTATTTTCATGGATTCTGAGTTGTTTTTCCCTGGCCTCCTCTTTTCCCTTTTTATCTATTATACTGTCTTCCAGATCGCTTATTCTCTCTTCTGTCTCAGTTACGCTAGCTGTTAGATTATCTAGATTGGATTGGATCTTATTGATAGCATTTTTAAGTTCTGCCAATTCACCTTTCATTTCTGCCCTTAGAAACTCTATGTTGCCATTAATTGATTTCTCCATTCTAGCCATTGTCTTCACAATTGCTAGCCTGAATTCCAGCTCCGACATCTTGGTTATATCTGCATCCATTTGTAAATCTGCAGCATAAGTCATAATCTCTGAGTCTTCTCTATTTTGGGGGTTCCTCCTCCTAGTCATTCTGTTCAGGGGTGGTTGAGGGAATGTATAGAGTCCAAATTATTGACCAGAACCCAAGCAAGATGCACCTGTTTTCTTGGGACCTTAGGGTTGCTGGCCTCTTGTTTTCCCAGCCTGTCTTCTGGGGGAGGGGCCTGCTGCACTGTTACCAGGCAACCCTCTTCGGTTGGAGTTGCCCTACCCCCTGTGGCGGGGGATGGGCTCAGCGGGAATCAGTCTTTGGGGCTTTTGTTCTCTGGCGCCTTTCCCTGGCGGCTTTCCGCGTCTCTTCCGCCAGTCAGACAGAAGAGACCATTTCCAACCCTCTGCCTCAGAGCAGAGAGACCGCAGTCTGTTCTTCAGTGAGCTCTCCAGGCCACACCGTCTCCGTTTCTGTCCGTGCTGCTATAAACTGCAGCGTCCTGGGTTGTGCGCCCCTCCGCAGCGCCCCCAGTCCTGCCTCCAGGTCGGGGCACGTCTCTGCCCTTTGTGCTTCTAAAACCGCCAGCCGCTCCCAATTCACGGGCGCGTGACTCCGCCGCTTGGGGTTCCCACCCCGGGGGTTGCAGTTCACCGGCGCGACCCTGGCACACCGGGTTTCCGCCTCAGAGGCTGCAGTTCGCGGGCACACGACCATCGCTCCGGTTTCTGTCGGGGGGGCTGCAGTTTGTGTGCGTGCGACCCCTCCAGTCTGGTTTTCCACCCCGGGGGCTGCCCTAAAGTCCTTTCCCGACGCTACCCATCTGCGAGTCTGTGCCCTGTCCGCAGCGCGCGAGGCTGTCACTCACCAGTGGTGTAGGATCCCCATGTCTAGGAACCCTCCCACTGCCGTTTATCCTCTGATATCTGCCCGCGGAATCACAGCTCCCCAATTCGTACCTCAAAACCAACTGCCTACGATATTCTGTTTGTAGAGATCCAGATCTTCTTACATCTCAGGCTGGTTTCGTGGGTGCTCAGAGTGGTCTGGTAGATATCCAGCTCAATTCTGGGGACCAGTTGAAATAGGGTCCCCTACTCCTCCGCCATCTTTGCCCTCCTCAGGTGTAATTTTTTAATGTTACTACAGGATAGTTCAACTAGAAATGCTCAAATAAGCCATGGTGGTGAATCCCAAGGAGCCACTTCTCTGCTAGCGGGACTGAGTTCCCAGCTGGGACAGCGCCTACTGGGGGTGATCTGAGTGAGGCTTCGATGTCCATCTTGGGGGCTGGAGGAGAAACATGGGAGCAGGAGCGTTGAGAACAAACCAAGCAAACACACCCTTCAGGACCTTCAGCGAAGTTTTCTTCCTTTTCTTTTTCAGTTAAAAATGGGCAGGAACCTTGCAAAACTAAGCCTACATGATTTGGGGTGAATCACACAATGGCCTACAAGTCATCTGCAACCACGCCATCGATAAGAACTAGCATAGTAAACCAACTAAACCTTCATAGTAATAACGTATGAGGGCAAGGCCAGGTACACAGAGATTATGCGTTGTCATTGTCTTCTATTTGAATGCACACCATCCTGAGGTTGCTTTGTATTTTTATGCTGACTAGCCCTTCTTTGGCACAAATGAATCCTGAAGAACAACTCATTCTTCTCACTTTTGTCTCAGAAAAAGTACAAATTGGTGGGTGTTTTCTCAACTATCATCTGGAACCTGTTAATTTTTGCAGCAGATTGCCTAGAAATACAACCTGGAGAGTAATGGAAAGCACACTCCTACTTTCTTCTTCTTACTCATTTTCCTTAGAAATCTGCCCTGGGGCCCCCAAATTCCTCTTCCCCAGGCCTCTTCCAGACTGCAATAATGGGGCAGGGGGGAGGGGCATTTCAACAGAGAAAGAGCACAATTCGATGCTAGCAAATTATCTTAAACTCATGCACTAGCATGTAGGGATGTGGAGACGCAGCAGACTGAGTCAATCTGGAGCCTCCTGTGAATCCAAGAAAACACTTTCTGGCACAGAAGTCACAGCCACCAGAGTGGCCATCACCTCCCTCAGTTTGCAGGACTCATTCAGGGTGAGCCCAGCAACCCCCTCCACCTGCCAGCCCCCACATTCACAGCCTGAGGGTCTGGCCCATGCTGCTTTTTCCTTCCTTTCATTCCTAACTAGCAACTGGTGTAAGGACATTCCTCTCACTCAGGCAAATCTGAATATGACCAGTTTACAGATGAAGACCATTAGCAGACTGACGTATATGTTTTAACTTTATTTCATGTCTAGCTACTCTAAAAAGCTGATTTGTTGTGTTTTATTACAAGATGGAGGTATTTTTATTCAATTCAACCAGAGTCTCTCTTACAAACACTATTTGTTTGGATGTTGGGTAGAATGAGAGATCCTGAGGAGGCCAGGTAAGGGCACAAATGCTCTGCTAGAGAGGGTGATGCTGTCTGGGCTTCAAAAGTGAAGAGACAATAGAGCAAGAACACTGAGCATGGAGGTGAAGCCACTGAGATGTGTAAGTTCTGCAGGACATGGCATGGCCTCCTCCTGGGCCATGGGGAATTCATGGAAGGTTTGGTGCAAGTGCCTAAAAGGACTGTTCTTTGCATCCAACTTGACATGAAACAGAACTGAGGTAGGCCACAGACACAGAAAGCCCCAAGGCCGAAAGTCTTGGGGAATTTTGCAGAAATCATCCTCAGAGAGCTCTGGGCTCTCACAGGCCAAGCAACGGGGGGCTCAGGGCATGGGAAACCTCCATATGACAGCCATTGTAGATGTGTAGACCAGTCTATGTCATCCATTGTAATTAAAAAGCCAACCAATTCAATTAGGAGAAAGAAGAGGTAGAAAAGGGAACCCTAGTTATTTGATATCCGATAGAATTAATTTTTCTCTTTATAACCCCTTGTTGAATCAATCAAATTTTAAAGAGCATTTGTCAAGTTCTAGGGAAAATTAACTTGCTAGTGCTGTTCAGCTTACCAAGGCTTTATCTCATTTGATATACTCTGTGGTCCTGTGAAGTAGGAGTTGTCATCACCCCTTTTCAAAGAGCACATATCACACAAGGATTAGGATGTAGAACCAGAACTCAAATCTTGGATTCCAGAAGCTTTCCTTCATTCACACTGGCCATCCATCGCCACAGAGACCCAACCAAAGTGGGTTTGTCATGCAGACTTCCTCCTTTCTCGTCGCTCCCCCTTGAACACACAGGGTTTGGGTTTGGATCCCCACGTGATTGAATTTTACTTACCCTTAGAAGTCTTTACCCTACTTTTGTTGACTCTTTTATCTAATGAGAACTCGATTCTAGTAATTTGAGATGGTGGAAACGCCACTGGACATCACACCAGTAGCAAATGGGAGCTTCCCACTTCCCATTTTCAAGGAATGCAAGGCTCCCAGCGTCATCTTCCTAAGACACAAATGTGATCATGTCCCTCCTTTGCCTTCAACTAGCTGTGGGAGAATGGCACTAATAACAATTATTAGTCATATACATATTGTATCATCTATTAGTTGTCCTTATGTTAGAGGCTCAACATCATCCGGCTCTTTGTTTTATCCATCTCCCCCAGAATGAGGATGCCAAGTAGCAGTTACTAAGCAAATGAGTCAAGGACAGAATAGACCCATATACAAATATATTTTTTATCTTCCCAAAGCCCCACGTGGTACTGTCATTTTTATTTTAAAGATGAACACAATGTGACTCTGAAAGGATATGTTGCCCTTAGTCATGTCGCTAGCCGGAAGACAACAGGACAAGAATCGAAACTGGATCAATCTCTCAATTTCAGACTTCTTCTGCTTCCTTACACCGACTCTCATCCACAATAGTCCACACCCTCTAAAATCTGGACAATCCCTCTCAGCCTCAGGCCTCGTCACACCACAAACTCCAGTCACCTGCTTGCTTTTCCTGAAATATTCAAAAATTTTCATTCCTCCTTTCTTTCTGATGGGCTGTCCATTTTCCCGGAAAGCCCCTCCTCTTCCTTCCCCTTCAAATGTATCTGGTGAAACCAGCTCCAACACCACATGCAGGCTGAGGTTCTCCCCAGCCTCCCACACACCCACCCTGACTAAGAGGGTTCCTACACACATCTTTTACTCTTGAAACTGTTTACTGATCATAAACAATGAGCCAGTATTCTTATCGTGATAAATTATGAATCTCCTACCCTTCCTTCTTCCTGAGCCCCTCTTCCCTTCTCTATTAAAGCTGCAATTGCCTAGACCTTAATGGGAGGCTAAATATGGAACAACACACATCGCTATGAAAATACAGAAAATTTTTTAAAAATCTTACTTGAATTATAATGCTTATTGGAATACACACACACACACACACACAAATACCGCTTTGAGAAGGAAGGAAAAAAAAA
The DNA here is from genome assembly GCF_011800145.1 of Mirounga leonina. NCBI lineage: Eukaryota > Metazoa > Chordata > Mammalia > Carnivora > Phocidae > Mirounga > Mirounga leonina. Next base: position 454,257 of record NW_023270619.1, read on the forward strand.
AGGAGGAGGGAGGGAGGGAGCGAGGGCAAGAGAGAGGAAACATAATGAAAACCCTAATGGGTACATGGGGTGATCTGAACCCTGTGAAGTACCCAGGACAGAGACTATAATGACCCTCTTGCACTCCCAGCATCTAGTACAACGTTCTGGCATGGAACGAGTGAGTGACAAATAAATATATATTGAACTGGATTGATATGACTTACAAGAAAATAATATTAATTATGATATACACAGATTTTTGAAAATTGAGAGTATGTGAATAGTGGGAAATGTTAAAATTATGAGTAGCCATAAAAGTTAAATTAAGGTAAAGTTGACTTTTAAAAACATTATCTTGCCTCTTCTAGTGATATGAAAATTCAATGTGGAAGAGCTAAACAGGTTAATGAGACTGATAAGTAAGTAGAAAAAGTAAGTGAAAGGAAAACTTTATGTTATTATAAAATACCCAAACAATAAGAGCAAGTTTACAAATTTGCCTGTACTTGTTCTGAAGGAAGTGACAGATGCAAAAAACACAATCATGTGGTAGATCCCTGCTTATAGAGCCAAGCTCTCTTATAATTAAAAAAATGAGGCAAATAAATAACTCAAGTTTTTTTTAAATGGGAAGAATTTTTTCTAAGGCGCAGAAGTTCTCATATGTAAGAGAATGGGGTTTTTAAGTCCAAATTGCACCTCAATCTCCAAGGTTTTTCTTCCCAGGGAAGAACGTAAGTCTTGTCCGTTTGGGATAAAAGCGAGTGCCAGTCACGTCTGTGGCGTGGCAGGAAATTGGCCAACCCCTCAGGGTCCCTGTAGGCCCCAAGGCTGGCAGAGCGGACGCGTCAGACGGGGGCCAAACTACCCTCCCTGTGTCTATGCACAAGCACCTCTCCCCAAGCCATACTCTTGGTCCTTCTTCATTTTAATGTAAATATATTGATCGGACTCTAGACAATACAAGTGTTTGTCCTCTGCAAATAAATAAGAACATGGTGCCAGAGCTCCAGGAGTTTACAGCCTTGATGTACAGTGACAAGAGAACAGCTTTATGTTCTGGGGCTTTCTATGGACACTGATGATTTTATTCCCCACTTGGTTTATGTACCTCTTCACATCCCCTAAAGCCACCGTACTCGCCTTCTCTTCTGCACCCTTTCCCCAACTTTTCAGCATGAGTGCATAAGCCCCCATGTCAGGTTTTCATTTCTGCTTCTGTCCAGCTATTGAAACTCTTCATCTTTCTCCAAGGGGGGCCCCTCCAGGGTCAGAAATAAGGTGTGGCAACAGGAGGGCTCTGTGTGCAATCCAGAGACATGGGTGCCCTGGCTCCTTCTGCTTTTCTACCTCCCACCTCTGAGCAAGCCCAGGACCTCAAGCATAACCACCCTTGGGCAGCTCTCATTGCTGCTGCTTCTTTCCTGGTTTTCTCTTTGCCTTTGGGTTAAAACATACTGCTTCCTGTGTTTCCTTCTTAATCACTCAAGGGTCTCATTTAGTAAGTCATCTCTTGAACCCCCGATGCTGGGTGAGGCATTTCTTTGGCTGTGTTCCCATGAGGCCTTGTACAAACTCCTATGTGTACACAACCCTTGAATTGTTTGGTTACAAGTCTTCCCCACCCCCACCCCCCCACAAAACTATAAGCACCTAAAAGCATCAGCTATGTCCTAGTTATTCCTGTATTCCTGGGGACTTGACACAGAGAAGGTCCTGAAACTAACACATGAGAGCAGAATTCCAAGACAATTAGAATAATGAAGGACTCTCATTTTGATACTCTTATAATAACTGCTTGATTGAGGAAACCTAAATGAAATGAAGTACTAGGACCCACACCCTGAAATGAGAAATCTAGAACATTCTCTGTGACTGTCAATTCATTGGCTTTCCATATTGAGGAAGACTTCTTGAGCTCTACAGAGCAGAAATAAGAAATGTTTATAGGAGAACCTTAACGCTCCTGGCCGACTGAGCAAACTGTATTGATAGGTTCTGCTATGTTCTAGTTTTCTTTTTTCTTTGAGCCCTAGTATAATCAATTTAGTGATTGCTTTCTTTATCTCATGTACCACTTCTTAGCTACAAATAAAGAAGACCATGTCAACCAAGGTCCTAGCAGAGCACAGGTGGTACACTCAAATCGCATCATTGAAGAAAGTGTAAAGAAGGGGCTATATCCGGTGGGGTCACCTGGGTTACAAAAAGGTACAAAGGATGGCAGAGGACCAGAGTGTCATCAACAGTGGGGAGCCACCGCCCTCAAACCCTTTGCCTGAGTCGCTCATTGGCCAAAGCCATCCAGAATAGCAAGGGCAGAAAAGCACCTCAACTTAGTCCACACAGGGCAACCTCCCAGTGCCCACAAGGTGGCCTGTGGCCTAGAGGAGTAAATGGAAAATTGCCAACCCAGTGACTGATGCCCACAGAGACCAGCAAGTGCAGAGAAACATGGGAATTAGCCCATGTCCATGGGAATTAGCCTGCTAACTATACAAGTAGCATTTAGATTTATTTCGTTATCATAGAAACTGCTCTCCCGATACACTGTTTGCAAATCAATGACAGCAATTATTAGTCTGCCTAGTGTTAATGATACGTGCACATGTGTGTATCCTCTTCACTGGCCAGCGGTCCTTACAAATGGCCACGTGTCAGAATCTTCGGGGCAGTCCCAATCACACTCACTGAGTCCAAATCCCCAGGAGCGGTGCCGCAACAACCATATCTTTCCAAAGTATTCCAGGTGATGTAGATGTGCATAATGATTGATAACCACCCCTGCAAACTCTCAGAGCTTAACTCATCTTAATTCATCTTGAGAACAGAATGCTTAACAGGGTACACTGAGGATCTCCCTAGTAAGACCTAAAACCTGTTGTTGGATTGAACTAGAACGGGATACAATGTGCAATTGGGCATTTACAATAGAAAAGACATATTGAATTCATGAAACATTCACTTCATCAAGAGATAAGAATCTAAAGCAGTGACTGCGCCTGAATCAGAAGCCACCTCCGTGACCTCTCAAGACGCCTTCCCATCCCAGGTCTCTGAAAACAATAAGGAAAGTATGTGTGTACAAAGATTAACTGCCCAAACTTGAAATTCATTTTAAGAGACAAGCTTGTATAACTGAATTTCAGGTGAAAAGATAGGGGCGGCGGCAGAGAAGAACCATTCCTTTTTTGAGGAATAATAACCACCCTCTAGCATTCTAGAACACCAACTGTATGCTAGGTACTCTGCTAAGTCCCCAGAAACACCATCACAGAACTTTCTAATTGGCACATGGTTTATTGACCTGATAGCACAAGAATGTTGACAGGTGGAAGGTACATCTATCTCCTCAAATATTCTATCGGTCAAGGACTGCTTCAGAGGTCCTCAACAGGAGGAGGAGAGGTTCCTTTCCGTGTCTGCAGGCCCTGAAGAGTAAGTAGTGTTTCAAGCACAGATCTCTCCAAGCTCTGTGCAAGGAGCATTTCCTGTCCTTGCCCTTCACTGCAATCTCGATGTGACCTCTGATAAAAATCCAGGCTATTTTAAGTCCTACAAAGAGAACCTATTGATCTCATGAGCTGTGGTCTCGAACGGGATCACAAAATCATGACAAAAGATGTCAAAACCTTTCCAATTCGTCTTCTCATGATGGAAAAGAGACGTGCACAAAGAGTTCAATTTGAAATTCTAAAATGGGCCTCAAGGTAATGCCCAGCCAGGTAGAGCCCTTCTGAAAGCAAAAGGATGGGGAAGCAAAGCAGGGAACCTAAGAGTCCTGATGCCCAGATTCTGCTGGTCTGTGCCTCTTGTTCAGCTCAGCTTGCCAAGGTTTTTCTTTTCTATTGATTCTCCATTACAGAGTATCTGTAACGGTGCCTTTTCCTGGAACAGACTGCAGAAGTCTCCTCTGACCTTTGATAAGCTGGCTGCCAAATCTGGCCTACCAGATTAAGTGACAAGGAAGAAAAGAGAGGGAGGAGATTGGGGGGGGGGGTGCGGGAGGGAGAAGGAGATTAAAAAACAAAAAACAAAAACAGAGGGAAAACTAAGAATTTATATTTGGCTTTAAGCTTGGAAATGGAAGTGAATGTGAGACCCTCGATGTGGGATGCACCAAATTCGACAATCTAATGGCTTGACAATATCCACTGGCTGGACTAGCCAAACACTATGGAAACCTATTTTGGACCTGAAGGGATAGGAGCTCCGGGGAGAGGGAGAGGGCAAGTGAAGTCAATTAGTTCTAGGCAAACTGCCCAATAAGCAAGCTTAAAGTATAAATACAAGGCAAAAAACAGATGCACAACCATTTTATCTTTCCAATCAGAGTTTCACAACCACAGCCCCTACTTCCTTTAAGAGTCTGTGTGGGACACATTGTTTTGTGAAAGACAGCACTATACATTTCCATAGGGAAGACACATCTGTTAAGAAAGCCACAAATGTAGGGCTGCGGGGATCCCTATGTTAGTACACATAAAATGTCACCTCTCTAACCTCTTTAAACTTAAACAAGAAATATTCCCTAATAAACTTACAGGTAGAGTGGAGAAATTACAACAATGGTGGGTTTTGAACACTGGCATTAATAAGGGATGCTTCTATTGAAAACACTCACTTACCAACTAACAACACATCTGGCATGAACATTTCTTGTTCTGTTATCTCATCTACAGTGGAAGGATAAGAGGACTATCTACTTCGTGGGTGACATGGGAGGGGGTTCAATAAGGTGCGACCATGCCCAGAAAGGGCTGCCCATCATGAGCACTATCAAAGTGCTTCTTTTGTTCATAATGCTACTGCTGTTATTGGAATCCTTCTAGCACTCAAGGTGTTCTCTGAATAAAGATTTGTTAACTGCCAATCCTTGATTCAGCTCTCAGAATCAGGGACGAGTAACCGATACCAGCTTCCAAACACAGCAGCCCCCATTCAACAGCACCAGGCAGGTCTCACCGGTCTGTCAGGGTCACAACTCAGACATAATCAGAAGTCCTCCGGCCACCTCAACACCCTCCCAAAGCAGAGCATGCTGTCACCCGGTTCAGCAAAGGGTACAAAAGTGGGTTTTCCACTGCAATTAGTGAAACACAGCCAGTATTCCAATAAAAGACTCTTTGGGATGTGCGGCAAATGTGGTTTTTGATGCAGGCTTAATTTCACTGAGAGAGGGGGCTAAAAAGTCAGCTTTCAAGAGGTTGCCTGGCACCTTGGCTGTAAAAGATTTGAGGGTAGAGATTCATGGGGTATATTCTGCTCCAAGACCAACAATATAGCCTTTCATACACTATTGATAAAAGCAAAGAATTGGGAATAACAATAGGTTATAGTTAAATATAGTTAAAAATATTAAGGGAAGTCCAAATTATAGAATACCGTTCACCCATCTGAAATCATGTTAATGATGAACATTTACCAAGAGATTGCTAAATAATTACAGCAAATTACCCAAAATATATAGCATATGATTGCATTTTATTAAGATATCATACAAAGTGATATCTAAATATTCATTTGATAAAATCTAGGGTAAGGGAAGATAAAAAATAGTAGTGGTAGTCATTACTCAGTAGGAGAATACGATTGATTTGTATGCTGTTATTTACGGATTTCAGTCTATTTTTATATTTTCTAGAATTAACATAGATTTTTTTCTGTAACCAGGAAAAGAAGTTATTAATTTTAAAGTTTTTTTGAATTCCCATGAAAAAACCTGGACACATTTTTTTAATAACCAAGAATGAACTTACCTGGGCAGGGCAATCTGGATTCAACTTTGGATGTTGAAGAAATTTGAACAAAAAGAGTTATAAAACCAGGAAAGAGACTCACAGATGAAGTTCAGTTTTTGCCCATTAGGTGGAATCATTAGGGTTGGAAGTGAGAAAATTATGGTGCATGGAGCTCCTCTACCTGCCTTCACCAACCTCACAATACCCACACACCTATCTTTTGAGCAAGTAGCAGATCTGCACAATTTCTCTTGCTTTTCCCGGTCAAAAACTTCTCCTCAGAAAAAATGGGTTATTTAAATATGTCTAAGGTGTTGCTTAAAACCACCCCATTTCTCAATTTCCGAAGGCCTGACATGCCCAAGAACTTAAAATATTAAGTGTTTGAAGCCAGGGTCATTTGGTTTCCAGAAGATTTTCAAACTAGAGAATGATTTCTGGAAACAAAAATAATATGGAGTAGATTGTCAGGACACCTAGTGGAAGACAGTATCTTTCCTCTTTCATCTATAAGCTGACTTGCCATTTCCAGAAATGTGGTGTGGCCTAAATAAAGCAGGGTCACCATTTTGAGCCAATGGCCCAACCCTACCACGCAAGCTGGTTCCGGACCAACATGCTCCATGGCAAACATTGTTGATCCAGTATGAAGATCCTGAAAGAGTCCTAAAATCACTTCATTTTAATGTATACAATTTAACAAACACAACAACTAGATGCTTTTTTTTTTTTCATCTTTTTACGACTTCATGTTAATTCACCAAGAAGAAAATAAGCTTGTTCTGATGATGTAATTAGATGATGATAGTCAACTTAAGTTTGGGGCACAGATATTCTCTGCTACAAAACTCCCCCTTTACAGATTCTGGGTAGATGCCAAAAACTGGATTTCTCTTTGGTATCAAATCTATTCACTCAACATCTTACACTACCTTAGCATTTTAGGCTAAATAAAATGTTCTCTGACTGTAAGGACCTTGAAGGTAAATAACGTGTCTTTTTTGTTCATCCCCATACACTCAGCACCTGGCACAGAGCCTAGCACATGCATGGTGGACACTCAATAAATGGATATTAAGTGACAGAATGTTAAATGTACAGCCGTGTAAATCTAGTGGATTAGATGGCTGATATAATTCAACTTTTCCACTCTAATAATCTGATCTGCTGTTCTGTGATTGGCTGTTCTGTGTTCAACCTTTCCCCTCCCAAACCCCTGGGGAAGCCATTTATCATTAAAATGTCACTGAGACATCTATGGCAAAGTCACCTTTGTAAAGTCACATGGAGAGAAAGTAGCTTTAGTAGAACTCAAACCCAGGCCTCTGACTCCAAATTGCGGACTTTTCCACTATTTTACAGTTTCCTAGCAGCTGAAGCAACTCCATTCTCTCAAAGACCTAGTGCCAGAATACAGGCGGTCAGGCAGCTGTAGGTGTCTGGAGGAAGCGGCAGCATCTGCCCCGAATCCACTGATTTCCACAGGTGCTCAGACCCCCTGCCATTTACCCCACACTGGCCAGCCCCTCAAGCCTTCCTACTAACTCCAGCTATTCTTTTGAGTCTTTTAATAAAGTGAAGATATACGTTCTTAATTTTCTGTACAGATTCTAAGCAGGAAAGAAAAACAGGAGCTGGGTGAAGAGCTGATTATTCTACATAAATTATAAAATCTCTTTAAACATGGCCTGGGACCATTTTCCAGTTCTCGTAAAAATGTCTCATCTATGTAAACATTAGTCTGCAAATTTAGAAGCACTTAATAAAAAGGCAAGTGAAGCACCACAGGGATGGCTTGACTGAGGGTTGTCTCAGAAGCTCTGTCAGCTCTTCTGAGGAATCTGAAAACCATCCACTGGAAAGGGGTCCAAGGCCAGGTTAGCACACCATTGCCACTGAGGGGCCTCATCCTTGGGGGTGGGGAGAGAAGCCTGCTCTGGTCCCCGCTCACTGCTCATGCTCTCACCCTTCCAGGGGGCGGCGGGGTGGGGGGGACTTCCTGCTCATGCCAAGATGCTGCTGGTTATGTTCTTCTGAATGGGAGGGAGATTCTGAAGTTTGCCATGTGGTTAAGGGAAACTGGCTGCTAACTGCGGAGACCCATGGAAGAGTGGCCATTTCTCTTCCATCTGGAAGATCATGAATAAAAACATATACCTAATCAGGACTTGGAGTTGAAATCTAGACATTGGCCTCCTTCCCTTTTCTTCTGAGGCCCAATGAGAAAAAAAAAGTAATATTCTCCTTCCTTGCCATGCAGGAGATACAAGCTGCTTACAAAGAAAAATGCCATAACTCTGTGTTTTGGAATCATGGTATGTTTGAACTCAGTGGCTTTCATTTGAAACGTGAGGAAACAGACACCCGGCCAGGCAAACTGACTTGTCCTAGGTCAGAGCTAACCCAGAACTCAGGTCAGCATCAACCTAGCACTTATTTATTCCATTCCACAACTTTCTTCCCCTTCCTTTTTTAAAATAAATGCAATAGTGGCCCAAGATATTTCTGAACAATACAGAACACATAGCAAACTCGTATAACACTAGTGAAAATTACTTTATTCGGCCCAATCAAGAATCAAATGGGAGTGGGAAAGAAATAGGCATATCCTGTTTTGCAGTTAATAAAAGTTAATAACCTCAACATGAACCCCCTTTCATAGGATTCCTGGGTCCTAAATCAGGACATCAACGAATTTGGAAGATTTGATCTAAAGAGCCCTGAAATCCCCTGCAGCAGATTAGAGGAGAGACAGAAGTGAATTGGGCCCTTTTTCCTTTACTGGCCCCCATGACATCCAAAAATAATACTCTGGCCCAGCTGTTCAGTAAGGCCTTTGGTTTATTTGTAGTTAGTTGAAGTAGAAGACTATAAATTAAATTCAGATGCCATGAGGGAGAAATGTCAATCCTTCCAAATTCAATATTGAAAAGCCTTTCTTGTTTTCATGCTGAATGAAAGACTTTGGGAGCCATGGAGCCTTGACCCAGTACTCCACCGATTCCAGGATAAAAGGCCTAGGAAAAAGTAGAGTTATTCTAAAATGGTTCACATTCTCTCAACCAGCAAGCCAACTCCAGTCCCTTGTTGGAATCCCCAGAGGTACCTGGGCAGGAGCCGATCTGAGAAGTGGCACAGTGGCTGAGCTACTGCCAGGCCCCTAGCCTTCCTGGGCACGGCCTGTGGGCTGAGTGAGGCAGCCATGGCAGAGGGACCACAGTGCCCTTTCTCCAACCGACCCTGTCCACCAAAAAGACCCTGCAGGCTCCGGGCTTTGGGTTCCATATCCTGCTACCAAATACCATTTCATTGGCTTCTGTGATATTTGCTTGGCTTTTTTTTTTTTTTTTTTAAGATTTTATTTATTTATTTGAGAGAGAGAGAGAGCACAAGAGGGGGGAGCGGGAGAGGAAGAAGCAGACTCCCCGCTGAGCAGGGAGCCCGATGCGGGACTCGATCCCGGGACTCCAGGATCATGACCTGAGCCGAAGGCAGTTGCTTAACCAACTGAGCCACCCAGGCGCCCCTTTGCTTGGCTTTTAATGCTGAAGCCTGTCCAAACGGGTGGAGGCCCCAAGCAGGAAGACAGAAGCCCCAATTCTGAGTTCCAGACCTGCTCCTGCCCCTAGAAACGGGCAACTTGAGACACACAACTCACTGTTTCTGGGTTTCGACTGGCTCATCATTAAAATGAAGATGCTCTGGGAGGCCATCTATGTGGCCATCTCCAGCTCTCTTCACAAGGATTTGAGGGAAACCGGAAGTAGACTACCTTGAAGACCTAACTTCTCCAGTGGATGCTTTCTTTTCTGCACTTCGCCCTCATCCCCAACCCCCCATTGCTACTTCTGTCATTCAAACGAAGTCTGTCTGAAAACTGGGACAGAGGAAGCCATGGGGAGAGAAGGAGGAACAGTGTGTCACCACGGTAACTCGGGAAGAGCGAACTGACGGGACAAGCATTCCTCCTCCTGGGTTGCCCGCTGCCCACTGCCAGCAAGATTAGAGACTTGCTTCTAAGCCCACCCTCCAGCCCCACCCCGGGAGAAGAGAGCTAGCAACGGATTTTCATTCGCTTTGTCTGAGAAAGATTTCACATCTCAAGACAACACGGTTTTTCCTCTAGGACACTGTCAGACAAAAATAGCTAATGAGTTCAGTCTGTCTCCAGGGCAGGACCTTTCTCTTGTATGTGAGGCAATTCCATCCTTTCCTTGGAAGAGATTCCAGTTCCATTTTCTGTGAACAGGTGTTGGAAAACCATATCCCGTGGGCCAAACCCTGCCCCACCAGCTAAAAATGGTTTTTACATTTTTAAATGATAGAAGTCGAAAGGATATTTCATGAAATGTGAAAATTATATGAAAGTCAGATTTCAGCGTTCCTAAATAAACTCGATGGCAGCACAGCCACGCTCTTTCCTTTTAATATTGTCTACAGCTGCTTTTTAGCTACGACAGCAGAATCGAGCTTTTGCAACCGAGCCTGTGTGGCGTGCAAAGCCTGAAATATTGACTGTCCAGCCCTTCACAGAAAAGGTGTGCCGATCCCAGATGGAGAAGGATTGAGTCCCGAATTTAGGACCAAGCAAGCACTGAGCTGGGAGCCCTCTGACAAAACACAGGGCTTGGCCAGAACCAGCTTACAGTTTGAGGAGGGCAAGAAGCTATTTACCAGCAAAGAGCCCACCCGCACTAGTCAAGTCTTCTTCACTGACCTCTCCCCACTGGGGGCTTGCCTCATTCTAAAAGCACTCCACTTCATTTTAACGTGAATATGTTACCTGTCTTCTTGTGTTACGAACACCTTCATTTACTCCTTAGAGAGATTATTTTGTATTAAATGGTTGGAAATACTGTTTTATGGCAGATGCATATTCCTAAATCAGAAATAGTTGACTCACTTGGCTGTTTTCTGAAGACATCTGTGGATTTCTGTTTTTCCCATTATTTAAATTGTACATGTTGGCTGACAAAGGAAATATGTGGGCCTTTTATTTTTCACCTCACAGTCTTCTGTTCTATGATTTTCAAAATTAAATTACACTAATTATAAAAATGAATGGGTAATGAAACAAATGCTCACATAGTTTAATCTAGTAAACTTACTTCTAGGAATTTATTTTAAGGAAATAATAGAGATGCAAGCAGAGATTTATGCATCAGGATGGTAGACTCAGCAGTAGTTGCAATACTTAAAATTTAGAAACAAAGTTAATATCCAACAATATGGAATAATTAAATTAATTATGATGTTGCCCTGGTACAGGATATCCTAAGCCACTATTAAATAGGATTTTTCCAAAAATACTGACAGATGAGAAAATCTGAAACAAGAGACATACACACACATATGTGGAAACATATAGATGAAAGTATGATCCCAAAAGGTTAACAATAGTTACATGTAGATGGTGAAATTAGGGGTGCCCTTTGTCTCTCCCTGTGTTGCTTTATTTTCCAATTTTCTAATTTTTTTTCTTACAAAATAATAAATGCTCTTCATAAAATTTTCCAACATGAAAAAGTTCATAAAATAAAAATAAAATTCCCCACCCCCCACCGTGAATTCCATTCCTCACAAATCCTCATTATTAACTTTTAGTGTGTATTCTTCCAAACCAGTTTCTTTTATATAAAAACAAGAATATATTACAGGCTATGTTCTATGACTTGCCTTTTTCAGTAAACAAGCAATTTATTATGTTAGTACATAAATATGTATTGTACTCCTTTTCAAAAGACGGCATAGTTTCTATGACTACCATGATTTATGGAACCAGGCCCATGTGACTGGACCTCAGATTTCAGTCCTGCATTCAGCCATGCTATCCACATGCCTCTGTTCCTGTGAGCCAATATTTCTGTAGGGTTAACATCCCAATGGAAGAAAACATGGGTATATTTTAAATTTTGATAATAATACAAATTTTCCTCCAAAATAAGTTGAAAAACATATGCTCCATATAGAAGTTCCTTATTAAATGCACCCTCAGCACTACCAAATGAGTCCACTTATTTCTCAATACGTGAGGTGTAGGATCTTGTTATCATTATCATTTAAATTCATAGTTTTGTTATTAATGAGTTTAATTTTCTTTTTCTATGACTTATTGGTAATTTGTACTTCTTTTGTAAGTTGTTGATTAGTATGATTTTCCATTTTCCTTGTCGCCTATTTCTTTTTTTATTCCAGCTGAACTGCTTTTTCCTCTTATATATTATGGAGATTGTTAGTTATATGCCCTGCAAATGTTTACTCCTAGTATATCATTTGCCTTTATACTTTGTTTTTGAAGTCTTTCACCATAAAAAAATACTTTTAATTATTATTTTTATATTAAGAAAATTAAAGGTATTTTAAAATAGATCAATATAAAGCTTTCAAAAGATATGGGTAAAATGGAAAGCTGAAGCATCAATAACACTGGCCATTTTTTCCTCACCTACCCACACACTAAGTTGTATCTTGCTCTGCAGGGAAGATTTAAAAATTTAGACTTAGGAGAGTTTCCATAATTATTCAAAAAGAATGAGGTTTTTAATTGAATACACCCATTGCCCTAAATCCACAATCATTTGATTGTCTTGCTAAAACAATTGATGTTTCAAATGATTGCTCCATTTGATTTTTCCTTCCATCTGAATGCTTTTAAAAAGCAATGGAATTAATTATCATAAAAATATTCACGTAATAGAGTCAACTGTCTCTTGAAACTAAAGTGATAATTTAGATGATCTAGCTGGCTGGAACTCAGCCAGCTTCTATCCTAAGTGCCACAGACAGCAGTGTTTTAAGTTCATTCTGCTCATGGAGAACTTCAACTGTATCCTGTGTTTCTTTACATATCATGACACCCTCTTTGATTCTGTCCAGTGTCATGCTCACCACATTTTCACTTTTGTAACGCTCCGGAAGTGCCTTGGGCACCTGGGGCCATACAAAGGTGAGTAGAAAGAGCAACTTAACCTCAGGTGGCCATAGCAAACTCAGGAGTTCACCCCAGGTGGGACAGCCTTCCGGGCTGGAGATGCACTTTTAGAAGGTGTTTAATGATCGTGGCATCCCCAGGGGTCTAGGAGCACGTAGGGTCTGGGTTTTGTCCAGCCTCTTTACAAGCTTCCCAAGGTGAGGTGGCACCCCTGCACTGAGTTAGGTTCATCCTATTTAAGTCCAGTTTGGGTTCCTTCTAGCTGAGCCAACCCGAGCCTCCCACTGGCCTTTCCTAATCCTCAAAACATTCCTAGAGATTTTGAAATCCCCTCCAGAGTCTGGGGACTTGATTGAGTCCATCTAGTGGCTCTGGGAGCAGCTGAATGCACCTCCCCATGTACCCCTTACTGGCCCCAGGACCCTTTCCAGAGGACCCTGGTAATAGAAATGCAAGTGGTTCCCTTAACACTGTAGGAAAATGTAAAAATGTCTGTTTTCAGCAAATCCCTTCTTTGGGATTTTAGACCATGGATTATAATGTACAACAGCATTGTTAGGTACCAGTAAGAAAGAAAGCTGCCAAATATTTTAACATATCAATAATTTTAAAATACATTATCAAGTCATTGAAATTTTTTAAATGAAAAAGATGTGATATTTTCCCTGCAAAATTCCATTTTTCACTTGTCCATTTGGGGAAAAAAATAAGATAGTGATGATGTATATCTTCACAAAGAATTTCCTAAAGTATTTAAGGTAAGTTGGGCTGGTCACTTCCTCTTAGGTCACTGTGAAAAACTGTTATGCATATATCACCCTGAGAAAACCATGTAGACACTCAGGTGGCAGAAGGCCCCTGGTATCTAGGGGTGCCTGGGTGGCTTAGTTGGTTAAGCATCTGACTCTTGATTTTAGCTCAGGTCATGAATTCAAGTCATGATCTCGGGGTCATGATCTCAGGGTTGTGAGATTGAGCCCTGAGTAGGACTCTGCACTCAGCAGGGAGTCTGCTTGAAATCCTCTCCCTCTACCCTTCCTCCCTCAAAATAAATAAATAAAATCTTTAAAAAAGAAGAAGAAGAAGGCCTCTGGTAACCAGTGCAAATTTTCTAGGATACACAAACTCTTATACTTAGCTTACTAATTATAAGCTATCAAATGTAAAACCATACATAGTGTTTTGAAAGTGAATAAAAAAATAGGTCAAGCATCTGTATTTTTCAATGAAAGCCAAATCCTTTTAAAATTCCTTGAAACTACTCTTTGCTTTCCTTATTTCTGCTCTGTATTTTTTCTAGACCAATGACACAAAAGTGATGGAGGGATTATGGTTGTCCTAGGACCTGTCCTGATCATTGTCATTTTAGAAATTCTCAGTAAAAAAATGAAGATGTCAATTGTTATAAAGAGAGAATTATAAAGGAATTTAGCTTTTCATCTTACGATACGTTACATATTCTTTATTTGGTTTAGGCTTAGCTCACATAGAACAATGTTGTGCATAAAACTTTTTTCTTTTTACTTCAAATTCTAGGTGGCTTAACAGAAGAGGCATATAGTTTGCCTGTTGAATGGATTCTGAGTGAATGGACCTTGTCGCTCCTGTCTCCATCACTCTTAACAAATAAAGACCTCTTTGATAGCTAAAATAAAACTGTTTTCAAGGGCATGAAACATACCTACAAAGCCTTCTAAAGTTACTGGATATTACAGGAGGTAATTTAATTAAGCATCAGTTATTAAATATGAAGCTTATGAACATATAGCTTCTATATTCAGAGTGGAATAATTCCATGACATCATGTAGTAGAAATCTGGTTTACTTCTACATCTTCCCCCTCATCCTCCAGAAGCAGCACCTTTTGTTGGGGGACACATTCCCTTAGGCATATTTCCAAACATTTCTTCCTAGCAATTGCCTCAATCCTAGTACACCTTGGCCTTGGCCAAGGATGATTGGACCAGAGCACACCCCTGACCCACAGAAGACCAATGAGAGTCCTTCCCTGGGTTTTTGTTTGTTTGTTTGTTTAGTTATCCCTGGGAAAAGAGGCTTGATCCCTCCCCATTGGCAAAACTGGGAAGTACAGTGCCCTAGAGATGGATCAGCCAAGTTTCTAGACTTGCAAATGAAGTGTACTGATTTGGGATAATAGAGTTTACCCAGAGTGGGAACTAGAGATACCCAAAGTAAAAGGAGAATCCAGGTGGCATTGGAATTCCTGGTCCCAATTTCCCTGATGCCAACTGTTTTCCTGATTTTCCTGCAATCGCACAAATATTCCAGAGTTTGCTTCTCTTTGTCTGAAGTAGTCTGAGTTAGACAGCTGTGACTTGGAAGCAAGAGGTCCTTATGGACCCTATGTCCTTCCTGTTCTAAACAGTAAGAGGGGATTGTGTTCAAATTATATGTATAATTACCTCACCACTCTCTGGACATCTAGAATATTCCCATTGAACTGTATGCAATCAAGAGTCATGAAAGAGGAAACAAACTGAGGGTTGCTGGAGTGGGGGGTGGGGTGGGAGGGATGGGGTGATTGGGTGATAGACACTGGGGAGGGTATGTGCTCTGGTAAGCGCTGTGAATTGTGCAAGACTGTTGAATCTCAGATCTGTACCTCTGAAACAAATAATGCAATATATGTTAAGAAAAAAAAAGAAGAAGAAGGTAGCAGGAGGGGAAGAATGAAGGGGGGGAAATCGGAGGGGTAGATGAACCATGAGAGACGATGGACTCTGAAAAACAAACTGAGGGTTCTAGAGGGGAGGGGTGGGAGGATGGGTTAGCCTGGTGATGGGTATTGAGGAGGGCACGTTCTGCATGGAGCACTGGGTGTTATGCACAAACAATGAATCATGGAACACTACATCTAAAACTAATGATGTAATGTATGGGGATTAATATAACAATAAAAAATTTAAAAAAAATTCTCAGAAGAGTCATGAAAGAAAGTAGTGAAAAAAGTCACTATCGATGTGCTTATTCACAAACTAGACCCGGATCTAACATCTCTACGTGGTGATTTACAGACAATGAGGGTTATACCAGCAATGGCTGTGTCCTTGGCTGACGATCCAGTTTGACTCTGGAACCAACCAGCTGGGTGAAACTCTGTAGGCCTCTTTGCCTCTGTGAGGCTCTCTGTTCCAATTTCTAACATGCAAATCCGAATAGGTGATATCCAAGGTAACTTCCAGTTCTTTTTAGCTCCCACAATACCTATCTGGAGGATTCTCTTTCCTCAAACAGCCATTGTCTGAGAGCAATACCTCTGGATATAATAAAGAAAAATCTAAGTAAAACCAAACATTCCTGATGGGTTTGTGACTTAGAGAAAGTCATGTAACTGCTCCATAACCAGTTAACCTGTCACACAGGAAGTGCCAGTTCCACTACGCTCTCTCCTCTCCTCCCTGCAGCAGGAAGGTCTCAGGACCCATGTCAGAGGAGCTTCAGGAAGAAAAGTCTTGAGGAAAAGGCAAGGAAAATGAGCTCATTGGCAAGCCAAAGCTCTAGCAATAGACTTCACAGCACGTATTATAAAAGCTATTTTTTCAGCCTTTCAAAGTACTGGACAAGTACTCATGAAGTTTAATAATTAACCTACTGCCATGGTCCCAAGCAAAGTTATCAGTATAAAAGGTTCCCAAGGAGTGCCTGGGTATCTCAGTCAGTTAGGCATCTGCCTTCAGCTCAGGTCATGATCCCAGGGTCCTGGGATCGAGTCCTACATTGGGCTCCCTGCTCAGTGGGGAGTCTGCTTCTCCCACTCCCTTTGCCTGCCGCTCCCCTTGTTTGTGCTTTTTCTCTCTCTCTGTCAAATGAATAAATAAAATCTTTAAAATAAGTAAATAGATAAGCAAATAAATAAATAAAGTTTCCCCAAAAGCATCTAGCTTAACTTCCTGGCCTATTTCCTTCCACTAACCAGATGCTCACCATATTTTCCATGGCTAGCTATACCCCTTCCTGAGACTTCTCCTTACCTGACAAGATCCCAGGTACTTTCACTCTACATGACTCAGCACACCCCCCACTCAGCCCACATGCTCTTCAAGGGTGGGCCCCAAAACTATGGCCCGAGGGTCCACTGCAGTAGAGCCAGCTGTGGGCCTGCACCAATCAGTCCAACACCCCGGGTGTGTGAGGGCCCTTCTCTCACACATTTGGGCACTATTCACTGCCATTTTTTGACTGCTTTTCTAGTATATTATTATTCACAATTGTGGCTGCAGCCCCATTCTCATGTAAGAGAATCACATGATCCACTCTACTGACACCAGGCTTGACTTTGTGATTTACTTGACCAGCCGTATGAGAGAGCATTGTACTTTTGAGCAAAAGCTTTAAGAACAACTGTGTCGCCAGTCACCTTCTCTCTTTCTCTGCCATAAAAGGAGCAGTACCCTATGGGCTGTTTCATCAGCCTGTCCCACAATGAAGAGGCCTCAGGACAGGGTTGTGGGGAAAATGCAGTGAACATGCAGGGCCAGCAAGAGATGTACCTTTGTTGTTGCAAACCACTGGGATCTTGGGGTTGTGTGTTGCTGTAGCATAATTTCACTTCCTCCTTTTAGGGAACACTCTCCTTCAACACAGTTTATATAGTTCAGAAGTGGTTGACCATATCCTCCAGTCCTAGATGTGACCTGGTTTGGTCAGTGAAGTCCCTCCTCCCAACCCCCTCCCACTTAATTCCCACTAAAATCCCAGCAAGACCATTAGCATTGTCTCAGGGACTTTTGTTAGAGCTGGTGGAAAAGAGATTCTTTTCCTGGGAGTCACCAGCTGTATGTCTATTAGCATAGAACCGCCTCTTGCCTCATTTGGCAAGACATAGCCTGACTAAGAATGACAGCAATACAGAAGAAAGCAGGGAATAGAAAAGAAGTGAGATCTGGACCCCAGGCCTTGCCATGACTAAGGGAGTGCCAGTGAATCATCCACTTTCTGTAACCAAGATTTTGCTTCTGAAACTTGCAACCCAAAACTCTAGTTCTGAGCCCAAACACTGCAAACCAAAATAGACTCACATCCCCTGTTTGATGGTGTCTAGGTGGAAGGGAACTTGAAATTCAAACTTCTTCCTCTGGCTTGTGGGCTAGACAGAAACTAAGCCATTCTAAATTGGTAGGAATATGCCCCATTTGTAAAGTGTTTCTAAGGATGTGCAGGAAATAGCTTGATGCAGAAATTCATTCCAGCATTTAACATCATCATCACAGCACGCTCCCACACTTAGAACAGTTGCTTGGCAAGCATCTCTAGGTCAGTTTATCTCAATGTCCCTAGCCTCTTATCAGCTTAGGGAGCTTTAGGTGTGAGGTTTTAACAAAATGGATCCAATCAACCGCCTAGTGCTTGAGTCTGACCCAAATGACCCCGCGGTATTTGGAAAGCATCCTTAGAACAATATCATGATATCACATGTCCCACAATGGCTGGGACTGGGGAATATTTCATTGAATGCCATTGTTTTCTGAGGTTTGACTGTAAAGCTCCATAACTACATAAAAATTACATTATAAAATATAAGCAAAATTATGTTGGACAACAACCAACAAAGCATTTAGATTGATCCTCCCTCCAGGCAAGATTCAGCTGGAAGCGTCAGTGGCCTAATGGACCACACAGATTTCCCGAACATCTACTGCCTCTGCTCTAAGGGTTATCTGACTGATTAGGTCATTCCAAGGGCTTTTCAAAAGGACCAAATACCTTCTGTTTATTTGAAAAGTTCAAGCTTCATTTTTTGGCACATTGGGAGGAAAAGTCATTCATGAATAAATTTTAAAAATGTCTCTTGGTCATTGTGCCTAAACATATCTGCAAAATGCTGCTTAAGGCCAATACTCAGACGGCAGCTGTTTTTATCAACAGGCCATCGCCTCATGACCATTCAACCATAGGGCCCTATTCAGCCTTCTTCTCTTTCATGCACCAACTCTAAGGAGGGTGACATCTAGGGAATGCCCTCACAAACAAATGTGGAGATAACACCAGCAGCCTTCCCTGAGACATCCCAGGAAGGACTGGCTTAGGAATGCTTCCGGGGGGGGCAGTTCTTGTAAATGCTACTCCAAGGAAGGCTGCCAGTTCTTGGGAGTAGAAAGAGTTGATACAATTCTGCTGGGAAACAAACCCTCCCAGAGGGTGTCCTGAACCCCGAGAATATGGACCACTGGGGAGAGTTCTATGAATCAGGTAAAGTTTCAGTTTGACAAACCATTTCTGGTTGACCTATGTAGGGGTTCAGAATGAGTCACCCCAAAATGTGCCACTTTGGCATGCAGGCTATTTCAAGCTGAAAATAATCAAGGCACAAAGACTCAGGTAGAACCTTTCACCTATCCCCTAACTGCCTAAAAGAATTTAAATAGAGAATCTGCTCCAGGAAGAGAACATCACCATAGATAATCACAGTATAATATGAACTAGATGTGGCATATAAGGAGGAACTTAGTAAGGTCTGTTTGGTAAAATTCCTCTCTAAGTCCCATTGTTTCTGAGTGGCCCAGCAAACATTCGTTTACCAAACATTTACTTTGTCATCTTCCTGCAAATTGCTTTCCTTCTCTTTGCAGTCCCAGACCCCTACCTACATCCTTCTCCTTCATTCAGGATGACATATATATCTCATTTTGCTTGACAGTCTTTGAAATCTCATGTTCATGTGGATTCCCTGTATATATGAAATTACATTTGATTTTCTCCTGTTAATCTGTTTCACGTCAATTTCTTAGACCAACCAGAAGAACCTTGAAGGGGAGAATAAAAATTTCCTCCCCAACACCTACCAGTGGTTTTGTCCTCCAAACTTGATTGTTGTGACTTCATACACCCTTTTTTTGGGTGGATAAAAATGCTGTCTGAATTATTTTAAAAACAGATCACATTTCTAAGGGGAAGGAAGAGATGCATATCAATAGCATGCATCCCCTATGGCTGTTGTGAGGCTTAAATATATGCAAAGGGCTTAGAACAGTGCATAGCCACCCCCCCCAACACTCAGTGAAGGTATTTGCTATTATGATTAGACTTCAAAATATTGTTATAAGCTTGCTTTGTTCTCAAAGTGTGAGAAAACATACCAGGAGATGTTATTAGATTATCAACCTCCAGGAACTCCCGGGGGGAGGGAAGGGAGGCAATAAACTGAAAATAAACAGATAAAATTTAAGTATTTGAATAAAATAACATAGGAATCTAGTGGGTAAGAAAATATGTTTTTCAGTATGGAGGTTCCTCAAAAAGTTGAAAATAGAGCTACCATATGATCCAGCAATTGCACTACTGGGTATTTACCCCAAAGATACAAAAGTAGGGATCCGAAAGGGTACGTGCACCCCGATGTTTATAGCAGCAATGTCCACAATAGCCAACCTGTGGAAAGAGCCAAGATGTCTATCGACAGATGAATGGATAAAGAAGAGTGGTATATATATACAATGGAATATTATTATGCAGCCATCAAAAGGAATGAGATCTTGGCATTTGCAACGACGTGGATGGAACTGGAGGGTATTACGTTGAGCGAAATAAGTCAAACAGAGAAAGACATGTATCATATGATCTCACTGATATGAGGAATTCTTAATTGCAGGAAACAAACTGAGGGTTGCTGGAGTGGGGGGTGGGGTGGGAGGGATGGGGTGACTGGGTGATAGACACTGGGGAGGGTATGTGCTCTGGTAAGCGCTGTGAATTGTGCAAGACTGTTGAATCTCAGATCTGTACCTCTGAAACAATGCAATATATGTTAAGGAAAAAAAAAAAGAAGAAGAAGAAGAAGGTAGCAGGAGGGGAAGAATGAAGCAGGGGAACTCGGAGGGGTAGACGAACCATGAGAGACGACAGACTCTGAAAAACAAACTGAGGGTTCTAGAGGGGAGGGGGGTGGGAGGATGGGTTAGCCTGGTGGTGGGTATTGAGGAGGGCACATTCTGCATGGAGCACTGGGTGTTATGCACAAACAATGAATCATGGAACACTACATCTGAAACTAATGATGTAATGTAGGGGATTAACATAAGAATAAAAAAAATAGAAATTAAAAAAAAAAAGAAAATATGTTTTTGCTTCTCCAAAGTAAAACATTCAAAAACTCAGTTGAGTCAGTTTTTTCAAAGGAAAGCTTTAAAAATTTATATAGAATACTATGGAGTTTACTGGACAATAGATTTCTTTCACAGACATGCTTCTACACGATGGCATTACAGAACATTCAAAATTTCAGAGACCCAAATTTACTACTAGTGAGTTTGAAATCTTAGCCCTGCCAAAATTTGGGGGAGGTCACTAAAAAGTCCTTTGATTTCACTTTGTATTTAGATAAATCAGAAGGTAATTTTTTTGTTTGGATGAGAGGGGCTCAGAAGTATCTTTTAATTATGAAAGTTAATACTAAAGCCAGCAGCAAAGAAAAACAAATCCTTTCCCTCCGAATTTCTGCAAAATTGAGTAAATCCAGAACACATATTTGTAGTTTGACAGTGGCTTTAAGTATACAATATACATTATCAAACTTATATCCTTTATATTAACTTGCTCTGATTTAACCTACAAGTAGGTTTGGGGGAAAATCAAAGTCAACTGGGTTCCACAAAAACAAAGAAGTCATAAGAATTCACATTTGTGGGCGCCTGGGTGGCTCAGTTGGTTAAGCGACTGCCTTCAGCTCAGGTCATGATCCTGGAGTCCCTGGATCGAGTCCCGCATCGGGCTCCCTGCTCGGCGGGGAGTCTGCTTCTCCCTCTGACCCTCCCCCATCTCATGTGCTCTCTCTCATTCTCTCTCTCTCAAATAAATAAATAAAATCTTAAAAAAAAAGACTTCATATTTGCTAGTGCTGATTATGTTATAATGTTAACAAAAATCTGAGCCACTTCTTTGTCACTTAAATTACTGATATAAAGTTCTCATTGGAACTCCATGCCCAGCATATTGGTGTGCTGTGCATTTGCTTGAGAAAAAGTACAGAGCAGAATATTACACATTTACCACACATGTTCAGATCTGCAGCCTCACATAAAAATTACAATATTTTGATTCTAAAAAAATAGCTAGATTCTACCTGTGGAATTTCAGAAGTGAAAAGCATCACCGTACAAACCCGAGTAGGAAAAGTCATTAAGCGAAAGTGCAAGAATAACAACTGACATTGAGCTTTACAGTTTAAAACATATTTTCATGTGTTACCTAATTTTATTCTCACTATAGCCCTGTGAGATGGGTCTTGTTTGTCCCGGGTTTTTTTTTTTTTATTGTATTTATTTCTGTGAGAGAGAGAGAGCGCGCGCGAGCGAGCGCGCACTAGCAGTGGGGAGGGGCAGAGGGAGAAGCAGTCTCCCCTCTGAGCAAGGAGCCCCCCAGGACTCTGAGATCATGACCTGAGTGAAAGGCAAAAGCATAACTGACTGAGCCACCCAGGCGCCCCATTATTTGTCCCATTTTTGATGCAGGTATAGGCACCAAGACTTAACATCCACATCACAGCTGTTAAAGGACCAGCACGGGGGGGCAAGTTGACAACCAGTGTTCTTTCCCCTATGCCCTCCAACACATGGGTAAAAAGATACAGAAATATCACCAGTGGAAATGTTACAGAGTCATGTGGATTTCGTCTTGCACGGGAACTCTTTCCAAGAGATTTTGGAGGAAAGCTACCCTTTCCCTGGGCAGAGCACAGCCAACACCGATGTGGAGTGACCAGCCAGCTCACTGTGTCTGCAGCTGTCAGAGGCGCCTTGCCTCCAGGGAATTAGAGAAAAGTGACATCATGCCAGGGGATCAGTAAAGACACTGAACAAACAGTCTGCAGAACTCACAAACCACCTCTCCACAACTCCACTGAGCCCCCAATCTCACACCAGAGTGGCTGGAGATTTCATTAGTGCCTTATGGTCCCCATGATCCTTTAAGGAGGGGAAAAGCTTCTTTGGCCAGAGGTATTGCTGAATTAAATAACATGAACAAATCTCTGTGAGAAGAAAATTACTGTACTCTCCATGTATCTGTAATGGACTTGTTCCTTTGGCAGTTTATATGCCATGTTTGTGGGTGAGGGAGGCTATCTTTATTTCAATTATGGAACTAAACGCAGCAAATTTAATGCCAAGAAGTAAAAAGTTGTATGCTTTGGTCAATTCTTAATACAGGCGAGATGCTGAAATCTTAGTTTGCAGACCCTTCCTCTCTTGAAATTTTTTTTTTTTTTTTTTTTGGTAAAATTTCTAGTTAGGTTTGACTTTATAGGCATCTAAAGTGGAACAAGGCAATTTTTTTTTTTTTTTGGATCAGAAGTTGAAAAGAAAGTAGATGGCTAGAATTGAAACAAAGTTCTCATTTTTACAACATAAGCCCTCAAACTGTGCTCCCTCCCACTCCATGGGCACCTTTGGCAGAGGAAGGCAAGTTCAAGAGCAGTTCATTTTCCAGGGGCTGCAGCTCTGACATTTCCATCCCCACTTTTCTAATAAACATACATAAAATGTCTTAAAAAGTAAATTTCAACTCTTTCTTCTACAAAAACATCATTTTATTTAAGAAGAAAATAGGAATATGACCATTCTGTGTTAAGAACTGACCCTCCACCACATGCTCGCCCATAGGCCTTTGTGATGGGCAGTGAGGACTTGAGTCCTCCCAAATCCAATGGTTTCCCACATGGTTTTAGTCCAGTCATTTACCTTACTGTGATATTGTGATTTGTAATAAGAAATACATATTTGGTCTTTATCCCTGGTTTTGGCACAGAGCTCCTAGAACCTTTGGAATTTCCTAAGCAATAGAGAGTCAGAGTGTCTTCTGTTATTCCTAACAAGCCCTTTCAAACATGTCACAGTTTATGTTAATGAGGTGACTTTTGGAAAGCCCCTTGGGATGGGGGCTAGTTGCCAGGGGAACCAACCATGTGACTGGAGGTCTAGAACTTTCAACTTCACCCTCCAACCTCTCGGGGATGGCGGAGGGCCTGGAGATTCCCTTAATCACTAATGGCCAATGATTTAATCAATCATGCCTACCTAATTAAGCCTTCACAAAAACCCAAAAGGACAGGGTTCAGAGAGCTTCCCGGTTGATGAACACAAGGTGGGACTGGGAGAGTGGCGCCCCTGGAGGGCATGGGAGCTCCGCCCCTTCTCCATACCTTGCCCTGAGCCTCTCTTCCATCTGATTGTTCCAGAGTCATAGCCTTTATAAAAACTGGTAATCTAGTAAGTAAAACACTTCTCTGAGTTCTATGAGCCACTCTAGCAAATCAATGGAATCTAAGGGGGGTGGTTATTGGAACTCCCATCCATAGCTGGTTGGTATCACCAGGGCTTGTGAGTGGCATCTAAAGCTAGGGGGAGGGGCTGAGCCCTTAACCTGTAGGATCTGATGTTATCACCGGATCCATTGTGTCAGAATTCAATTAATTACCTGATAGTATTGGGAAAAACACACTGGACCTATTAAGTGTCTGGACCTTTTTTTGAATAAATGAGAAATCAAAGATGTGGGGAAAATGGTAGTGGCTCTACTATTTCTCAGAGATACTGGGAGTTTGGAATGGGGGGGCAAAATGAATTCAGTAAGCCAGGCTTGGCCCAATCCTTAAGTCAATCAAATTGATTTAGTGCCCTGCCATCTCTTCTGAACCAGCCTGCCTCCTGACGCCTTTCTGTCCGTCCTGGGTCCTGCGCTTCCTGCCATTCCTCCCGTCCAGCTGACCACAGGCAGCTCTGGCCCACACATGAATTTTCTTTGGAACACACAGTGTTGGCTAGTGCAGCATTTTAAATTTGCATTATTTGCCAAAACACAAAGTCCAGGAGTGGGCTGGATTGTCTGCCATCCAGTCTCCACCACGGCCACCCCCTCGTAAGGCCCTCTCTGCACAGGAAGGGGAGACTAGGTCTGCTCTGCCCAGAAACCTCTACTCCCTCTACTCCGTGAAGTTCTGTGTTTGAGTTTGCTGGGAGAAACCCTACACAGACTCAGAAGGGAGGAGAAGTCGAGATGCTTCTGGAGGAGCTCACACAGACATGCAGGTCAGGGGGCAAACATGAAGTCTTAGCAGCCTCCCAAGGGCCCAGGGAATGACCCACTTCAGTGCCACAGGAACTGAGACCAATGGCAGCAGCATCTTGGGGCCCCTGGAGCACTGGGGCTGCCAGCCTACAGCGTCTCGGGTGCTCTGAGAGCAGCCAAGGACACCCTGTGGTGACAGTGGCTTCCTGGTACCACAGACAGAGGACTGTGGGCATGTGAGAACTTCCTTTGCTCACAACCTTCCCAAGCGGGGTAAACCTGCAGTTCCCTTACTTGGATAAAATGGCTCTGTTTTCCTGACCAAATCTTGAACTGACTCTAAGATTTCCTTTGAACACCTGGTTTTCCAATTTTTTCTTTTATTGTATTGTCTGGTAGCAACGGTCCCCAGAGGCTTGTCCTTTCGGAAGAGCACACATCCTCCAGGGGCCAGGATCCCCCATATCTGTGACACTGAAACCACTCTGCACCACCTCCACCAGATGGTACCTGCAGGCACTTGACCTTGACAGTCCCCATCCAGTTCTCCTGCCACCCCTACTTCCTCTCCTGTTTTCAGGTCACACTGGATCCCTACTTAAACTTGAAGCTGACAGCTTCTTGAAGCAGGTACCAGGGTGCACTCGGGCATGGTGGGAGTGTGGCCAATATCCCCGAGGCTTCTAGACTGCTATGCTGTCCTTAGTGAGAAGCAATTTTTAAAATATTATTTTTATATCAAAACAAATATGGATAAATTATAAAGTAGAATAATAAAACTGTGTCTCTTTCGAGATAAAACACAAGAGCTCCAATAAACTTTGATCTTGGGCTGGCCTCTCCATGGATACTCACGAGTTCTCTGGTTCTCACTGAAGAGTGAGGCCCTTTACTGGGTTTGAGGAGCCCCGGCTGAATTCTTTATAATCCTGACAGTATATAGTATATACTAATAAAGAACTCTTCATAACTGAGAGGATTAAAACAAACTAAAGGTAATTTCACTTTAAAATAGGATTTTGGGGGTTATGATGAATTCTTATGAACACCCAGATACTACTATTTGGAATTTATCTTGTAGATATTTATTATCTACAGGATTTGGCTTTGAGTATTTGCAAAGATAAAAGTTACTTTTTAAACTCTGAATAAACAGGAGTTTTTTGTTTGGGATTTTTTAATTTAATTTTATTTATTATTTATTATTTTTTATTTTTGGTATCAGGGGTTTAAGATCAATTAAAACCATTGTTTGAAAGGATTGCTTTGGTCCATTAGAGATTTCCCGACCAGTCGGTCCATCTAAAGGCATAGGTATCTTTATTGAGAGCAACTCTTCAATACTTTAACCCCGCATGAGGAACTCAAAGAGGTCTACAACCTCAGAATCTAAGTGTCAGGACCAAAATACATACTCTACCTCCATCATTTATTTATATGGCACTACTAAGAGTCAAGGCTCCAAATTACACAGCAATTGATGAGTCCAGTGCACATGGATAAAGTTATCACAGATTGGCACTGCTATAGTTGTTGAAATCACATAAATGTTTGATGTCGGTCAGGGTCTTGCTAGGGTTGTGAAGAAGAGTTACAGACTTGATCGTAAATCACCATTTTCCAAATCAGGTACAGAAAAAAACCTTTTACTTTCTGAAAATTAAGCTAAGAATGCATGCTCTGCTGTCTACTGTGAAAACACATAATGGCCCAGGATTTGCCCAGAAATTTGGACCCTGCCTCTTCTTCTGTAGATAGTGCATATACAGGATGAAGGAAACACTCCAGACAAGAAGGAACATGCAAGGCTGCCCAGAATCCAGACACCTTGATCCTTGGACAGTCTCAAACACAGTCTCTGGGTCCACCACATTCATAACTTCCTCTGCAAGGTTTTCTCAGAGTCAACTCAGACCTGGAGGAAAAATGTCATGGTTCCTTTACTCATTTTTGCCACGACCCCATGCCCAGCACAGTGTAGACACTTAAGAACTGTTCACTTGAATTGGTTGATTTATGAAATACCAGAAATATACCTTTGGTATATATAAGGTGACAATATAGAACTTCAAGTGAGCCCTGTGCCCCTGGAAAATAGCAATGGTTAAGAAACTCCCCATCCATCAGGACACTGGGAGCCCAGTCATACTTTGGGATTCAGGGAGTAAGAAACAGATTTGGGTGGTGCATACAAAATCAAACTTTAAAACATTATCCTTTTAAAACAGGTATGACATACCTATACATGATGTAATACTTGTATATGTAAAATCTCTCTATATTTGTTTAATTTGAGCCACTAAATCTAAGACAATGTACATGTGTACAATGAAAAATTTAAATTCTTATTTTGCCCAGCACAGTATAAAATCACCTTTCTCTGCCAGTGCTTTGCATATTTGATATTAACAGCTTTGCTCACTTCCTGATGAGGGGGGTTCAGTACCTAATTGGTAATGGAACTCAGGGGTTCAAAGTTACTTTTAAATGCATGTAGAAATAATTGTCAAAAATAATATTATTAAAATGCATTTATTATCAAAAGAAAGGAAAAAGAACCCCTTCTCTTTTTTGTTCTAGGAAAAGTTTCACTGCAAAGAATCTCCCACCACCCATGATGTGGATGAAATGCCCTCCTTGTCTACCAAAACAAGGCCAGACACAGATTCTCCACACTCTCATTCTTTGTCTCATAAATTATTAACAGAACTGTTTGTCTCCATTGATCAAATAGGACAAAATACCACTTTCTTCACTTGACCAAACTTCAGTCAAATGCTCCCCATAAAGGCCTTGGACATGACCCACCCATGAGCAGAACACCCCACTCCTTAAGGGGCCTCCTGAGAACAGAATGACCTCAGGGAAACACACTCCCCAGCAACTGAGTATTGTCCCATGATGCCACCTGCTCATCCCACTCCCCACACCTCAATTACCTGTTTACTCCTCCCTGTGAAGGAAAAGGCCTTTCTTCTTGACCTTTGAGATGCTGGCAGATCTCACAGCCAGAACGTCCTCCCCTCTGCCATAAGTCTTCTTGAATGAAGTCTCTCCTTATCCAAATCTGAATTTGGGACTTTATTTCACAGAAGGAACTGCTCCAGTATCAGCAAATAGTTATCCCCTTGTACATTATCTAGGGCAGTGAAGGTCCTCCCAGCCACCACCTCCCCAACCCACTCCAGAGATGTGATCATGAGGAAATGCCAGAAGTAGACAGAGCCAAAGTAGAGGATGCCTGGACTGTTGGTGTGTTCCCAGCCACATCACCATTTCAGACATAATTTTTTAGCACTGTCCTTTTTTAATATTTATCATACCACTACCCTATGATGAAATATTCATGTGGGTTCAATAGCTACAGCAAAGCCAAGTCTATGATAACTCTGCTGATGCACAATGGAGTCTACTACATTAATGTAATGGATACACTAAGTCATCAAATATCATTGTAGGCTGAAAATCTACTTCAAAAAGTATATGCCTCTTTTAATAAGTCATTACACTGGTCTAGTTCCATACACAGCCTTAAAATAAGCACCTTAACGTTTAGGCTAAGGGAGATTCTATCATGTTTCCCCTCCACACAAACTCCAAGTTCTTTAGTTTGGCACTCAAGGTCTTCAGAAACCTCCTCTCAAACCACGTCCCAAGCTTATCTTGAAATGCTAGCTGTATTAAGATAAGGTTCTTTCCCACCACGAGGAGGAGGCATGTGCAACTGTCTTCAGTAACAAGGCATTCTTCTAGAAATGCCAGAGAACATGAGATCTTCTGAGGAATCCTCTTCCTCCACAGACGCCGGATTTCAAGGTCAGCAGTCCTCATGGAAAATAGTTCAGCATCTCTGAATGCCTTCTGCTCTTTCGTGAGCTTCCTCTCTGTGCAGCTCCACTTCCGAAATATAGGGCATGGAAATATATCAGAACACTGTTTCAAATTAAGACAAATTTTATTGTATCTGAATAAGAGACAACACAAAACTCTTGCTTATAAATTAGACAAATAAATCTAAATCTTGCTTCATGACAACTCCATTGCTTTAGATTCTTCCCTACCTAATTGAAATCCAAGTCAGATTTTAGATGTAAAACTTTCTAACTGGAATAAAAAAATCATACCTGGTATAAAGATGTTTTAAAATTATAGTTGTGGAGGGTAAGCTTATCAAACTTTCATATGGTCTCAGGAGATTTACTTTCTAAATATTTTTCTTTTATTAATTGAATTATAATTAACATACAGTGTTATATTACTTGCAAGTGTATAATTAATGATTCAACAATTCTCTACAGTATTCCGAGCTCATTGAGGTCAGTGTACTCTTAATCCCCTTTATCATTTCACCCATCCCCCGCCCACCTCCCCTCTGGCAACCAGCAGATTGTTCTCTGTATTTGAGAGTCTTGTTTTTTGTCTCTTTTTTTCTTCTGTTTGTTTTGTTTCTTAAATTCCACATATGGGTGAAGTCATGGTATTTCGCTTTCTCTGACTCACTTACTTCACTTAGCATGTAATACCCTCTAGGTCCATCCATGGTGTGCACATGGCAATATCTCATTATTTTTCATGGATGAGTCATACTGCATTGTGTGTGTGTATATATATATATACCACATCTTTTTTATCCATTCATCTATGGATGGACACTTGGGTTGCATCCATATCTTGGCTATTGTAAATAATATTGCAATAAACATATATCTTTTTCAAATTAGTGCATATATCTTTTCAAATTAGTGTTTTTGCTTTCTTTGGGTAAATACCCGGTAGTTGAATTACTGGTTCATGGTATTTCTATTCTTAATCTTTTGGGGAACCTCCCTACGGCCTTCCACAGTGGCTGCACCAGTTTGCATTCCTGCCGACAGTGCATTAAGTTCCAAACTCCCAACGAACAAAGTCTAGGACCGGATGGCTTCACAGGTGAACTCTACCAAACATTTAGAGAAAAATTAATACCTATTCTTCTCAAACTATTTCAAAACAATAGAAGAGGATGGAAAGTTTCCAAATTCAGGCCAGCATTACCCCAATTCCAAAATCCGATAAGAAAAAGAGAAACTACAGAAAAAAAAGAGAACTACAGGCTAATATCTCTGATGAACATAGATGCAAAACTCCTCAACAAAATACTAACAAACAGAATCCTATAGTATGTTAAAAAATTCATTCACCACAATCAACTAGAATTTATTCCAAGGATGCAAGGGTAGTTCAATACTCATACATCAAACAATTTTCTAAATAATTTTACAAAAACTGAAATGTTTTCACTATGTGAAAATAAATACAGTTTATCTAGAAAATCATGTGTAGAAGTAACAATAAAGATTCATTATAATAAATAATGTGTTACTTACAATGTCTTAAAATTTGACTTAATATAAATTATGGACTTTAGGTGATAATGATGTGTCAGTGTAGGTTCACCAATTGCAACAAATGTACCACTCTGGAGCTAGATGTTGATAGCAGGGGAGGGGTGTGTGTGCACGGTGGTGGGAGTATATGGGAAATCTCTGTACTTTCTGCTCAGTTTTGCTGTGAACCTAAAACAGCTCTAAAAAATTAAAGTCTATTTAAAAAGAAACACATTTTTGATGTACTATTATGAAAAATAAGTATCTGAATAGACATCAAAATCATCTTCCCTCATCTTTCTGTGCCAATTATAGCCCAAGATTCTATGAGAAAAGAAAAATGCACTTGATTCTAACTCAGCTACATGAATCCCTCCCACAAGTTCCTTGCTCATCTAGCCTTGAAGCTGAGTAACCATTTTTGAATGCCCTTACACTGATTAATCACGCAAAGCTAACATATAAGGATTTAGAAACGCTTTTCCCAAATATCATCATATGATGTCACTAAACATTAACAGAAAGAAGTCCTAGATCCAGAGAACAG
Source organism: Mirounga leonina (assembly GCF_011800145.1). Lineage (NCBI taxonomy): Eukaryota > Metazoa > Chordata > Mammalia > Carnivora > Phocidae > Mirounga > Mirounga leonina. The sequence goes on from NW_023270619.1 coordinate 484,845, forward strand.
ATTGGTGGCTGCTATAGGCAGAGGTAGGGGGTGCGCAAAATGGGTAGAGGTGGGTCAAATGGGTCAAAAGGTACAAACTTCCAGTATGTAAGTCCTGGGGATGAAATATGTAGCATGGTGACTATAATTCACAACACTGTTGTGTATTTGACAATTGCTAAGAGAATAGATCTTAAAAGTTCTCATCACAAGAAAAAATATATAACTATGTGTGGTGATGGATGTTAACTAAACATATCGTGATCATTTCTTAATACATACCAATGTTGAATCATTGTTATACACCCGAAACTAATATATTATATATCAATTATAGCTCAATTAAAAAACAGCATTTTTGTCATCCTTAAAGTTTCCCATTGAAATAGGAAAAATGTGGCCATGTTTGTCTTACTGCAATTGTTCTCAACTCACCCGGAGCATTTGACAAAACATAGGCACCTGAGCCCTACTCTCAGCTTCGGAGTTGGTGTGTCCTGTGTGTAGGTTAGGAATTTCCATTTCTAACAAATTTGAGGTGATGTTGATGATGTCGGTTTGAAAACTGAGAATCACTGTCTTTGTATATATCAGGAAACTCCAGGAGGTGGTTTTTAGTATATAAAGCAGCAAAGTTCACAATATATATATACACACACATATATATGTATATTTATGTATGTATTAAATATGTATGACTGTTGGGTATAATAGGTAAATATCCACTCACTTAAGGGTGTGCTTACTTTTTTCCTTCAATGTCAATTAAGGCAAAGTTGTTTTGTTTTGTTTTGTTTTGTTTTGTTTTATCCCTACTTAAAAAAGGCAGATGATAGGTAACAACAGCTAGGCTATACTGTTCTCTACTGAACATAAAAAGTTTCACAGATTGTCACAAATGATCACCAAGAGTAAGATAAGGCTAATGGGCTTCAAAACCAAAAAGAAGCTCACAAACTATTTCTAAATCTGTCAAAACTCTGATCAAGCTAACTAATCAACAACAGAGGAGCAACTAGTTTGACTTTGAACTAAATAGGTCAGGAGTTTTGCATCACCTAAATCTAGTTATAGATAAGAGCAAACATAAAAATGCATAACTACTAAGATATTTTCTTTTCCTTTTATTCTTCTGTCTCTCCCCAAAGCTATGTCAATTGTTTTCTATATGATATTCAAGAGCTTTGAAGGTTTTGGTACCTAAGGACGAGGGCACATAGGATTGATGGTTTAGTTATGAACAGTTAAATGAGTACTCATGAAGACATGGAAATCAGAAATCTCACACTTTAAGTATTTGAGATTTTAAGAAGTATTGTTCACTTATTACACACTTGGTAATTGACAGTTAACTTGTATAAATGGTTATTTATTAAGCTTTAAAAAGTCTATAACATAAATTAACATCACAAAAGAATTAAAATCCTTTTTTGAGTTTATCCCTATCCATGCTCCACCTTCTAAATCCCTTTGAGGTCAAGAAAGAGATTTTCAAGTATTGCTCTAAGTGAAAATAGTTGAGATATCCTAAATGTTCAAAATAGGGAACTGTCACATAAGCATGTTATTTAACTCATGTTAATTGTATACAGACATTTAGTAATAAATATGAAGACTATGTAACAAAATAGAAATACTATTATGTTGTAAGACTAACAAGAAAAATGCAAAATTCACACACATGTAGTGTCACAATTATAAACAAAATACATAAATGTGGATAAAACCATATGTAACCCTCCAAAATACTTCAAGGAGCAAACTATACTAAAAAAAAAAAAGTGCACTGTTTATCTGAAATTCAAATTTGACTGAGAATCTTCTATTTTATTTGGCAACCCTAATATGAGGTGAAAATGCACTAAATTATAAACATTCAAAATGTTTTAGGTGTTATAATTTAATTAAACAAGCTTGCATCCTAGGTTGAGGTTAAGAATAAAGAGCATCACAGCCTATAAAAAGAAGCTTAATTCCTCAAAATGACAAAATATGAATATATATGCATATTTTGAAAAGAAAATTTAAATATCAATAAATATTTTAACTTTTCATTGGTTTGGGATAAACTGCTCAGACCTATTTTAGAAGGAAACATAAGAACAGTTGACCCTTGAAAAATGCACAGGTTATAGGAATGCTGACTTCTGCACAGCTAAAAATCTGTGTATGGCCTTAGAGTTCCCAAAACCTAATCACTAAGAGCCTACTGTTGACTGGAAGCCTTACCGAATAACATAAACAGTTGATTAACACATATTTTGTACATCATATGTATTATATACTGTATATATTCTTATAATAAAGTAACCTAGAGAAAAATTATTATTTAGAAAATCATAAGAAAGACAAAGTACATTTACAGTACTGCACTGTATTTATTGAAAAAAAAAAAGCCCATGTGTAAGTGGACCCATGCAGTTCAAACCTGTGTTGTTCAAGGATCAACTGTAGTTGAAAGGAAAAGTATTTCCACAATGTTTAAAGCTGGTAATAAACACAATAACAAGTTTGAGAAAGTACCCTATAAAAATACAGTAGCTGAAATAATTGCTAGTCTCCAAAATGTATTGTAAGAAATTTTCAAAGAATCATAAAAGTGAAAAAATGAGTGTTCAATATCTGGCCTTCCATATCCTATTTGGTATTTGACTTGGGAAACTTCCAAGGGTGTGGGGCTCCCATGATGGGCAGTGGATTCAAGCCTCAGAGATACTGATAGATAATGTACTTGGGAACCTTGAGAAGATAGCTTCCGAAGGCATGAAAATGCTCCTCTGTGATGTTTGATTTGTTCCCTGGATGTGAATGAGTAAGATTTGCAAGCTTCCTTTCTTATCCCATGGTAGTGAGTTGAAAATCACTTTCCTTATGAAAGAGAACTACACCTAAAGTTAAAAGAGCTCTGGTTAAATCCCAGGGAGGCCTTCAAACTTCAAAGTCATCAGACTACAAGCAAAAACAGACCATGAGAAGCTAAGTGACTGAAAGACTCAACATGGCTGAAATTATATGAGTCACGATTTTATTGAGCACTTAGGGAAATAAAATTTACATTTCCACCTAAGGACACTCTAAAAAATTATCCCAGTATACAGATTTCACAATCTGATTTGTAAATAGCCAACACAAAGAATTTGTCTGACTGGCTGGCGAACTCACATTTTAGTCTCGGGAATCCTCAAAGCTCACAATTCCCAAAAGTCATGGCATTCCACAAAGTGAGACAGGACTCAAGACATTAAGTGCAACTTTTCTCTGTAAAGAAGGAGACACAGATCCTGTGCTGATTTATAGAAGTTCAATGTAATAAAACAAGTTGTTTAGGACTTTTTCCCTACATTTGACTCATCACCTACACCAGTTAAGTCTTAAAATTTCCAAAGCCTAAGATTTTAAATATTTCTCCCAGAAAATTTGCCTTTGGATGTTTGCCTATGGGGATCAAAATGTGGCATCGACTTGAAAGACCCAGCTAACCTTTGAAAGTAGGTTGGATGGGAAGAGTTGTGGAATCAATGGGGTTCTTCTTTAGGTGTCAGTCTCCACCAGGAGCATCATCGGGTCCAACAGAGGGACATGAAGTCAGTGCCTTCTGCTTCCAAAAGACTGAATTCCACAAGGATATTCGTGCTCAAATAGAGTTGCTCCAAAGCCAAGGGATACAGAGGCTGCATTCAAAGACGTTCCTAAGAGCAACATGTTGGCTTCTCTTCCATTGATTCGGAATACTAAGCTTTCTGTTTATTTACTGGTTGGATGGCTAAGCGTTTACGTTGTCAGCACACATGTACAATTTTTTATTTCCTTCAATCCCCATAAATTTCTTGACACATTCCAAAGAATTCGCATTTATTTTTACCTCTGTTAAGTCCATCATCTACTCATTCTACTTGTGTAAATTATTTCTTGGGGTACTGTTATCACCACAAATGGGCACGTCTGAAGCACAGCATATGCCAACCACCTGCCATCAACAGCCAGATGTGAACCCGAGCACTCGTGTTTCACTTTGCATGATCTTTACCACCACACACTCTGCCTCTTTAATCCTGTGTTTTTGAGGGGTTCTGGGTCTCAGACGTTGCCCAAGCCTTGTCCTCTTTCACACCTGTTTCCTTTTCATTTCATCGCACAATTGATTGAGATGCCTGGAGGGAGAACTCCGAGATGTGTTAGCATCATTCACTTCCAACTGGCCTAAGCTGAGGACAAACTATTCCAAACAGCATTAGAACATTAGACAAAATAGTAAGGCACGATCGATTGCACCTAACCTTTGGATCTCATTCAAATGCCAAAAATGCCAGAATGTTTCATAATAGAAATAATGTAAAAAGAAAAAAATACGATCAAGAAGTGGAATAAGAAGTATGAGAAATGCCTCACATGCCCTTATGTAATTGTGAAATAGTTTCCTAAGGATAAATCACTGACACAAATTTTGGTTGACTGCCATTGTTTCACAGTGTTTTAACTTAAAGACTTAGTCAGATAAAAAAAAACTCATCCATCAGATCAGGTTAGTTACACCAAAAAGAGCCTTAAGCACCTGACTCTGTTGAAAGAATTTGCAGTTCAATTAAATGGGTGGAAGGTAGGCAGAGAAAGACCCAGGCCAAGAAACACAAACACTAATCTGTAGACAAATTTTTAAATCCCCATCTTGAGGGGCACCTGGGTGGCTCAGTTGGTTAAGCCTCTGACTCGATCTCAGCTCAGGTCATGATCTCTCGGTTGTAAGATCAAGCCCCACACTGGGCTCCACGCTCAGCACGGAGTCTGCTTAAGATTCTCTCTCTCCCTCTCTCTCTAAAAAAAAATGTATAAATCCCCATCTTGAGAACAATTGAAGCCTAAAAAATCTATCTCTAGGGAGACCTGTATGCTGTCACATGGTTATATAACTGGTTTGCTTTGTCCAACCTCTAAAGGGATATAAATGTAGAGTAAGGACAAAGCTAGGATAGTTGAATGAATATTCTTGCTGATTGATAATAATATTAAAAAGATAAAAAGAAGATTTCCTTGAGTGGATGAGAAAAGCAACAGAACAAACATTAACAATTGATTACAAATAAAACCAAGTCACTCTGGCTCAATTAAAAAAATCACCAACTGATAACTGTCTTTGCCTAATTATGTTCCAAAAGAACCGTGTGTATGATTTTCTTACAATTGACTTGCTGAAGTTAATTTGGCTTCTATGGTTTATATTAACAATGAAATATAAAGACAGCAGGGTTGCAGAATAGGGAGAAGGCAACAGAACTTGGTTCTTGAACGTAACTCAGCATTTGGACCGCCGGCATATACTTGAATCTGAACACTGCCTCTTATCATGGCCAGCACCAGATCATGCCAGGAAAATTAATGTAGGAGGTGACTGTTTAAAACAGCTTTCCTTTCTGTGGCTTAAAATATACTAAACTACTAGTCTCAGAGTTTCTCACAATAAATAAACAATTGTATGAACGTGAATGCATTGAAAAACAACCACAGCTTGGAACTATTCACTAGTTGATAGTTCATAAAACTTCAGTGGTTTTGGTAATCAGAACATAAGTTTAGAGGTTGGGTTTATTCCCTGTCTTAATTTGAAATTGTTATAAAATAATCAGAATAATCAGACTGTGTCCAGCAGAACCAGTCATAATTGCCTAGGACATGATGTCTCCCCGCCTATGTGCTCATGCTGCCCTCATAGTGCCAATCAGCCTTCCAGACCCATCTGTAGTTAAAATGACCACCAGCCAAAGTTGCCACCAACCTAGAATAACACCAAGCCACACTTAGTTAATAAGTCACCCAGCCTTCTTTTAAGCTTCACATCTGTTACAAAGCACCGGCAAGATCATACCACTGTGCCCCAAGTGGGGGTTCAGTGGCATCTTTTTAATGAAAAATATTTACCACAAATTAGATTCTCCTCAGAAAGACATGTTTTGTTGCTTTACATTGTTAGCTACATTTTCTTCAGTGCATTCGTCACATTGTTAGGGAAGTTAGGCATCTCAGCATTTAAACGAGACAAATAAATGCTTACCCACTTCCTGGTTCTCACCCAGGGAACTGGCAGAAAGAAAACAGTGCAACGTTTTATTAAGCACGTACTATATGTTAGGAGGACAGGGAGGGCTACCAAATAGGAAAATAAACAGCTAAATCTACCCACCATGGGTTTAAAAGACTGCTAAGCACCCTGTGACCCCAAACCTTAAAAAGAATAAAATTAAAAAAGAAAGCTTTGAAGAATTATCAGCAATTTATGGAAATTCTGGTTATGCAAATCAAATCTAAATCTAACGACATATCTTTATAATCATGGCTACAGGACTTTGAGGATATTCATGTAAATATGAATCAAATACCTAACTCTGCAAAGCTGTGTTACTATTTCTATTGATCTGTAGTTTTAGGACCTATGGTTACATGTATTTTTTCAATGACAAAAATATGTAAATTAAATCACATTTTATTTTGAACAAATCACCTTTATGAAGAAATATAAAATTACATGGAAAATAAAAAATTCAGCAAAACATCATGTCAGCTCTATTTTCCCCATTAACCAATAAAGTTGATGGAGTATCATTTCATCCTCATGTATCTGAGGAACTGGGCTTGCTCTGTAATGGCTCATGCTCCCCAACATTCTCAAATATCTCTTGGCAAGTCTTTCCTTCAAGTTCCAAAACATATTATAGCCTGAAAGGTCAAAGTCTTCTCTGACACCAAATGTGGCTAAGCAGTGAAGGCTATCCCTATTACAGAATTAGATCCAGCAATGAGAGGACATACTTGTACATATGCCCATGACCAAAATGGAGGTGTATTCAACCTTTCATTTATCTGTAGGTAAGTTCTCCTTTGTGAACTCTCAATGACTCATCTCAATGATAATGTGAACTGAACATATATACTTCATGACAAAATCATGCATTAAATGAGAAGACTTCTTTCAATCTCATTTGGGGCTTTTCAACTTTTCCAGTGCCTTTGATAATGTATTCCAGACATTAACAAGATTTACCTTCTAAAAGTCATGACTTAAGCAATTAGTCAAGAATTGTTTTGTAACCTCTTACAGCAGATGCAAATGGCAATGAATACCATCACTAAGAGTTTTATTTCACAAGTTTTACATAAAACACTACAATGATCATTTTCCTTCCTTAAAATTCCAGCCCAAGAATAAACATTCACACATAGCTTCCACCTCATATGGTCGGTAGGTGGGTCCTTTTATTTTAGATCTAATGTCATGGTAATTAGTAGCAAAACTGCATAAGAAACAAACCAAAGTTCTGAAATAAATTCTTCAAAATAATTATTCACCAATAGGTTTTTCTATCAATAAAAAGTGAGGTGAAATTCATTAGTAACATTAGTAGGGAGGGAAAGTCTCAGAGTCTTGTCCTTGAAAGTAGCAAGCTTTGTCTACAAGACACAGAGATAAAATCTTACTCATCCAAGAGCGGCCAGCAGGGTCATTCTAATACACTGATAGTCTAATTTTATAAAATCCTTATATACTGGAGTTTTAAAGCAATATTATCATTTAATTCCTTGAAAATTAAAGGTGATCAATATATATAAAATTTGTGGGGTTTTTTTTCAAGTAAGTGAACAGAATATTAGTCTTTCATTGAGACACACACAACTATACTTTTACCCCCATCCAATAATGTACTAACTTAAAACAGAGCAGGTGAAGCAGATGAAGTAGATGCTTCAATTGTAAACACTTTCCAATGAAATGAAGACTTGCCAATTCCAAGAGAGAAAAATCTGCCGTAAGCTTTTTAATTTCTAGACAAGTAAAATTTCACTAAATTAGGCTAATTGGTAGAGATCATTCTGTGTTAGTATGAAGCCTGACCACTCACTACTTAGGAAGGAATCCTTTCATTTTCAAGAATATAAATGGACTTAATTAAGTTAACCTCTACACTGGACAGACATCTCACGGTCTCCTTTGCTATAAAGATAAACTAAGCAGAGCACAGATAAGTATAGGTAGCACTGTGCCTGACAAGACAGGAGGTATTTTCACCACATATTTGTTGGATAAAAGAATGAGTGACAGCCTATAAAGGACATTTCAGGCAAACTGCCATTAAATATGTGAAAGTTACTCAGCAGGAGACAAGATCTTTTGGCAACTTTGTACTCCTCCAAGATCACAATGGCTACTATGTAAGGGCCCAAAAGGAATGAAGACAAGGAATTCATGACTTTAATTCCTAGTTCTTCCCAGCATTTGCTGTGTTACTCAAGTAATGATTTACAGTGTCAGCTGTGCAAGAAAATACAACAGTGCTGTGCAAGAGGAAAAACAATCCAAAAATGCTAGTTGAAAACATCTACAGGACATGTGTTAGTTAAAGATGTCCCTGAAGCGATGTGCAGAAATGTGGAACATCTTAAACCTTAGCAGTTAAAACCAGGAGTTCCCACTGAGGACAGTTAGACAAGAAGCAGCACCATGACGATGATCTCATCCTACCTGCCCCTCTAGACAGCACCCAAGACCTGTGTCAATGCACCAGCAGAAGCCTGACTCCAGGCAGGATGAGACCCTCAGAGAAATGACAGCATTGCTTTTTCCCATTGGCAGAGTCGAGAAAATCCAGCAGGAAACACGGGCCCCTTTATCTGTTCCTCAGAGTAAATGACAGCCTCTATTCTAAAAGCTAAAGCTACATTTTATGCATTGGATTTTACATGGTCAGATTTTCAACTTTAAAAATTCACTCTGGGGGTGCCTGGTGGCTCTGTCAGTAAGTGTCTGCCTTAGGCTCAGGTCATGATCCCAGAGTCCTGGGATCAAGCCCCACCTCGGGCTCCCTGCTCAGTGGGGAGCCTGCTTCTCCTTCTCCCTCTGCAGCTGCCCCTGCTTGTGTTCTCTCTCTCTCAAATAAATAAATAAAATCTTTAAAAAAAAAATCACTCTGGCAGAAATGGAGAAAATAGATGGAAAGATCCAGATTAGGAGCATTCATGAGAGTCCGTACTGGGTGAGAATCTTTCTTTCTTCTTTCTTCTTTTTTTTTTTTGTAGCCAGGAATCACTTTTTTGTAGACTAGACCAAGACTTCAGAAAGAATATCAGAAGCCCGGGTCGAGGTCCAGCACCTTCTTGACACTGGACCACAAAAAAAGTTAATTTGGGGGGTACCTGGGTAGCTCAGTGGTTTTAAGCATCTGCCTTTGGCTCAGGTCATGATCCCAGGGTTTCTGCTTAATGGGAAGCCTGCTTAGTGGGAAGCCTGCTTCTCCCTCTGCCTTCTGCTCCCCCTGCTTGTGCGCGTGCTCTCTCTCTCTGCCAAATAAATAAATAAAATCTTTTTTTAAAAAAGTTAATTTTTCCGAGTTTTCATTTTCTCATGTAAAATCTATTTCCTCCTTCCCTTTCCTCGAATGTAAATTCAACATAGTAATAACCTATTTCTCACAGCACTTGCAAGTATTAAATGAAAGAAGAATGATTGAATAGATCCAGGAACACAAGCGTGCATACATAGGTAAGTACACAAGTACAGCGGGTCCTCTATCTGCCAGGCAGCCTGAGCTCTGGAGTGGGGGATGGGATGAAGACTGGAGTGAAAAAGAAAACCACAGTCCCTGTCCCTCTTGAGCTTATAATGCAAAACGCATATGAACGTTTTATAAATTGCAAAGTGTTAGATAAAGACATTGATATTTGGTCAACAGCACTGTTATAGCACTTGCAATGATGAATGCGCCAATTCAACAATTTTAAAATCCAACGTTTGCCATTATCTCAAGATACTTGAGGAAGGAAATAAGTCATTCCTATCACATATACAACTAGATCACTCTGTTTACTGACACAACTCATGTTGAGTGCTAGAAGACCAGCACACTTCATTAAACTGTTGCATTGTTTCCTCCTCATATCTGAGGAAACCGAGACACACTGCGTTCTAAATAAAGGATTACCCTTCAGGGAAGAGCCTGGTTTTATGAAGCCCCGTTGTAACCACAAGGAAAGAAAGAAAGAAACTTCAAAGCCGGGATTAAGCAGCTCTACGCCAAAAAAAGAGACCCTAGCCCAAGACTGGAGAACCTTCTAGCCCTGGCTGACAGTAACTTTGGATCCTCTTTTTGAGCAGTGCCAGTTTTTCCGGAGAGTTTAGATGTCTGTGTCTGCACTGGTTCTTCATTGGTTTGGCTGCATGAAGCGGCCAGGCATGTCCAGGATAAGGATGACAAGTTCCCCCAAGGCAACTACGTATAAAGTAATTCACATCTACTACTGCACGGATTTCCAGTGCAATTCTCGTAGGCAACTTTAGAGGGAAGATAACGGCCTACCTACCACAAGATGGACAAATAAGAAGTCAGAATGGTTTTATGCATGGAGTGTTGTCCCCACCCCAAATCAAAGAATGTGTAACTCTAGTGACTTCCCCAAATATGTCGGCTTACCCCTGGATCTGCCTTACAGGAAGAACAGCTGGGCAGCCAAGCCCTGCCAACATCAGGGGCGGCTGGGAGACCCCATCACCTCGTCTCTGCCCATGCCCACCAAAGGCCTATGGAAAGGTAAAACTCCACACTTGAGATTTGCTCTTTGGTTTAAAGTCTCTGTCCCCTGCTTTAAATATTCCCAGAAGTCTCGACGCATTCTTTTCAGCCACAGTTTTATCACATCATTTTCTGAAAGTGAGTTTTGGCAGTGAGGGGAGGTCTCTTTTTAGCCAGGCATTACTTTCCCTCCATTCTCTGTTCTCCTTGGCCTTTGACTCATTCTAGGACTCATCTCACTGGGCTGCACTGGACTGTGAGCTCCCAGATGACAAGTCCTTTGACTTTTTCATATTCATGTCCCCCTAGCCTTATTAAAGTGCTACCATTCACACACCAGGAACTCCTTTTCTTACCTTTGGTTGAATTTCTTATTTACCATCCACCATCATTCAAAATATTTAGTGGCATAATTGAATGGACACCATTAGCCATTTCCCATTCTGAGTAGTACAGCAAATCTGGGCTACCCAAAGTTTAAGGAGAATCTCAAAGGCAGGTACCATGCCTTATACATTTTTCTATATTCACAGAATCCAGCCATATTGGTTGACCAATAAATGACTATTGAATGAATCAATGAAAGATCAACATCATCATAATTATATTTATTGAATGCTTACGATATGCCAGATACCATGCTAGTAACACTTTAAATACATTATTTTCTTTATTTCCAAGTTACCTATGAGATAAATACTATTATTATCTCCATTTTACGGATGAGGAAACTGAGACGCAAATGAATGAAGGTACAAATGAACATGATGATACCACTCCACTGTCTTTGTATAAACTTTAACGTAACTTATTGAATTGTGTGCTCACTGGAAGCAAGGCCCTATTCAAGATGCTGAAATCAGAGCATCTGGGGGAAAATCAGAGGTGGTGGGAGGCATATAAAGCATATCTTAGAGATACTGCTGTTTCAGTTGCAGGCCACTGCAATAAATCAAGTCAAATGAATTTCCTGGTTTCCCAGCACATATAAAAGTTATGTTTATACTAAACTGTAGTCTAATAAGTGTGCAATACCATTATGTCTTAAAAAGTAACATTCATACTTTAATTAAAAAATACCTCATTGTGAAAAAAAAATGCTAACCATCATGTGAGCTTTCGGCAGGTCATAATCTTTTTGCTGGGGGAAGGTCTTACCTTGATGTTGATGGCTGCTGACTGTGGATCAGGGTGGCCACGTCAACTGACTCTCCCTTTCACAAATAATTTCTCTGTAGCATGAGATGTTGTTTGGTAGCATCTTACTCAGAGTAAAACTTTCAGAATTGGAGTCAATCCTCTCAAACCCTGCTGCTGCTTTTATCAACTAAGTTTATGGACTATTCTAACTCCTTTGTTGTCATTTCAACAAGCTTCACTAGGAGTAGATTCCATCTCAAGAAACCACTTTCTTTGCTCATCCGTAAGAAGCAGCTCCTCATCCATCCAAGTTTTATCATGAGATTGCTGCAATTCAGTCACATCTTCAGCCTCTATTTCTAATTCTAGTTTTCTTGCTGTTTCCACCACATCTGTAGTTACTTCCTTCCCAGAAGTCCTGAACCCCTCAAGGTCATCCATGAGGGTTGAAACTGACTTCTTCCAACCTTTTTTAATGTTGCTAGTTTGACTTCTTCCCATGAACCATGAATGTTCTTAATGGCATTTAGAACGGTGAATCCTTTCCAGAAGGTTTTTCATTTACTTTGCCCAGATGTAGCAGATGACTCACGATGTTTGGTAGCTATAGCCTTACAAAATGTATTTCCTAAATAATAAGGCTGGAAAGTCAAAATTATTCCAAGATCCATGGGTTGCAGAATGGAAATTGTGTTTGCAGGCATGAAAACAATATTAATCTCGTACATCTCCATCAGAGTTCTTGGGTGACCAGGTGCTTTGTCAATAAGCAGTAATACTGTGAAAGGAATCTTTTTTTTTAAGCAGTAGGTTTCAACAGTGGGCTTGAAATATTCAGTAAACGATGTTGTAAACAGATGTGCTGTCATCCAGGTTTTGTTGTTCTACTTACAGAGCACAGGCAGAGTAGATTTAGCATAATTCTTAAGGGTCCTAGGATTTTCAGAATGGTAAAAGAGCTCTGGCTTCAGCTTAAAGTCACCAGCTGCATTAGCAATGAACGAAGAGAGTCACCCTATCCTTTGAAGCTTTGTAGGCAGGCATTGACTTCTCCTCCCTAGCTATGAAGGTCTTAGATGGCATCTTCTTCTAATATAAGGCTGTTTTGTCTACATCAAAAGTGTTTAATGTAACCACCCTCTTGAACTATCTCAGCTAGACTTTCTGGATCACTTGCTGCAGCTTCTACATCAGCACTTGCTTCTCATCTTGCACTTTTACGTCAGCTTCTTTCCTTAAACCTCACAGACCACCCTCTGGCAGCTTCCAACTTTTCTTCTGCAGCTTCCTCACCTCTCTCAGCCTTCACAGAATTGAAGAGACTTAGGGCCTGGCTCTGGATTAGGCTTTGGCTCAAGGGCTGGTTTGATCTTCTATCCAGACCACTCAAACTTTCTCCATATCAGCAATAAGGCTCTTTCACTTTCTTATCATTATTGTGTTCACTGGAGTAGTACTTTGAATTTCTTTAAGAACTTTTCCTTTGCATTCACAAGTTGGCTAAGTGTTTGGCCCATGTAGCCTCGCTTTTTGACCTATCTCAATTTTTGACATGCCTTCCTTACTGAGCTTAATCATTTCTAGCTTTTGATTTAAAGTGAGAGACATGCAACTCTTCCTTTCACTTGAACACTTAGAGGCCCCTGTAGGGTTGTTAATTGGCCTAATGTCAGTATTGTTTTGTCTCAGGGAATAGGGATGCCCAAGGAGAGGGAGAGAGATGGGGAATGATCAGTCACTGGAGCAGTCAGAACACACACAATATTTATTGATTAAATTTGCAGTCTTACATGTGCACGGTTCATGGCGCCCCAAAACAATTACAATGGTAACGTCAAAGGTCATGATCACAGGTCACCTTAACAAATATATGGACTAATATATAATATATGTATATGTACTATATATATATAATATATAAATATATAAACTAATGGAAAAGTTTTACATATTGTGAGAATTACCACATGTGACACAGAGACACAAAGTGAGCAAATGCTGTTGGAAAAATGGCGCCAACAGATTTGCTGGATGTAGGCTTGCCACAGACTTTAAATCTGTAAAAAACGCAGTGTCCGTGAAGCACAATAAAGGGAAGCACAATTAAAGGAGGTCTGCCTGGAATCATAAAGAAACTTACTAACAGGAAAGGAATGGGAGAGTAATAAGCACTGTGGAGACTCTCCCAGCAGTGTGGCAGGGCCAGTGCCTGAGGGCTGGGCATCAGGTGGTATGGAAAGATGTCCCTAAGAAGTGCCAGTCACACTAAGGCCTAGTGGAAGCTGCTTCTTAGAGCAAACAGCAAAGGCAAAGACCCTAAAGCAAAAAAAAAAAAAAAAAAAAAGCTGTATCTGAGTTTTGCAAACAATTCCAGGGTGGTCAGAAGGTGCAGGAACCATGGGCTTTATAGGCCAAGATGGGGGATTCAGTGTTTTGTTTTTTTTTTTTTTAAGATTTTATTTATTTATTTGAGAGAGAGAATGAGATAGAGAGTACCCGAGAGGGAAGAGAGAAGCAGACCCCCTGCTGAGCAGGGAGCCTGACGCGGGACTCGATCCCGGGACTCCAGGATCATGACCCGAGCGGAAGGCAGTCGCTTAACCAACTGAGCCACCCAGGCGCCCCCAGTGTTTGTTTTTTAAGTGCAATGAGATAGCACTAGAGGTCTCACAGTGGAGGGAAGATATCTCACTGACTTAAATGTAAAAGATCAGTGTGACTGGCGTGTGGAGAAGGGGCTGCGTATAGAGGTAGGCAACACAGGGAGACCCTCAGGGGGGTCTCAGTCCAGAGAGGACAAGAGGGATGCTGAAAGAAGTGGTCCGGCTGATTGTAACCCCTTGCTGCTTTTTCACTCTGGCACAGCTAGGCCTGGAAATGTGTACAGGCTGCTCATTTGCAGGTCTTCTACAACAGCTGGAATATCTAATTTCTCAAATGGTTTCTCTCCTTTTGATGGCTTTGCTTTTAAAATAAACCATGGTACAAACATAAGTCAACAATTATATATAAGAAAAGAACAATCACGTTTATTCCATCCTATAGTCGGTTTGAGGGGGACCACCAGTCAGGGTTGGCTTCCTGCCCATGCCTAAAAGGAAATTGGAGGTCTTCTGAAAGGCCCCCTCATCCCAACGCCTTCGTTGGTCTACCAGTTAGTCCAAAGTTCCTACAGAACTTTCCAATATGTGCTTCCCAGGGCACTGGGGCCAAGGGAAACAAGTAAGGTTCTGTGGTCAAATAGGTTTGGGAAACTGCATGTTATACCAAATTCCTAGACATTCATCATTTGCATTAGATACCAAGTTCTGAACAGTGTCACCATAAAGAACATTTACATTTATATTTAGCCCTGTGTTTCTCAAAAATATCTAATTACAAAACTCTTAGTATCTCACAACCATAAAATGCTGGATTAAGATATTGAACGTTTATATAAAATGAAAATATTTCCCGACAGGAATTACATCATAAAATTCAAAAAGCCCCATGGGAAAGAAAGAGCAGTAGATGATTTACTGAGCATCATTCTCTCTGAGGCACAAAGTCACCCCTGAAATGGCTGGGGCAGTATTTTCCACTCTCTCTTTCTGTGAACAACTGAGTCACACGCCTCCAGTGCTGGGACAGACAGCCAAATGCCGTATTCTACTCCCTGGGTTCAAAACCAGACCTGGCTAGGATCACAGAGTGAGTGTGTGACAGTCCAGCTGGTCTACCAAACCCGCGGAAACACACTGCCCAGGGCACCTTCACCCCTGCAGTTAAACCCTATCCCGTGCCTTCAGAAACAGCCGGGGAGCACAACAGACCTGGAATCTTTGGAATCTTTGTTCTACTTTAATATAAAGTCTGTGACTTTGGGAAAATCACTGGGACTATCTACAACACAGTGTTTTCACCTATAAAGTAAGACAATGCATACTGTGGAGCGTTTTAAGAATGAATAAGGAGTGATATATGCAAAATACCTGGGACCCAGGACCAGCTGGTTTCTCCTTTAGCTCATTTTTTTCTTTTGCATTCCTCACAGTCACATGCATAAAACACTTATTAAATTTTATTAAAAGATCGAATAAATCAACTATTCCAAACCTTTTTTCATTTTTTCTTTTTTCATACCTAAAGTTTTCCATAGCAAAGGCATATAATTCAATATGTAAAACATCGAGGTTTATATTTTTAAGATTTTATTTATTTGAGAGAGAGCGAGAACAAGGGAGAGCACAAGCTGGGGGAGAGGAAGAGGCACACTCCCCGCTGAGCAGAGAGCCCGACATGAGTCTTGATCCCAGGACCCTGGGATCATGACCCGAGCTGAAGACAGACACTTAACCAACTAAGCCACCCAGGTGCCCCGCATATTGAGGCTTAAAATATGCCAGGCACTTCTAAATTTAATTCTCTGAGCAACTCTATGAGATAGGTCTTATAATTATTCCCATTTTATACATGGGAAAACTGAGGTGCAGAGAGTTCAGTAGCTTGCCCTATGTCACTCAGATCCCATGTTGCAGAGGTGGGATCAGACCAGGACAAGCTGGCTTCGTACCAGATGCTCATCTACCATTGACCTGGTGACTATTTAACTCTGTGTAGTGACTTTCTATGACAGAGTGTAAAATTGATGGTAAGGTGGAAAAATTAGGCAAACAAAGTAGAATGTGAGAAGCACTTTATTTTTTTAAGTAGAATCAAGGCCTGCCTTGATTTGACCCACTCTAGAATGGGTCAGATTAATAGCTGTGACTATATGAAAATATGCAAGATTTTTGCAAAGGTGTTTGAATTCCCCAATTGTGTCAATTAATTGTAATAAGTAAGGCATCAGTTCTGAGGTAACAAATTATTGTTTGCCACACTGATAAAATATCCAAAGCCTGACTTCATTTATTTGCTCATTCCTTTCTCACATAGAGAAACTGGCTAACATCTGATGTGTAACATATACAAACAGATTAACATTAACATTAACAAACAGATTCAGAACAACTCTGTACTTTCTGAGTCTTTCTGTTGATTTTTAAGCTTTTATTTGAATTCCAGTTAGTTAACACAGTGTTGTATTAGTTTCAGGTGGACAATATAGTGATTCAACACTTCCATACATCACCCAATGCTCATCACAACACGTGCGCTCCTCAGTTTCCCCTCCCCTTTGGTAACCATCGGTTTGTTCTCTATAATTAAGAGTCTGTTTCCTAGTTTGCCTCTTTTCTATCTCTTATTTCTTCCCTTTGCTTGTTTGTTTTGTTTCTTAAATGCCACATATGAGTGAAATCATATGGTATTTATCTTTCTCTGACTTATTTCGCTTAGCATTATACTCTTTAGTTCCATCCACATCATTACAAATGGCAAGATTTCACTCTTTTTTATGAGTAATATTCCATTGCATGTGTGTGTGTGCACATGCACATCACATCTTCTTCATCCATTCATCAGTCGATGGACACTTGGGTTGCTTCCATCTCTTACCTATTGTAAATAATGCTGCAATAAACATGGGGTGCATGCCTTTTGAATTAGTGTTCTTGTATTCTTTGGGTAAATACCCAGTAGTGTGATTGTTGGATCATAAGGTAGTTCTATTTTTAACTTTCTGAAGAGCCTCCATACTGTTTTCCACAGTGGCTGCATCACTTTGCATTCCCACCAACAGTGCATGAGAATTCCTTTTTCTCCACATCCTCACCAACACCTGTTGTTTCTTGTATTGTTGACTTTAGTGTTCTGACAGGTGGGTTTCCACTGATTCTAATATATCACAGGAGATCTGTGAGGAGGCTTATGATGCCTTAACATCTCTTCCTGGAAATTAACAGGATCTGACATTTGTAGTGTACCTGCAAGCTCCACCCTGGAATTCCCTATAAGATTGTATAAGACCCCTAGTAGAAATGCAAATGTAGCTTCAAACTTTGGGTCAATTATATTAAAATTTCATAAAACTCTGTCTGACTATATTGGGAGCTAAGCTGAAATAGCACAGCCCACTGCCCTAAGTACTAGAAATCCATGTGACACATAATGAAAATGTCTTCTTAGCAGGAGTTTTGACATTATCGAAATTCTTGGCACCCTCATGGTATTTAAAATATCCCCAACAGGTGTACCTGGGTGGCTCAGTCAGTTAAGCATCCGACTCTTGATTTTGGCTCAGGTCCTGATCTCAGTCCTGTGGTCGAGCCCCACGTTGGGCTCCCAGCTCAATGCAGAGTCTACTTGAAATTCTCTCTCTCCCTCTGCCCCTCCCCCTGCTCATACATACATGCTCTCTCTTGTTCTCTCTCTCTCTCTCAAATAAATAAATAAATTTTTAAAAAATTTTATCCTCGAACCATAAGATTGCATAAGATTAAATAATTTAACACAAAAATATTTATTCTCCTTAATGTCTTTCACTTATTACAAAAATTATTAATTTTTATATTACAGATAAGCACAGAGAACCACATTTGTATTATGTCTTCAAAGTTTTTCTTTAAATTGTGCAAAACATGATAGTCTTTGCTACCGTTTTAGATTCTCAATATTTGGCTCACCTAACAACTATCATAAAATCATTCATTCTTAAATGATTCTTAAAATATGTCTAAATCAGGGCGCCTGGGTGGCTCAGTTGGTTAAGCGACTGCCTTCGGCTCAGGTAATGATCCTGGAGTCCCTGGATCGAGTCCCGCATCAGGCTCCCTGCTCGGCAGGGAGTCTGCTTCTCCCTCTCCCACTCCCCGTTTGTGTTCCCTCTCTCGCTGTGTCTTTCTCTGTCAAATAAATAAATAAAATCTTAAAAAAAATGTCTAAATCAGAAATCTATAATTATTAAATCCATCCAACTACATAAGCCATCCTTAAAGGAATCCTTTAAAAAATACTCTTGGTAGATTAATTTGACACCTAACATACTCGATTTGAAGCAGGCTCTAAAGGCAAAGGAAATTATCTAATTCCACTCAGATTTTTGTAAAATCACCTGTTATCACTTAAACCTCATATTGGGAACACATTCACTCAATTTGAATATCCTAGGAATTACAATTAGGGAAAATTAAGATATCCAAAACTTAAAATATAAGACATTTTACACCTATTAAGTTCAGTGTCTGAAATAACAATAAGAAAAAAAATCAAGAAATAAACTCAAGTATTAAATATACTTGATATACCGATAGAGTATACTGATGCCTTATAAGACTTGAAAATAAGTTTTACTGCCTTAACATAGCGAGCCTGCGACAAGTCACAGTTGGATAACCTTCATCACTGTCTATCACCATTTAAGATGGATCCACCTCAGTTCCTACCCTTTGCAGATTTTACTAAAGAATTATAACTGAATTGCAGGCACCATGAGCTCCACAGAATTCACTTTACCATCCCATTGGAAGCAGACCTGGTCTTCTTTTCTCCTCACCAGTCACTGAATTCCCATCCTCAGAAATGCCCTCCTTTTGGTAACAGCTTTTTGCCTACTTGACATCAGGTGCCCCTGAGGGGCAAACACACGCAGTCAATAAAACTTTCTCTTGATGCCTGACCAATTCACAAGGCTCTGAACCAGAGGAGTGAAGGCCATGATATTCAGGGTCCAGTGTTCAGAAGACAGGTGGGTAGGGAGAGACCCAGGCACGTGGAAGAGAGAGGAAGAGAAACAACAGAGCGTTCGGGCTAATTAGCCCTTCATTTGTCAGCACTGTGCTAGGCGCTTGACTTACATCCTTTCATTTACTCCTTACTAGTATTTTTGAGATACATGGGATGTCTGGCTGCCATTTTCCAGGCTGGGAAACTGAGGCTCAGAGAAGCTATACAACTTCAACTTGTCTTCATCTTACCACTAATGAGGAGTTAAGCAAAAGTTTGACTCCTTGTCTGATGAACCCCACAGCCCAGGTTCCTCCCTCATTTGTCACACTGCTGGAAAATTTCTGGAAGCCCATGGAGGAAGGCAGAGGGAAGAGAAGGTGAGGAAATAGTTATTACTGAAGGCAGGCAAGCTCAGCAGGAAGAGGGCAGCTTGTCTGGGCAGGGTCCATTTTTGCCTAGTACAGCTCTAAGTGGAAACCTTGTGACTCTGAGAGTATAAACTTTAAAACTCTACTTGATGAGAGATGGCCATACTTTGTGTTTATATAGCCACATGTCAGACCAATCTCTATGACACTCTAGAGATAAATGGTGAGCGTGAAAGAAAACATGTTTGTCCTGGACTCGTGGAAGGAAGACTATCAAGAAGACAAGAGCTGAGGTGCTCAATAAACGGCATGTTCACAAAGCAACTGCAATTTAATTAGTTTTGATAGAAATACACAAGAATGAGTGTACCCATGACAAAGGCCTTTCATGAACACCTAATAGCTTACTGCCACCATGGAAACAGGCACCCCAGGAGCTCAGATACCTCCTGCTGCAGGCAGTGGAGGGTGGTGCACAGCAATCTAGTGAGGACTGCAGCCTGGGGTCAGCACTGAGCTACAAACACCACGGATGACCTGTAAACCTCTCTTATATTTATCCCTCCATGTTTTTTAATGTTTAAGGAGAAAGAAGAAAGTAGGTGACCAAAAAAAAAAAATCTTTCCTTACATTTTCATTGAGAATTGAGATGAAGTGCCAGTAACTGAGCCAGAAATCTATTGGTGGGAGGGTCTAAATGGTAATAGTTAGAGAACTTTAAAAATGAGATTTTAAAAAATTGTCAAATTCCTCTTGGGCAATTGCCAAAAAAGAAACCTAGAAAGCAATAAAGTCAAAAGCGACAGAGAGAGGTGAGTCAGCAAAAAAACCAGCCGTGAGTTTTCTTTGACATTGGAGTAAACAAAAGCCAATGCTATTTTAAGACAGGAAAGACTGGGCACATTATGAAACAGTCTTGGATTACTGTATTATTTGAATGCATTCTGGGAAATGTATAATGGGCGAAGGGCAAGAAAAATTGGCCAGAATCAGAATAAAAAAGAATGAAAGAAAGTCATCAAGGACTATTAAAATCACATTTCAAATATGTTCTTTTTAAGAAACTGCATTATATGCATATTCAAATTTATGAACTATGATTATAGTGTGGCTTATACTTGCAAAGATATTCTAAAGGCAGTTTGAGTAGCACACTGTCCCTCTCTGGTAGACCAGCACTACATTTAATTTTTTTTAACTTTTATTTTAAAATAATTTGGGGTTTACATAAGAGTTGCAAAATTAACTCAGAAAGTTCCCATGATTACTTTACCCAGCTTCCCAACATCCTGCATAACCTCAGTATAATTCTCAAAATTGAGAATTAAGTTTAGTATGATATTCTTAACTAAACTGTCGATTTTATTTGGATTTCACCAGTTTACCATTAATATACTTCTTCCATTCCAGGGACCCAATCCAGGATGCCACAATGCATTTAGTTTCCTGTCCTCTTTGTGTTTTCCAATCTGTCAAAGTTCCTTAGTCTCTCCTGTCTTTCATGATTGTGATATTTTTTAATAGCCAGCACTACATTTAAAATGTACTTTCTGGGGCTAGATCTAATATACAAATCGGAGTATTGGAACAGATAACTGATCAGTGTCATAAGGATAATACCTGAGATTTGTTCCCTTCTAGGTAGCAACTTTGTGTGGTCACCCTTATTCTAAAAATTATTGCTCAAAATATTTTGATATCCAATTTGACAAATGCCTTAAGGGCCTGTGCCATATCCCTTCTGATTAACCTCTATGGTGGGAAATTGTTGCATGTCAAGGGTGGTTTTAGCGTTTGCAAATAGCCCAAGGTGTGCATGAGGTGGGGGATGTTGACCAAGGCCAAAGTGGGGCAGAGTACTATACAACCCTATGGCAATGCAACAGCAAGAAGGGGACGCCTTGAAAATTATTGCTAAAGAGGTTTGTGGTCATTAACAATAAATTCCAGGGAGCTGGAGGTTTCTGGAAAATACTGGCTCCCCAGGAACAAACCCCATTTTATGACTCTCCATCTTCCCGTAGCCTTGTAATCTGACCTTTAACTGTCTCTCCTGCTTGAGGATGACAGTGGCAGAGTGCTACAGTGGGGTGTCAAGCCTGGCTCCAGCTAGGAAGGCTTCATTACTTATCAGCTGTAGTGACTTCAGACCCCAAAGCCAACAAGAGTCAGGATTCCCCTGGCCAAGCTAATTCAAAAGACTTTTAAAACCATAAGTCTCAAAAGACTGAAAGAGAAGAAGGAGTGGATAGAGGCTTTGAAGTGCCGGAAGCTCACACCCCACAGTATCCCTGCAGCCAGGAGAGAGCAGGGCCAAATAGGGAAGCCCCCACCCCCCACGCAGGCTAGGACTCTTATCCACACACATCTGTAGTTTTTGTGCCCCTCCTATGTCCTCATCTGCATAACAGAATGGCCCAGCTAAAATCTCATGAGGTCTGCAATGTCACTGATATGCTACGTTTTGTGATAAATTCAACATTTGGCTCAAAATAAATCTTTTCCTGGTTCAAATGTTGTTTATATAATTCTAGGTCTCTACAATTTCATTTAGCTCCAAGTAATAACTCTATGTGTTAGGTTTTCCTTATAGGCATGTCTGACCATAAACGACAGGTGGTAAAATTCCTTTAGTTCTGCAAAGCTACACACAGCAAATTCTAAACTAGATTTGACCACACATTTTGTTGTTCTTTATTATCATCCCCGATGACGATGTGTGTGTATGATTCTGTGTTGGGAGCAAGGGATGGAGACTCACTGAAATGTCAGGATCACAAAAACCTAAACTCTCCTCCATACCAACTGTTATGAAAAAACCCTCAAATACCTAACATGATACAAAATTATTTTCCTTTCCTTTCCTAATATTTCTTTGAGGTAAAGCGTGAAATGATTTACGTATGATGGCTATTAAGGGCCCAGAACAATTTAGATGTAAAAATTCTGGTGTGTTGATTAAGAAGCAATGCTTTACAGCCATATTTTCTAATATTGAAGAAAAAAAATTATGTGCAGAAATATTACTGTGAGGATCATGAAAATATTTCTCAGGCTTGAGCACCTCATATTCCAGATGATATAATTGAGGAATAGAGAGTTTCTGTGACTTGGCAAAGTCACATAGCTCATTATGAATTGGGTTGAGACTTATTGCTTAGACTTTCAGACCAGAGCCCTTTCCAAAATACTCGTAGTGTAGATTCTCCAGCAGGGACACATCCTCCTGTGGCAATGCCAAAGCGGAATGCTGCTAGCAAGCAGGTACAGTCTGGGAATGCAGAAGGAGAAAAGAAATGGCAGGGGCAGGAACCACTCAATGCTGCACAGATCTATAATTCATTTCTATGGAGCTCTGGTTCAAAATCATCAGCTTGTTAAGGTTCTACACTCTTCCTCCTTCCTGAACCTATGGCCAAAACTGCTAACCTAGCGGATTTGACCACAACAGAAAACAGATCAATTTGTGTGGTTCCAGGAGAGCTGAAAACATTTTAAAAAATCATATGCACTCCAAGGATGATGTTCCAGGCAATCTTTACCATTGTCAAATGCATTTCTCCTTCTCTAGTCACTGCAAAGCAAGTAAAATTTATTCATCCCCATGTTGATCAAATTCACATTTTGAAAGTCAGAGGGCATGTAAATTAGATGGTTATGAATTTTATATTCAAAGACAGAAAACCCAATGGCTAGAATATGCTAGACCTAACTGAATTTTCCCACTTCTGAGATATTCAAGAGAAAATGTTTAGCCCATGAATTCCTTAATTAATCAATTAGCAAATATTTCTTCAGTATTCACTGGATATTGTAGCCCTTGCTAGACAGCTGAAGTGTAATGACTGGACACAACTCTGCAGCCAAAAAAACATCTAATTCAAAAGACATATATATTTTAAAATACCTACTATGTGTTAGGTGATAAGTGAGTGGTAAGGAGATCAAGAAGGATTACAGAGGGTCCCTGAACTTGCAGATACATGGAAGAGAACAATCATACAACTAAGTACAAAATTCTGTGATAATATGAACCAAGTGTCAGGTGAACACAGAGGGAACACTAAATTCTGGCTCGGAAGAAGAATTAAAGAAGGGGAAAAGATGTCACAGATGTCACATTGTTCCAAAGGTAACAATAAACAATGGTGCCTTCCAGCATATATGATGGGAGAATGGGGAGAGGGGCCGTGGGGGTCCAGACAGACAGTACTCAACTTCCAACAGGTCTCATTCCAAAGCTTCTTTGGAAGTTGATTGGAATTCCAAATCATCTGCCCATTGAAACTATGCTGCTCTTGATGAGCAGGTCCTCAAACTAGCCTTTGACTAATAGCAATGCCTAATTTCTTTCTATATCACTGTAACAGTGAACCATATTCCCCATTGTTAGCTGAGCTCATTACACCACACTAAAGATATTTCCCAGATTTCCTTGCAGTTAGGTTGGTAAATAATATTATTAAACTTAAGCTAATGGGATGTGAACAGAAGCGATTCATGCAACTTCCAGGTTGTGTCCTTAGAGGGTGAGGAAGAAGTGTCCCTTCTGTGTTTACTTCCTCCATCCTTCAGCTTGATGTAAACATGGGAACAGATTACCTTCAACCACAGGGATGACTGCAACACCTGCAAGGTAGCAAAGCAATGGTGGCTTACCCAGGTAACATCATAGATCATAGTTAATGTACCAGCTTTGAATCACCTACATCTTGACTATCATGTGAGAAATATAAAGTTTATCTTATCTAAGCCTCGTTAGCCTGAGAAACCTGTATTTTAAAAAGGACTTGCAAAGAATAGAATTGTCTTTGAGTGAAACTGGCTAAAAGGGTCATCTGTCAACTGGAGAAAAGAATCTCCTTGCTCCCAGGAGAGGAATACAAACTTCCTGGGCTGATAACCAAGCACTGGATGGAATGTAGAATGACAACAGTGGTTTGTCTGATTTGACTGGGGTGAAGCTGGAATGTAACTGATGCTGACAAAAGCTCCATGTTCTGTAGAATCAATTCTGGAGAGCTTTGTGCAGGGGAAGTCACACCTGGCTCAGCACATGGGAAGGATGGAAAGAGGCCAAGAGGCCAAGATGGAGGTTTGAGGTTCTCTAACACTACAGGACAAGCAGGATATGAAACCAAGACAATCTTCTGTTGACTGAGATGAAAGAGTAAAGACAAACAGAGGAACATCTATGAACAAGATACTTGATTTGCAAAGCCCTTGCACCTGAGGGTCAATGGCACCAACAGTATCATTGTAAATGTGCAGGTCAAAGAGAGGAGGGAAATCTTACACTGAGCTCACAAGAGCTGGCTGCAGGGGAAAGATAAAAAGCTTGGTGTTGACCAAACCAAGTCTAAAGGGAGGAGGAGGGGAGTGAGGTAGAGAGCTCAGAGTTGGAAAAAATACTTAAAGAAGAATCCATCTGAACTTGGGTAATAGAATAAATAACTCCTCAAGAGAGTAGTTAATGCACTAACAATGAAATTTTCAAAAAATAAATTTCCAATAGCATCAAAACCAATAAAATAGGAAGAAATTTAACAATAAAATACTAAGAAGATGAAAGATATCTATGCTGAAAATGATGAGATATTGATGAAAGAAATTGAAGGTGACACAAATAAATGGAATGATATCCCATGTTCATGGATTGGAAGAATTAATATTGTTAAAATGTCAATACCACCAAGAGCCATCTATAGATTCAATGCAATCCTTATCAAGATTCCAATAGCATTGTTTACAGAAGTAGATAAAACACTCCTAAAGTTTATATGAAACCACAAAAGATCCTGAATAGCCAAAGAAATCTTGAGAAAGAACAAAGCAGGAGGCTTCATGCTTCTTGATTTCAAGTTATACAATAAAGCTATAGTCATAAAAACAGTACAGTATTGGCATAAAAATAGTCAAGCAGACAAACAGAACAGAATTGAGTGGCCAGATATAAACCCAAACATATATAGTCAATTAATATTTGATAAGGGAGCCAAGAATTCTCAATGGAGAAAAGACAGTCTCTTTAATAAATGGTCCTGGAAAAACTGGATATGTGAAAGAATGAAATTGAACCCATATCTTATACCATTCATAGAAATTAACTCAAAATGACTGAAGACTAAAAGACAAGACCTGAAGCCATGAAATTTCTAGAAGAAAACCTAAGAACAAAGCTCCTTGACATGAGACTTGGTAATGAATTTTTGGATGTGACACCTAAAGCATAAGGAACAAAACCAAAAATAAACAAGTGGGACTACATCAAACTAAAAAGTTTTTGCACAGAAAAACACCAAAGTGAAATGACAACCTATGGGGAAAATACTGCAAATATTGCAAACCTCATATCTAATAAGGGGTTAATATCCAAACTATATAAAGAACTCCTACAACTCAATAGCTAAAAAACCAAATAACCCAATTAAAAAATGGGCAAAGAACCTGGATAGATATTTTTCCAAAGAAGATACACAAAAGGCCAACAGGTACATGAAAAGATGCTCAACATCACTTATCATCAGGGAAATACAATTTAAAACTACAGTGAGATAGCATCTCACACCCATTAGAATAGCTGTCATCAAAAAGACGAGATAACAAATGCTGGCATGGATGTGAAGAAAAGAGAACCCTTGTGACTGTTGGTGGGATTGTAAAATGGTGTGGCCACCATGGAAAATAGTATGAAGGATCCTCAAAAAAATTAAAAATAGAACTACTATATTATCCAGCAATTCCACTTCTGGGAATATATCCAATGATAATGAAAACACTAACTCAGAAAAATATCTGAACCCCCATTTTCATAGCAGCTCTATTTACAATAGCAAAGACATGGGAACAACCTAAGTGTCTATCGATGGATGAATGTATAAAGAAACATACATATATACACACATACACACACACAATGGAATATTATTCTGCCATTAAAAAATTAGGAAATCCTACCATTTGCAACAACATGGATGGACTGCAAGGGCACTATGCTAATTGAAATAAGTCAGATAGAGAAACACAAAATAAATACTGTATAATTTCACTTATATGTGTAATCTAAAAAAAAATGCAGGGGGTGGAAGAGGGAGGGGAATTAGAGGAAGCTGGTCAAAAGATACAACCTTTCAGTTATAAGATATTCAAGTACTAGGGATGTAATGGACAGCATGATGACTACAGCTAACCCTGCCATGTGAGATATAGCAAAGGTGTTAAGAGAAGAAATCTTTAGAGTTCCCATCACAAGAATTCATCTCCTTTATTCTTTTCTTCTTTCTATTCATTTTATGGTATCTATATGAGAAGATAGATGTTAGCTGAACCTACTGTGGTGATCACATCACAATATATGTAAGTCAAGCCATCATGCTGCGCTCCTTTCATTTACACAGGGATGTATGTCAGTTATTTCTCAATAAAACTGGAAAATAAAAATAAAATAAAAAGAGAGAGTAAAGTCACCTTCACCCCCAGATGACTGGTGAAATTGCAACAGAAAGCTGGAACTAACCACACAGATAGATATAGCAGACCTATTCTTTTTTATAAAATGTATCCAAAATTTGGAATTCACATACCAAAAAGTTTAAATATGTCCATACATAATATCCTCGTTGAAGGTGGAATTGTACCTATAAGCACAGCAAATAATTCAAAAGTGGCAATCAGAAAACTTTACCATCCTGATATGATAAAACAAGGCAAACAAAAAATGTATATTCTGCAAGAGACTTGAAATGCATTTTTAATTGTTATTATATATGTTTTTTTTAAAAATCTACCAATAAATAGAAAAGATGTAAACATTTATGTTATTACTCTTAAATTTCAAAAATGATTTAGCTAAATGCTCCAGGCCCATTAGGATTACTGGATAGGTCACAGTTATGAAATTGTCAAAAATATCTGATGTGCTCTCTCCACAGATACTGAGTATGTATCTTTCTTGATCCTGCCATGTCCTGATGGGTCTGAAAGGCCAAGTGGAGGATCTGGTGAATGTGATAAGTCTCATATATGCTTATCACTTACAGCCAAATACTTTAAAAATGTTTTCCAATACAGCTTTGTGTTTCGCCTCAACTCAATGATATGCTTGTTTTATTGTGTACACCTGATTCCATGTCCTCGAAACAATTGTTTAAATCTACAAATCTTACAAAATTTAATGTTTTACATTATACGCGTTGTATCATCATCTTGTTCTCAATCAATTGCTCTTAAATATCCAGGTGTGCCTATACTATTCTAAGATCTCCTGAATATTTAGGGGAAAAGTTATAATATTATATACTGTTACTGTACAACTTCATATACAATTATAGTAGCATAGGAACTAAAAGGAAAATGCCTGTGTAAAAGCAAATAAATGAATAAAATCATATTCAATAAATACCATGAAATTGGTGGTTTAGTGTCAGAAAGTCAAAAGTAAACACTGTCGGCATAGGTCTATGGAGACCCTATTATTTAACCAGAAGAATGCAATTGTGCAGTAGAATATTGAGCAAAACTGGTGTGAAAAATCCTGATAATTAAAAATTCTCCCACAGGGCGCCTGGGTGGCTCAGTTGTTAAGCGTCTGCCTTTGGCTCAGGTCATGATCCCAGGGTCCTGGGATCGAGCCCCACATCGGGCTCCCTGCTCGGCGGGAAGCCCGCTTCTCCCTCTCCCACACTCCCCTTGCTTGTGTTCCTGCTCTTCCTATCTCTCTCCCTGTCAAATAAATGAAATCTTAAAAAAAAAATTCTCCCACAACACACCCATGCCCACTTTCAACTGCATAATTTGGCTGTAGGAAGGTACAGAGTTGCTTTCATGTGGATCCCACCTACTCATATCAGTATCTTTATGACCCATGTCACCACCTGTTAGTCTTAATTTCTACCAAGACATTCTTCAAGCATCCTGCTCTTCTGCTCATCTACACAAATGCAATAATAATACCTCCCACTTTGAGCACCTGCATAGTGTCAGGCATTATACAAGGTGTGGCTGGGCACACTATCGCACACCTGCCCAGGGAAGGAGGCATTAATAACTCCCTTTTACAGAAAGAAAAGAGAAACAAGCAAAAACAACTCTATGATCACATAGTAAAGGGCAGAGCCAGGATGTGAACGGAGATCTTTGAAATTGCCAAGTCACAACCTCTTTTCCCCCGAAGGTGAGGTCCAAAGCAGCCTGCTTATCGCCGGCTATGAACAAGCATATATTCCCTGTAAAGCAATACGCCCACTGCCAAACCCACAGGCTGGACACATAGCTCCAGCTTCCACAACCCATGCAACAAAATGATCATGTCCATCTGTGTTTACAAAATTATTTCATTTTAGAACTAAACTACATATTTCTAATCCTTCCCACTATTACTTTTCTCCTCTCTGAAAATGACAAATAGTATCTACCTATATAAGACTGAGAAGGTGTAACAGAAAAGAAAGTAACTTTCAGCACTGTTAATGCATCCTTCAACAGCTGAAACCTCCTTCTTCTGAGAGCTATAGCAGGGCATCATCTATAATTCTTGGGGTGTATGTAAGTGTGATTTCGAAATGACACATGCCACATAGGGAGAAATATATCATGCTGTAGAGAAAAAATTATATTTAGATAGACACACCCATACATATTTCAAAAGCGACTCCATGGTTTTGCTCTGATTTTTATCCAATATCTCTAAAGGGAATTTTAGAAATTATTCCAGGTTTTGCACAATTACCCAAGTGTGATTTTTCTTCTCAGAGCACTAGTTGGTTGGTTGATTCTTTTTGTGTGCTCTATAGTCTCCTGGTCTGCTCTGTGCTCTCCTAAGCTCTGGTCACTGCAGTTAAGGGAAGCATAAAGTAGCGATGCCACCGTGGTTCTGCCCCTCCTGGACCAATCTGTTCTGTCCAAGCCAGCTCCCCTCCCCTGCCCTGAAAATGGTTAAACTGGCTCTTTAGGCAAGACATTAGGAAACTCCAAGGAGCACTAGGCAAAATGAATGAATGGGTCAAGTGCATGTGAATTAAAATGTACAAATCAGGTTCTGACCCATGAATAGACTCAAATCATAAAGATAGGGGGCACAGTACAATCACGTTAAAAGAAAAATGAGTGTAAAGTATTTTTAAAGTACTCAACAATGATCAGATGTTATAATTATTAGAGATTTCATAATATTATGGAAGCTTTTGTCTGGTGGTTTTTTTTTTTTTTCTCCATGCATCATTTGTAAGAAAAGAGTCAGAATGGCTACCCAAGTAATCATAAATAATTCTGGAGACCTTTAAAATTTTCAGTTTCTACTGATGTAGGAAAATCTGTCACTGGATATTCATTTTGGGTGGTAAACAACATATATATATTATATTATATTATATTATATTATATATATTATATTATGGTTTCTATTTTGCTTTTAATGCTCAAGAACCACGTAACACCTGCATAAAAGAGGCCTGATTTCACTTCTCATTTCTCCATAAACTTTTTTCTACAGGAAAAAAGAAAAACCTAAAGCATCAGTTTAAACAAAATGGCAGTTAATTTTAATATCTATCGTTAGGCAAAATGGCTAGAGCATACCTGTGCAGAAAAATTTCAACATCAATGTTAGAGAAATGTTTTGTTTTGTTTTTAAATACACAAGCTTCTACAAAGGCCTGGCTTTGAAGGTTGCCTTGCCCAGGTATAAAAATAGATGGCTAAAATGTAAAAATCGATTCTAATGGCAAATAGATCATTGCACTCTCCATGACCAGGATATTAGGGAAACCTGAATATTTGATTTAGTAGCACCCTGGGAGTAGGCAGACCTGAAAACCCTCCAATAACCTTGAAACTATCCACTTCTTGTTGAGAATTGAATGCCCAATCAGGCGACACCTACCCAGTCCCTTTTTGTCCCTACAAGTACAATGATTAGAAGGCATCTAGTCGCTGGGAAGTGGGTTGTCTTTCCTAAGCAGCAGCCAACAAGTGAGGGGGTACTCAGGGGATCAGCCCTCCGGTCTTCCCAGGAGCTCTCGCTCTCTTTCAGGCAGGGGAGGAGGTCTGAGGTCCGAGGTCCTTGTGCTTCACCTTCCCTTAGGTCTGCTTTCCACAAGGGTGGGGGAAGCAACAGGCTCCAGACCGAGCTGGGGGCCTCCACAGCACCCCCACCCACCCACCCACATACAGGTTAGCCTTCCTTCTGTTAGCCCAGAAGATGCGTGGGAATCCAGAAGCGTAAGCTGGAAAGGGAAGGCGGCCGAGGATCACCTGGGCCGACTCCGGCTTTTCCTGGAGCTATGGAGCAGGACAAGGGGCGCGGGCGGGGCGCCTAGCGTCTTGAGTCCCTGGAAGCAGTTCTCATTCCAGGAAGGTCAGGTCCCGAGGGCAAGCCACTGCGAGGGGCCCACCGGGCGCCGAGGAACAAGTCAGAGGGCGGGAGTCAGAGGCCGGGCGGTGCCGGGACCCGGTCCGCGGGCAGCGCTCCCCGCTCCGCCCTGCACCCCTAGGAGCCTCCGCGGAGGGCTGGAGTCGCGGCTGGCGCCTCGAGCCTCGGGGCGTGGGAGCTGGGAGTGCGGTGCGCCCCTGCCCCTCTGGAGGGCAGAGCGCAGAGCAGTCCCACTGATAGGACTTGGCGGTGTAGACCACCAGTGATTAGACAGAATGACATGGCCCGGGCCCCTGCAGCCGCGGAGCATCCCGTGCGGCCGAGCTGGCTTCCGCAAGGGCCGAAGCTCAGGGCGAGGTGGGTGGCCAACAGCGGGTAATCCCTGCTGTCACAACACTCAGCTCCGACTGGACTGAGCGGGCAGCAGGTAACCACCTGCCCAGTTCTTCCAACAGTCGCCGCGAGCTGCTACCCGGAGAGGAGGCGGGGAGGGGAAAAAGGCTGGGGTTGGGGAAGGAGTGGGGATGGTGAGGTGCGGACAGAGGAAGAGAGTGCCTTCTGACCCTCGTGCCACTCCCCAGGCCTCCTGCCCCGTCGGCACGGACAACCACAAATCGGCCTTCAGACTGAAAGCCCTTTGTTAACTCAGGCTTTGGCTTCCACTGGGCAAACAGTAAAGGAGCCAGGCACGGTGCCAGGTGCTTCAGATACTCAGACGATTCCCCAGACCGTATGTACGTAAGGCACCAGAAGTATCCCGGCGCTCTTTTCCCCACAGCGCTCTCCCAGAGCCTTTTCCGTTTTGAAACTTAAGCAAACTGGCAGAGAGAGACGTCCACGTAAACTCCGTGGACGCTGCGATGCTCACCTCCATGCGCGGTTAAGGATGAAGATGCCTGCAAAATGGTCCTGCCTGGAAACTCAAATGGCAGAGAAAGACCAGCACGTGCGCCCCGAGCCCTCCAGCTGCCGAGGACCTTGTGTCTTCGCCAGGGACTATTTTCACTCTGAAAGCCTTCTCTGGTTTTCCGCGGAGGCTTCTGACACCTTAATACTCGACTACAAAATCCTCCCAAGTAGCTGGGATTAGACCCTCAGGAAACATTCTAGAGCCCCCCTATTACCTGCGCAAATAAAAACACTTAGCACAGGTGTGATCTTGAGTCCTCAACCTCTAGCAAACTGCAGAAAGGTGGCTTTTTCTGCGAAGGCCACGCTTTCTTTGTAAATGCAGCTGCTGCTTGGTAAAAGGTGTTCTGTTTTCTAGCTCTGGTGGGGGAAGCGAAAATTAAGGCGCTGTCAGTCATTCCTAGAAGTGGGATTCGGTGTAACAGGCACCTTCTATTAGAGGAGAAACTCAGAAACTCTCAATCCAGGCAGCATGATGCCAGTCTTTAGACCTGAGACCCAGTTGCTTTTAAAGCCCTGCCGACCCTGTAGAAATAGTGAGATCCTTTACCGGGAGTCCAAGAGGCTCCCTTCTGGCCTTCCCTTAACCCTCACCGGTCCCAGGGAGTCGCAGTCTGGCTCTCTAACCCTTTAAAGATTTGTAAGGGCGGACGCCTGGACGGCGGAACTGCGTCTTTGGTCCTCTAGGGCCCCAGCATCCAGCGCTTTTGTTGTAGGGGCTTTTGTGGAATAAAAGAAAAGTAAGCAACGTGAAGCACTGTTTCCCTGTACCTTCTAACTTCTTTTCTTTTTAGAATGGCCAGAGTCCTTCACTTCTTCCCTCACAGTTACTGGGATACGGGGTGGGGGCGAAATGGCTTCGGTACCGTCTGGATACACCAGGTGCTGTGCGTCTGCGGACAGGGGCGCGGAGGGGACTCTGGTTCGACGCCGCACTGTACCTGGGAAGGCAGTCTGCAACCGCCTTCCAGAAAGATTTGCATCCTTTGTGCACAAGTCAATACTCCACGAAAAGAAATTCCACGTGTAACTAAGTTCAACACAAGAGTCTTGAGCACATGCCAATCCTGGCCGCCAGAACCCTGGACGGTTCTGAGAGACCCCGGTCGTGCGCCCCAGCGCGGGAAGGGAGAGTGCCCCGCTGCGGCACTCGCGACAGCACGCGTCTGACTCCCCTGGTACAGGAACAGTGGCGCGGGCTTCCCCAACCGAGTTCCCGAGCACTAGAGCCCTTAATTTAGGTTTACTCGGAAGCCTGGCCCCCTCCCCAGGCGCCCCCTTTAGCCTCCCCAAGTAACCTCGGCGAGCGGACCACACTTACCTACTGCCAGGCAGATGGGGAGCAGCAGCCTGAAGATGAGCCCGCACACCACTTCCGAGGCCATCGCGGCGGTCCGGCGAGTCCAAGCAGAGGGGCGAATTTCGAGGGTCCCTAAGACTGGGGCGCCAGGTCCATGTCCACCTAGGGCCTCGGGCGGCGGGCGGCTCGCAGCCGACCTGGCATCGCCACGCAGAGGGCCGCCGCGCTGTCCTCCCCGAGGGCGCGCTCCCCGAGCTGTGGGCCACCCCTCACCGGGCTCTCGCTCGCCCCTTGCAGGTCTCTCAGCCGCCCTTGGCCGGTCTCTCCGCGGCGCCTCGCCGGGCGCTCGGCCGCCCCTAACCAGGCTCTAGGTAGACCCCTCGCCAAGCGCCCGACCCCCCCACGGCCGGCCCATGAAGTGTGGAATCCCCAACCCGGTGGCGGGGGCCTCTTCAGTGGGTGGCCGGGGCCAGAGTCGTGGACTGGGGCACTCGGGGAGGGTCCCGGGGGGCGGCGCGGCGAGGAAAGGGGGCAGGAAGGGCGTGTTGTCCTTTAGCCCGGCTCCTGGGGCGTCGCTCAGGGGCGGGAGGGGAGTTTTCTTCCCGGAACCCCCACTGGAGGTGAGAGCCAACGTGCCTCTGCTGCCCGGCGCCGGCCCCCTGCCCACGCAGGCTGCGGCGCGCCGCCCTCTGCCCGGACTCTCGGAGCTGCCCGAGGTCCCGAGCCGCACCGCGGCGGCTCCTCGAGCGGCGGCGCAGCTCAGCCTCTGCGCCCCCCAGCTTCGTGCCAGAGAGACCCGGGTGGGAGCGGCCAGGCGCGCAGAACCATCCCCGCCTGCACGGGGCTCGAGCTATCGGTCCGGGGGTGGCGCCGCGAGTCCCTCCCTCACTAGGAGGAATCGTGCGAGCGTGGGCAGAAATCGAGACGAAAGCGCACAGCCAGTGGGTCCGGCTCCAATTCCCTCCTCCACGGCCTCAACTTAAAAAAAAAAATAAAATGAAATGAAAACCAAACGGCGTCCGGAAGCCAGCTCGCCCCCCGCCCGCCGCGGTGCAGCCTCGCCCAGGCGGCGCAGCCCCGGCTCCACTTCTCCACCTTCAATGAAACTTTCGAAGCCTCACTCGGGGACGGGCGTGCCCCCGAACCAATGGGACCGCGGCTCCGGAGCCGGCGCGCGGGGAGCCCGGCCCCGCGCTGCAGCTCGGGAGGCGGGCGCCGAGCACGGACGCGGCGAGCGCGCCCCCACCCGCGGCGCCGGCGCGCAGGCAGAAGCGCGGCCTCTCCCGCGGGCTGGACCTTTAAGCGTTCTGTCGCCCGGGCTCGGCGCCTTTCCACCGCTGCTGGCTCCAGCAGACCCTCAGCCCTGCTCTGTGCGGTCATTCTGCAGAACAGAAGCCGTACATCCTTGCATCCTGTCCACAGGGAGTGCCCCTGAACTCACCCAAACCCAGAGAATCGTTGGGTGCGCCAGGAAAACTGCACAGGTGAAGCACAAGACTAGTCAGGGGTTTGAACAACTTTGTGGGACTGTCACTTGTGCCGGGTTCACGCGTACCCACTTGCACTGATTAAGAAAAATAGAACCCGGAATCAATCCAGACCAATGACCCCGTCCATATTTAACCTTGTGAGAAGATGGTTCTCAAAGCTGAATGGGCTCTGAGAAATCCCCGGTCTTACCGAGAATGGGTATGGGCGTTCAGCTATGTACGCCCTTAGTACATTTTGGAGAACTCTTCTTTTCGCCTCAGATTTGTTTGTTGCTTGTTATAACTCCTGGGAAAAAGAGTGTACCGTTTCCCTTTTCTCCTAATCTCCTTTTTTTCTTGTT
Source organism: Mirounga leonina (assembly GCF_011800145.1). Classification (NCBI taxonomy): domain Eukaryota; kingdom Metazoa; phylum Chordata; class Mammalia; order Carnivora; family Phocidae; genus Mirounga; species Mirounga leonina. The sequence continues at coordinate 519,881 of NW_023270619.1, forward strand.
CTCTGGGTGAGATCTAGAGAAATCTGTTACCAGCAGGGAGACTTCAGTGTGTCTGGATCCCTCATTTCCCCATTATCCAAGAACTGGGGAGATCTGATCCTGCTGGAGAACTGTTGGAATCCTCAGAAACAGAAGGCAGATAGATGATTTTCTGATCTCTAGGGAGGACCATTCAGAGTTGGTTTTTCCCCCAAGAGGACAGAGAGGGAAGAATTTAACTTCATTTAGCACCAGCATTCTAGGCTTGAATTGGTTGGAGATGATGGAAAATCTGCTGATGAAAATTATGCAAACCTTGGTTCTCTGTGTTAACCAGGTCTCCCTTCTTTGAGATACAGTAAACTTGTGTTTTAAGTTCAGATGCCTTCCCAAATTCTCTGAGAATGACAAACTGAACCATTACTTTTTTATGAAGACTGGAGGTAGCAAAATCTTGTGAAGATACTCCAAAACTTGGACCATTTGTGTGTTCTGGAGCTCTGAAGAAGCCTGGATATCTAAACCCCAAATGTAGTCATGAACCTAAAAGTAGGGGTGAAGGAGACAATAGGAACTTAAATTATCAGCAAATCATTGACTACTACCATGAACTGTTTTGTGTTTTGCAGAATCTGTACCCTTTCTGACCTGCCTAGCATTTGGATGTTCATAGATGGTGTTCTCCTTTTCTCTCTCACTCTCTCTCCTTGATACAACTTGTTCTTGGGGCCTAACTAAGAAGTCTCAAAGCCCTCCTGAATTTTAAATAGTGTTGTGTAACTACACGAATGCTCAGTATTCTCTGAATATTTCCTCACATCTTTTCTAGGCTTTCCATATACCAGCCATATAGATGCCTTCAAAATAACTAATGCGGATGTTTAAGTTAGAAAACACAAGAAACCCAGCAGATAGGTGATCTTACCAAATGTATATCTTGCTTTCTCTGCCACATTGTGTGCCAATATGGCTGTTCGGTTTTTAAAGATACTAAGACCTGGATCCCTCTTCTTAGTCTTACCAGCACATACACCTAAGGAGTTTTAATTGTCTAGACTACACATATAAAGTGTTCTCCATCTTGGCTGCATGTGACAGTCACCTGGGGAACTTCTAATGGAATCTCAATTCTCAGTCTCCACACCCAGAGGTTCTGATATAATCCCCCCACCCTCCCCTCCATGCTTGTATTTTTGTGAAAGCTCTCAGGTGATTCTCAGGTGTGCAGTCTGAGTAGAGAATCACTGTCCTCACTTACACAACAGAACTCAGAGACGTGCTATTGGTTTTCAATAGGAGCATCACCAAACCAAATACACATTTCGAGGGCTACATTTTCACAATGGGGTGACACAAGCATGCATATCAGTAGCCAATGGCATTGTCTTTACAAGAGCTATTTTACCCTAAAATTTACCTAAATTGAGAAGCGGTAAGTATCTAATATCTAGACAGCCTTGTTTTTAAAGACTCTCCAGCCCACAAGAATATTGATCCCATTGGTCAGGAGTCTCGCGTGGCTAGAGACCTTAATCCTTAATCTGAGCATTTTTGATATCAATTTTGATAATTGATGAGTGCCTAAAGCATATGACCCCAAGTTTAGCACAGGTGATGAATTAAGCACCAGTCTGCATCTCTTCATCTACATGGACAATCAATGGCTTCTTTTGATCATTACTGAGAGTTTAGTGCCTTGGAGTCCTTGTCTAAGTTGAAGAAAGTCATAAAACCTACATAATATGCAGTGGTATATACAATTTATGGGTGCTAAGAAAAGTGCCTGGTGCATAGTAATCATTCAATGAATATTAACTGCCATTATTACCATTATTATTACTACTGGCATTGCTATTGCTGGAAAACGAGGACTGGTCCTGTATTTCTGAGACTGTCATGTTGAACCACAGTAACCTGCTCCCGTACTCAGAAAGATGCACTGGATCTAAGCAATATGTTTACAAACCATGGCACAGTTGAGTAATAAACAATTTCCTAAGTGTTTGAGTTTTAGCCATAAAGAATATGGCACTTTGTGCCTTGCTTGAGTTTCGTCTTATCTGTTGAGATCTGATCTTTCCTGATTTGGTTTAATGCTACACTGATTGACAAAATCATTCAGAAACACCATCTTTGTCCCCAGTGCTAATTTTCTCTAGCATGCTCAATATTCAAACACTGTCCCATATCATGTCTTGCCCTATGTCATTTATTATTCCCTCAAATGCTTTGTTGGCTTCTTTTGGAAGATCTCAGGGGTGGATATTGTCTCAAATGGTCACTCTGCAAGCCAGTATTTCCCAGAGGAACATAAAGTTGTCAACCTAACATTTTCTTCTCCTGGTGACATCTGCCAAAATTCCTCGGTGCCATCTAGCCGATAGAGGATGGGATGCCTTCCTCCTGCCAGCTAGAGGATGTCTTTTAGCATTGGTAACATATGTTCTCCTTACATATGTACTCATATAACATTTTTAGATGTATCCATTTCTATGTTTTTAAGTCACAATAGTTGTTTAGAAGTTATTTTAGTTAGAAGCCATACGGTTTTGGGCTCCTATACTTGAAAAAACTTGGAAACAGAACGGAAGCTTTTTTTCTTTTTGCACATATATTCTGTGGTTGCAACTTTTTTAAGTTGTCAATTTCATGTTTACAGCAGGCGTATTTTCAAGGTCTCTGAACTCCAAAAACCTAGACCACTTTGAATAATTTGTAGGAGACATCACCGTGTTACACCTCTGCTACAGAGGTTATCCCCCCAATGGTCTTTCCCAAGTCATCTACAGGGAAAATGCACAAAACCTCTTATGTAGCCAGCAGACTGCTGATTTGTGTCTTTTGTTCAAGAACCTTGAAAAATCAGCTGACATGTATATGTGTTTTATTTTTCCAGTCAGATTTTAGGCTTTCAGGGCACAGACAAAATTTCATCCACAAAGCAAAATATAAAGCAGGGTATACAGCCAAACATTGTTTCTAAATGAATTGCATTCTATTTATTTGCTATTTATTTGCTTCCATGACACAAACACATGTACAAACACACAAAATATCTATTACCGGGTAAGAAAGACCTCAGATGAGAATAATGGAGCATGTAAAATTGTATTTGTTTTTTGTAAGGTTGACATATAAATGAAGAGATTATGAATTTGTGGGGAGGGTGCTCAGCCAAAGCTGATGACTTGCCTTAGGCACACGGTCCCCAGATGGCTGACACTAACACATGGAAACCACCATTCATTATTCACAGCCAACACCATGAGCAGATTTTTATCTCAGGGGTTGTCTAGCTGCTTTCTGTGTATTTGCTTCTGAAGTCTTTGAAGAGGTTGCTGGTTTTAACACTATTTGGTCTAAAAAGGCTTATGAAACTATGGGGAGAATTTTAAAATGGGAACTAAAATTGGGAGGACAATTTAACAGTGAATTACAGTTGTTCGAAGCAAGTTAATACACAGAAAAATCACGAGATTTTCTCTTTACCTATAGCTTCCCTGTCTATATCCTAGTAGATATTTATTCGTTAATAAATACACATTTCAGAATGATTTCAATTCCAATTGTATGTGTTGGAACTCCATCAAGATCTCTTCAATGGCCTTAGAAACAGTAATATTCTCAGTAAGCCTAAATAATTTTCATTCACTGGTCTTTTATAGAGGTTTCCAATATGGGTATGCACTGAGTGTAAACAAGTTTTGGAATTGGCTCTATCTAGTTACTAACTTTAGCCGGTAAGGAGGACTCATTCAATGACTATTGAAGTCCTCTAGGTTGAAGCTTCATTCACTTATTCTCCTGCAGTGCCACCTTTTGGCTAAAAGTATATTGAAAAAAATAGAAGAACTTAGAGTGGAAAGCAAGCAATGAGGCACAATCAACAAAGGTCTCTTGCAGCCAAAGATATGTTGATGGGCTCAGGAATACAGTAGGGAGCAGAACCAAGTCGCCTGCTGCCTTCGTGAAGGGGGCATCCTATCAAGACAGACAGTAATCAAATAATTATAAATAATCAAGTAAACAATACACATGTGCAGAGCACTAAATGAGTATTAGGCATTATGGGAGAGTATAAACGGTGAACCCAACTCATTCCCAGGGAGTTCGGGGAGGACAGATTCCTCAAGGGGGTGGTGCTTATTGCAGTTTGGAGGGTGACAGATCCTGCAGAGTGTAATCTGCATGAGGGCAGGGACTTTGGATGTGGACCCTAGCAGACACCGTCTAGATACCTGTTGAATGAATAAAGGAGCTATCTAGGTGAGTGGAGGAGCAATGACAAACACAAGGCAGGAAGAACAGCCAGCCTCCTGGAGGCAGAGAACATGACGTGGTGAAGGAATCACGAGCAGCTCACAGTCTACTTCCATATTTTACCAACGATGGGTCCTCCACAGCTTACACAATGATTTCCAATCCATGTCCTTTCTATGTTCTTTTTAATTCGATTGTAACAGTAATAACCACTTATTAAGCACAAGTAGAATAATGGACACAGCCAGGCATGTTAAAGGAATAAGGACGGTCACCCCCCAAACCTGGGGAATTTACCAATCTACGTGGACCTGTCTTTGCGCTGCTCCTCAGCACAGAGGTTCAGTCGGAGACAGTGGTAGGAAGTTTCCAGACTTGGGTCATCATTGCCGCTCTGGCTGAAATGAACGTATGTAAGTCACTTGACCTTGTTGGATTTTGTGCAAGTTTTCCCCACTTTGGAGTTTCTGTGTGTTTGGTTTACCTTCTTTTAAATCTTTTTTTTTTTTTTCCTTCTCTTAAATCTTTATAGAGAGAGAGCATATTTATCTGTGTTCTCTGGGTCTGTGGCCACATTGTAGCCAATGAGATTCTTTAGGCCCAGAATGTATCTGTGCTGTCCACTCACTCTTCAGTCCATGGAAGGCACTGGCGGTTATGAGCAATACTCCCCACACTTGCCAAGCAAGCAAAGCAGATGTCGGTGGTGGACTTCTGACTCTGGAAAGTCCAATCCATTTTCTCTGTGGATCGGCATGAAACTTTTTCTGCTTGCCCAGCGATGAGAGAAACATCACAGGTTTTTCCAAGATTCTTTTAGGTCCTTCAAACGAGCATTTTGCTTGTTTGTTTTGGGGATGTGAGGAAATGGCCCCTCTTACTAAAATAAATATAAGACACCAGTCTCCTTTCTCCCAAGACTGAAGCGCGATATCCAGGTCAGAACCCCCCAGCAGAGCAGAGTCTTCATCCTGGCTGCTGTAGAGCTAGACCCAGCGTTCATTCTCCCTCCCTTTCTAATGGAGGAGAAAATGCCTCTTTCTGTATCCTGTTAAAAAGCTGAGAAAAGTAGACACTTTAAAAACAAAGAGTGCTACAAAATTAAAGGTGAGCAAACCATGAATGGTGTAAAGTTCCTTTTCCAAAATACAAGTTGTTGATGTTATACATCTCACAACAGTGGCGGCATTCAGAGACACCCTAAAATAATTGGCCTCCCCTTCCCCCGCCCTGGGAATGAATCCAGGGCCAGCTACACAGTTTGTAAGTTCCAGTGCAAAATTATTCCAGTGCAAAATATGGGCTCCTTGTTCAAAGAGCAGGAGAAAAGTGCTGCTAAGAGTACCAGGATAGAAAGCTCTTCGCTTTCTCCCACAGCGTTTCTCTCCACTTGCCATAGCATTTTTAATTTGCCATTTAATGATGTTCTATGTGAAAAAAATTAAAATTATTTAAGCTATTAGCATAGACTTAACCATAAATCTTGTTATCCTGCAATGCCAGTTTTATTCTCTCTTTTTTTTAAGATTTTATTTATTTATTTGACAGAGAGAGAGAGCACAAGCAGGGGAAACGGCAGGCAGAGGGAGAAGCAGACTCCCCGCCGAGCAAGCAGCCCGATGCAGGGCTCAATCCCAGGACCCTGAGATCATGACCTGAGCCAAAGGCAGATGCTTAATGGACTGAGCCACCCAGGTGTCCCTCCTGCAATGCCAGTTTTAAGTGCAAATATAAGAGCATGTACCTCATATGCAGAATCATTGAACTCATATAATTCATATTTTGTAGCTTGTGCATGCATTTGTATTTTGTTCTAAGCAAAACTGTTAATGTGAAACAAATTCAACTGTTTTTATTTCCCTTCTTTGTACACACATGTGCTACCAGCACACTGGACTTTGTTTACTGATGAGGAGGAAAAGACTAAGGGGAAAAGAAATTGTGGGTTGTCTTTTTTTCTCTGTCCATGTTATCACTCAGAGCATTCGTGGTTGGCTAACCCAGGGAAATCCCATAAGTAAGAAAGGACAGGACAGATAGGGTTCCTTGGTCACTAGTGGTTTTTACAGTGCCATTGCCTTCTTTCTGCCCTCTTGTTCAAACAGAAGGTGTGGGCTCTGGGGGCTGTCAGTGTTCCCCCAGCTTCCTCAATCAGGTAAGACACCTGCTCTGTACTCCCCTGCATCGCAGGTCCACTGGAATTCTGTGCTCACGGGCATCAGGCCGGTCAAATGTGAACAAAGCAGCAAGGTACAGTGGACATGCATTATTGCATGGATCTCCGCTCACGTCATGCTCCGTTGTGCCATGGATGTCACTTGCAAAACACAAGTTCAAAGATAAAATTATTAAAAATTGCAAGATAGGGAGAACAGAGCATTCAATCAAGCCCGGAGCCCTTCTTGGGCGGGGGAGAGGTTGTGTGACTTGTCAGGTGGCACATGAGTGAATCCAGTCCCGGGCAAGTCCTAAGCGTCCTTCTCCTGGCCATTCACTCAGCTCCTCCTCTCCAGCTGAGCGTCCACTCATGTTGCTTCACCTGGACACTAGCCCCATTCCCAGAAGACTCCCACTCGCTCATATGATAAAAACCTATCACAGTCCACCTGCTTGTCCCTCTTATGATCCAAATATGTAGTTCCAGGTCCTGCTCTACACAAGCTGCCAAGATAAAAATGTATGTTTCAAGGTTCCCTGCTAGCATGCCTGGACCCCAGGAAATTACTTCCCTTTTTATTTTTCACTCCAAGAACCCCTGAGGCTCCCCATTACCCCTCACCATACACACCCTCACGAAGCTAGGCTTGCACAAGCCTACACTAAAGGTTTTTAATATTGTTCGACTTTAACCATTCAATAAAAAAGCATATAAAAAGTATTAGCATCATGAAAATATGAAAAGAAAACAACAGACTGAGGGGGATATTCACAACATATATGACAATGAGTTATGATTGCTAGCCATATTGTTTAAGTAATTCATGAAATTTACTTTGGAGAAAATTAATACACAGGAAGATACTCAGTCTTGCTAAAACTATGATTAGAAAAATTAAAACCAAAGTGCAGTACAATTTTTCACCCATGAAATACGTGATTAACCTCAAAGTGTAGTAAATGATGTTGGCAAAATTATGATGAAAGGCAAACATGTGTTTCTTGTTTAATCCAATGTAAATTTGAAGACTCTTTTCATAAAAGAATGTGGAAAAATGTATCCCACATGAATTCTATAAACTTATCCTGAGAACTAAACAAAATAGGCAAGACCAAACATTGTTTGATGATAGTGAAAAAGCTGGAGATAATACCCAATTATCTAGCAATAAGGAAACAGATTAATAGATCTCACTTATAGGTTATTCATAGAATAGTATTCAAATATTTTAATTATGAAAAAATCAGTAGCAAGACGTTTCTGATATGTTAAAAAACCACAAAATTCTGGTTAAGCTATGATTTCATTATGTGAAAGGAAGTATGCTAAATAACAGAACAAATTAATATAGTTTGATTCAGTCAGTGGTGGATTGCAGTATTTTCCCCTTTTATCTTGGATTACCATGGCATTTTATGGTATTTGTTGGGCAATCACATTTTTTATTGTGATTAAATTCATATACCATTTAATTTTCTCAGTAATTATATGGTGACATTGATTTATGACTTGGCATAAGCAAGCCCAACTAAACACACGAGGTTGCTGGAAAAACAAAATGAGGAAACACACTTGAACATATTTAATAACCTATAAACTATGAAATGTAAACCAGTATGTAATATCATTACCATCATTAACATAATTTTTAGTTAATGCTATCTTTTTTAAGCCATCAGGTTTGAGAAGAATTCTCCTAGAAATAATGTGTATCAAGCATATTTCTCCCCATGAGTCCTGACTCCATTCATTTCATGCACTGGAAGAGCAAATCATATCAGATATGACAGCTTGGTAGAAACTTAGATACAAGGAGAGGGGCCTATGGGGCATTTCTTTTCTCCATGGAGTGAGCCATATGTTTCTTAAGATAGTTTCTAAAACATGTCAGCATTAGTGACTTCAGGAAGAAGTTCTGATTTAGAATGGGAAAACAGTACAACTGAGGAACAGAACATGAGCCAGAAAACCAGGAAGTCTGGGTGTTTTGCTGCTTCATGGCCTCCTTACCAACGAATAGAACAGAAGCCACACAGCCTCTCTGAACTACAGCTTCGGCAGCCAGAAAACCTAAGCAATCATATTAGTAATCCTTATTTCTCAGGGCTCTTATGAAGATCAAATGTACCAGATACTATAAAGCTTTGTATGACTACTACCATTGAGTTTGGAGACTTTATGGAGGGATGGTCTCCATGCTTTCTGGATCACATACACACACACTTATCAGAAAACGGTTTTGTGCATATGCTCCCACTATGAGTAATTATATATTTATAAGTTATAAATTACATATATAGGTATTGTATACATTATCTATATCTGATAATAGCTAAATGTATATTGTTATATATGATATTTATATTTATAGTATGTTAAGGTTAATATGTATGATACTTATATGCATATTTTCTATAATATTTATACTTATATATGTATATATTATATTTATATTTTATATATGTGGTATTAATATTTAGCATATATATATACACATCTATCATTACCTAATAAATCAGGGAACACAACAAATTTAGGACAAGAATCATCATTTATAAGACATAATTCAAACATTTCTTGATAGTGCTGACTGTTTTGTTCAATTCCTATTAGATCTGATGGAATGAAAATTGCTTTGATGGAAACCCTACAGAAGTGGCTTAAGCAAACAAGAATAAATTTTTCTCACATGCCCAGAGTCCCAAGATGGGTGGTCCTGGGCTCGTGCAGAATCTCCAGCATCTCAGATTGCTTTGCTACTTTCATCCTGTCGTTGTTGGCCACTGATTTTCCTCTTCATGGTGACTCTCATGTGTGTAAGACAGTGTCTTGACCTCTAGGGCCCAGCCTGCTTTCCAGGCTGGAAGAAGACGGTGACAGGGGAATGAAATATGCACCGGTTAGTGTGTCCAGCTGTGTTTTGAGGAGAAGCACCTCAGGTTAAGAGGCTGTGACTTAATCTTCCTTTCTTGCCCCTAAGACGTACCTTTCAAAAGAAAATAAAAATAAAAATAAATAAAATAAAATAAAATAAAATGTACTTTTCACCTCTTCCCCAACTTATGTTGGGGGGTTTGCATGGAGGTTTGACTTGTTCAAGGTCTCTTGGCGAGCAAGGGGCAGAGTTAGGACCAGCAGCCAGATGGACAGATTGGACCAGAGTCCTTTCCACAGCTCTGTGGTGGCTCCAGGACAATGGGCACAATGTACACCATGGGCAAGCACCAAACACATTTTGGGGTCTACCTGGGATGTGCCTCTACCCTCAGCATCCATGTCCTGGCATTGACTTTGGAGATCCACCAAAACATGCAGATACCTTGGTTCTTGAACACAGGGCTTGAAGGGGACTCAAGAGTTCAGTGAGAATGACAGAATCCACACCGTGAGGTGAAAGTGCTCTGCCCCCCACCCCCTGCCCCAGAGCCCTTACCACAAGATGAATATACCCGCCCCAGCTGCAATTGCTACACAGTGTGATTCAACCTCATTCACTTTCTCCCCATTTCTCCTCATCATGGAATCAGGGAGGTTAGGGAAGCTATTTCTTATCCTTAGAAAAACAAGAGTATGTGAGGAAGGGATTTGAGGTTAAACAGATCAACATTCAAATCCCAGTGTGTGCACTTAGAAGCTGTATGACCTATAATGGGTGACTTAAAATTTTGTACTTTTGTTTCTGTTAAAACAATGAAGGTGAAGTGTGGCCAGAGAGAGCAGCAAACTCACAATCTGTACAGAAACCAAGGGTCTGGCCACTTGGGTACAGGACTGCTGGAAAGGAAGAAGCAGCTTAATCGTTTTCCCAGAAGCATGAAAGTCAAGCAGAATGTAGTGACTATAATAATGATACCTTGCGTTTATCTGGTTCCTTTCTCTTAAGAGCTCAGAGTGCTTCTCAGACATTATCTCATTAATTTGCAAATCATTCCTGGGAGTTAGGTAGGAATAAGGCCAAACAAAAGTTTCTAGCTTACCACTTTACTAAGAGCCAAAGATTGAAATATCCTCTCTGCAAGTCAATGCACCTTCTGTGCACAGATACACTATTTCATAAAGCATGTACAGGGAAGATCCATTGGCAGATTCTTGTGATCTTTAAAATAATACACATCTTGCAGAAAATAAGGTATTGTAATAAAAGTCTTCTTTCTTGATTTCTTAATAAATGAAAGGGTTTATGGACTTATGCTCCCAGAAGTGAAATAGGAAGCCAGTGAGATTCAAAACTCCTATGGTATTTAGTATAAGTAAATGTGAGCTTTCTCCCTCAGCACATGGCAAATATTAGAGTACGACTGTCCTTAAAAAAGAATAGAAAGGTAATATTTTCCAGTGACCAAATAAACAGTGTGCAATAGAAAAGGACACTGATCAATACACTGCCAATATTTGGTCCCATTAGCAAGGAAGTTCCTAGAGGGAACGTTTCCCCTGATGATTGTTTTTGGCATGAGGATAAGGAGGTAAACATGAAGTCCCTAAGTGCATCGAGTCTGGGAAACAGATACCCAACTGCGGGAAATTGCTCCAGGCAGAGAGCAAAGCCCTTGTTAAGAAGGAAGATGAACTCTGGCTGCCTTAGGTCAGGGTCTCTAGAAGCCCAGCCTGAGTGGGGGTTTTGAAGCAAGTGACTGCTTGAGGAGGGGGAGCTGTCAGGAGAAGAAGGGTGGGAGAGCAGGTGGGCAGGGGAGGAGAGCCAAAGAAGGATGGGGACTCTAACACAGACTGGGGTCAGCCTGGTCACAAGAAGCACTCAGAAAGGCAAATTGTATCACAGAAATGGCCCCACTTTACGAAAGGGATGGCTGTTGTACCTCTTCGTCGGTCACTCACTGGCCATGAGGTGCCCAAGGCACGTGGTGGGGTCATAACCTGCAGTTCAAGCAAGGGCAATGTGCTGCAAAGGGGCAGCTGTGACCACAAACAGTGGGTGCTCACCGTGCCTGGTGAGGCGGTGAAGGGCAGGTGCTGAGGAGAACTCCTGGGTTGGCTTTGGCACTGCTCAAATGACCAGGCAGCCAAAAACACTTGTGGTCTCTCCCAAAACAGACACTTTGGAGGAGTCATTCTTTCCTCGCCCAACATCTTCCCTTCTCTTCCAATAAACCCATATACAGGCAACCAAGAAACCAACTAGTGAAAATAATAAAGTAGCCAGTCATGCACAACAAGGTGTTCAGTAAAAGCTATGAAATGCCCTCTATTCTCAAAGCAGTGACCGAACAACTCCTCCCCTTCTCTTCACTGCTCTAAATCCCATCCATCAACTTAGGCAACGCTTTTGGGAGCTTTGTGGGGGGGGGGGTTGTTTGTTTTTCTTTTTGTTGTTGTTTGCTGTTTTGGCATTTCCTTTATTTCAGACACTGTCCTTGGCTCTGGACACACAGTAGTAAAGAATGGAGTCCCTGCCCCATGTCCAGTCCAGAGTAGGACCTTTTCAGGAGCCATGGCACAGCCTGCGAGGGCCTCCCCCCAAAAGAGTGTTGGGTCACAAAGCCAATGTTCTCTCTTCATTGGCTTGGTGTGTTACTGAGATTCATGTCAGGTCTTTCCTTGCCCAAGTGGACAGTCGCCAATTAGGTCTGCTTCACTGCTGTGCAAGATTCAGACAGATGCCAGGGGCTGGGCCATCCTGGTTGTACATATTGCAGCCAATCCTGTCCCACAAGGTGGCCCAAATGTGGTTTGACAACTCCCCCTTACAGAGTAGTCATGAATCCTGGCCAAGGACAACACGTTTTATTTCTAATATACTTTCTATATTAAAAAGGATTAGAAGTGGGCATTGATATTGGCTGAACGCCTTGGATATGCAGCTAAGCAAGTGGTTTTGATTTCACTCCATGTGAAAACACCAAGTTCTTTTTCTTTTTAAGGCTCACACATCTGGTTTCTCTCCCCAGAAACTCATCTTCCTTCTTCTTGTGAAGGTGTATTTCTCATTCTTCAGTCATGGCTTCGGACCCCCTCCTGAGAGAATCCTTCCCTATCCCCCCAGTCTGTAGCTTCCATTCCCTCTTCCCAAATTTTCATTATTCTACTTCTCAGTGGGCTGTTCCTTTTCTTCATAGCAGTTATTACCATCTTAAGCTTTACATGTATGTGTCTGTGTGCGCATTTGTGTCTTTTTGCATCTGTTGTCACACTAGACTGAAAGCCCAAGAGGGCTGCAAACATGTTTTGTTCATCGCTCAGATCCAATTCCCAGAAGAGAGCCTGGCACAGGAAACATACTATTTGAGGAGACGGTCTGGTGCAGTGGCTGAGAGCATGGACTCAGGATTCGAATCCTGACCTATCCCTCGCTAGCTCTGGGGCCTTCAATCTCTATAGGCCTCAGTTTCCCTATCAATAGAGTGAGGATATTGATAACACCCATGTTTCTGTGTTATTGTCATATTTAGATGGACTACTTCATGTGAAGTGCTCACATAAGTCCCTGGCACATGGTAAGCACTTAACAAATATAAGCCACTTTTGTTTGTAGCTTGGATGAAGAGGTAGAAGGTGTAGAGCAGTTCGAAATCCTGTGATTCTAATAGCTCTATTTGCACCAAGCAACTAATTTGGAAGAATGAAAACTTTTGGACTCTCCACTGAGTATTTCTCTTGAAGCTTTGACATTCTGTTTTGCTTGCTTTTCAGTTATCCCTTACCATCCTGGTGAGAGATGAGAAAGTGAACGCTCGCTTTCCCTTGGGGCTGCCCCTGCTGACCTGACTGCAGGGAGCGGAAAAGCAGAAGCAGCAAGCCCACCGGGCCCTGGCTAGGCAGGTGCAGCAGCAGCCCTTTCAGCACCACACAGCCTGCTAATCACTAAAGCATGTGAGGGACAAGCTTCTGCATGGCTGAGCACTCCATGGAAGGGGGGCATCACTACCGCTCACCATAAAATGTGCGACCTTATGGGAAGACCCCCATAAGCACAGATACAAAGGAAAACGATGACTTGCAAGTGGAAAAAAATTAAGGGAGATGAATTTATGTTTATTATCTACAGAGAAGAAATTACATCCGTGGAGACCCAAAAGAAAACTATTCCTTCCCACAAGACATTTATAATCTAGGAACTCAAACTAAGCTCAAACTAAGCGAATGTCTGCCACAGGAAGAAACAGCAAATGGGATAATTTGCCCATGCTGTAATCACGAATCCTATTTGCTTTCATGAAGGCTTTCCCATATATAAGCATTAACAGTATTTAGATTCCTTTTTTTTTTCAGTATTTAAATTCTTGATTTGAGAGGTAGTATTTGTGAATTTTAAAAATGCTAGTGAAATTTAAACAAAGTTCCTTTGATGAAGGACCACTTATTCTCAGTTGCTCTGATACACAAGTGTCTGAGATCACATGGCATAGGGTTATTATGAGGCACTGACCTGCACTGTGAAGTGGTATAGTGTTATTTGAAAGTGGACTTGCATTAGTTGTAAATGCATATTGCAAACTCTAAGGCAACCATTTAAAAAATGTAAAAAAAAAAGAAGTATAACTTATTTGCTATCTGTATATATTTCTGGGAGGAAATATTTGCAAAAGACACATCTGATAAAGGACTGTATCCAAAAATATACAGAGAACTTCTAAACCTCAATAATAAGAAAATAAACAACTTGATTTTTAAAAATGGGCCAAAGGCCAACCTCATCAAAGAAAGCACATGAAGAGATACTCCACATCATAAGTACCAGAGAAATCCAAATTAGAACCATGAGATACCACTACACCCCTATTCAAATGGACAAAATGCAGAACACCGACAACAGCAAATGCTGACAAGGATATGGAGCATCAGGAACTCTCATTCATTGCTGGTGGGAATACAAAATGATATGGCCACTTTGGAGACAGTTTGGTCATTTCTTACAAAACTAAACATATTCTTACCATATGATCCAGCAATCACACTCTTTGGTATTGACCCAAGAGTCAGCAAATCATGTCCACACAAACACCTGCATATGGATGTTGGTAGTGGCTTATTCACAATAGCCAAAACCTGGAAGCAACCAAGGTGTCCTTCAGTATGTGAGTGGGTAAATATACTGGGGCACATCCAGACAATGGAATATTATTCAGGGCTAACAGAAATGAGCTATCAGGCCATGCAAATAGATGGAGGAAACTTACATGTATATTACTAGGTGAAAAGAGCCAATCTGAAAAGGCTACATATTGTATAATTCCAACTATATGACATTCTGGAAAGGACAAAACTATGGAGACTATAAAAAGGCCAGTGGTTGCCAGGGGTAGGGCAGAGTCCAGACTGCTCCAGGAAGAAATAAAGAATTTGACTTGCTGCGCATCTAGTAAAAACATATTTTTTTAAATCAAAATCTCCAAATCAAGAAACCTTCGTTCCAGATATTATTGGTAAATTCTATAAAACATTTAAGGAAGAAATACTATCAGTTGTATATATTCACTTTCTAAAAATGGCAGAGGAAGAGACACTTCCCCAGTCATTTTATGAGGCCAACGTTGTTCTGACACCAAAATCAAAGATATTACAAGGTAAGAAAATTCCAGATCAATATCCCCAAGGAACACAGACTAAGAATTCTTATCAAAATATTAAATCAAATCCAACAATACGTAAAGAGCATAAAACTTCATAACAACATAGTGCTTATTGCAGGATTGCAGCAAGGTTTCCAATTGATAAACTATTAGTATAAATCACCACATTAGAATAAGTTTAAAAAATACACATGATTATCTCAATAGATGCAAAAGTCAACCTACAGCTGGGGACAAGCTGCTATGGGACATCAGTTGCATTGCTGACTTATCCCCACCTGAAGCAAAGGGCCTTGAGGTGACTCATGTCAGGAAAGGTCAAAAAGCGATTTTCTGGAGAAGGGGGCAGTGAGGGAGTAGCTGGACATTGGGTCTACCAGCCAATAAAGGACATCTTTGGGGAGGGGGGTCCTGCAACACCTTCTGTATCATATATTCTAAAGTATGGTATCTCTTCAATTTGTTTCTTATACCTTCATCAATAGATCAAATGGTTAATATAGCAACAAGTGTTGTGTGTGTATATATATATGTATAGTTTATGTTTTATATCGTTTGAATTCTTGAATCATATGAATACACACACACACACAGAGAGAGAGAGAGAAAGAGGACAAATATCAAATATGAATGTTAGAAAATTTTAGATCTTGGGGTGCCTGGGTGGCTCAGTCGGTTAAGCATCTCCCTTCAGCTCAGGTCATGATCTCAGAGTCCCGGGATCCAGCCCCAAGCCCTGTGTTGGACTTCCCTGCTTAGTGGGAGAGTCTGCTTCTCCTTCTCCCTCCCCCTGCTCCATGCTCTCTCTCCCTCTCTCTTGCTCACTCTCTCAAAAAAAAAATGAAATCTTAAAAAAAAGAAATTTTTGGATCTATGTAATGGATGTATAACCATTTATTGTAATACCTTTTAACTTTTTCCGTGGGTGTAAAAATTTTGAAGTCAATGAAAACTAAGTATTCCCTTTAAGTATAAAATAATTCTAGAACAATATAAAAAATTATGCTTTTTCCTCAAACACACAGAAGGTGCTCTGTAAAGCATTGCTGACTTTAGGAGGCTTCCTTTCAATTTAGTTGTGTGCAAATAACAAATTGCTTATACGATTAGATTTTCTGAGAAAAATACGTCCCAGAAATATTCAGACCTTAGAAAACTGTGAAAGCGAAATGCCTTTTAATTTGCAAATAGTTTATGTCTTTTCATATATACATATTTTTAAAATGATTTTAGCCTGGAGGGTTTTTCATATGTCTCATATATAATTAAAGAAAAGCTTCTTCTGACTTGCAAAACTTTAAAAAGTTAAAAAACGTAAAATTATTTGAAAAGGTTTTATGAAGTTTACGAGAAATAAGCAGCAGTTTTGTGACTGCATAGCTTGGCACGCACCTAGTATTTTGGTTTGGTAATTACAGAGCTATGGTATTTAACATCATATTTTTACAGTTTTGTCACTGTATTATGCTATTCTGCAGCCAGGAGGAAAAATAGCAAACCATTTTTCATCTGATTTCCCCCCCGCAAAAAAGAGAAACACCACCATGACAATGAAGCCAGGGTATTAAGTTAACAAAAACCTGCAAATTAAAAAAAGGAGCTCTTCCTAGCTTTGAAGCATCCTGGCTAGAAGAGATTCACCTAATTCTCCATCACACTTTTTCTCATCTCATTTTCTCTGTCTCTTCTGGAGCATCTTCGGAAACAGGGACAGGGCAGCAAAAGTGACACTTCTGGTGCCATGAAAAACAAAGTCACAGATGGCTGGGTTTCTGGGAGAGCAAAGACACACAGAGCTCAGGAGACACAGATCAGCAAAGCGCCAGGTCATATGCCACCGCAGCCCTGGCTGCGGGGACCACTTTCTACTTTTCATCCAGAGAGAATCCCATGTTCCTCTCCCTTACCTCCTACTTCTCTATTTCCTCCTCTCTTCTCCCTCCCATTCCTTCAGTCCTTCGCTGCCCAATACCACGTTCAGTTCAATATGCAGCCAGTCTGAACCTGCAGCAGCCTCGTGTGCCCTCTAGTACATCACTGATTCTAGAAGGTTATGCCCGTCCCTTGGGGCGCCTGGGTGGCTCAGTTGGTTAAGCGACTGCCTTCGGCTCAGGTCATGATCCTGGAGTCCCGGGATCGAGTCCCGCATCGGGCTCCCGGCTCAGCGGGGAGCCTGCTTCTCCCTCTGACCCTCTCCCCTCTCATGCTGTTTCTCTCTCTCTCTTTCTCTCAAATAAATAAATAAATAAATAAAATCTTTAAAAAAAAAAAAAAAGAAGGTTATGCCCGTCCCTTCTCTGGTCCTCCTTCCACTCCTGAAGGCCCCAGACACGCTCAGAAGGCACCGTGAGCGAGCAGCCTAAGAAAGAGAGGGGTAAAGAAATCTTTGACATGGAGATGCAGCAAACAGTTCCCTCCGAGTGCCCTATATTCTGCATCTCTACACTCAATGTAATCAAAATATAGAAGTCAATCTTTGATATAGTAACCCTATCTTCAAATATTATTTTATAAGAAAAGTCATAAGTAAGTTGAATGACTAGGTTTATGGAAAGGATTAAAGTTATTTGCAAAGTAAAGGAAACTCCATGATCACCATCATTACTCTTCTTGCTTTTAAAATCACAGTTTAGCAATTGCAAAGCAGACATTGCACTATATTCATGTTAGCAACAGGGAAGAGGCACAGGGCTCCTGAACAACCCCCAAGTTCCAGTTGTGTACAGCTTCAAACATCTTTAAGTGCAACTGTTGGAATAGACTCTCTTTTCATAATATCTTACACCTATAATTGTGCCTTATGATTTGTAACCTCAGCCCCAGACACATCCTGGCAAGCCCTCCCTAATCCAGCATAGTTAATATTAAGTGTCTCTTGGAATGCTTGTACTTTTCAGGCTATGCCACTTGGTAAATTCCATGATGCTTTGGCGGAGTCTATCCATCTCCTCCCTCCGAAAGTCTCTCAGGATTGCCAACTGAAGTGATTCCATATGAATCAGACCATCCCTGGTCCCACATCTCCTGCAAAAACCATCAGAAGTCAGTGCAGAGTTGAGTAAAGCTCAAGAGAACCATCAGGTGATAATGCATTTTCCTTGGAACATCAGTCCTGAAATAACCTCTTCAATGGCCAGGGCAGGCAATCCCCCCTGGAAGCATCACACAGACATTACAGCTTGAAAAATAAAAACTGGACTTGCCCCAAGAAAGAACTAAAAAGGCACCAATTAGCGATACCACAAAGCCACAAACAAACCTGCCTCCTTCATCCTGTCCTGCTCTTTTAATTAAAAACATCAGTAATATGTGTGGTGTTCAGAAACATTCACTGAGCACCTACTGTGGGCTGGGCAGCCTCTACTTCTCCTCTCCTTGCCTGGCAATTAATTACACCTGTCCCCCTCCACCATGAGCTTTATTATGTAACTTTTTACACACAACTGTAACTCCCTCTTTACTTGCTACGCCCCCCCTTCCCGGGGAACTCCTCAATCCCAAACTCTTTGATGTGTTTTATTCAGAGTTGTATCCTCCAAACATATTTGGGTGCTCAGCACATAGTAGGCACTCAGTGATTAGCTGTTGAGTGAATGAATCATCAATGGAGGACTTGTCAGGCACTGATGGAATCTAAACATTAGAAAAAATCTTTTCTGAGACCTTGCTGTGCTATAGGCAATGTGTTTAAAAAGTATGTTACATTGTTTCATTTAGTCTTAACAAAGCTCTGCAAAACAGGTGCCATGATCCCTGGATTAAAGACGAGGCCATTCAGAAGGAAGAGGTCAGACAGTGTGTGCGTGGTCAACAGCAGAATCAGGATTTGACCCCAATCTCTCTGGTACCATAGATGTCCCTCATCCTCACAGAGCCAACAATTTCTAGAGAGAAGGCATATGTGACAGCAGGCTAAGCGTCCTAATTACTCTTCACTTAGATTTCTGTGAGGCTACAGGGGAGCTCATTGCTGATGGGATGTGGAGGGAGAGAGAGAAGGGTAAGAAAGGGTTAAGTTGACCTGTGAAGGACAAAGAGAGTGGGTAATCTGGAGAAAGTTCCTAACCAGGAAGGACATAAAAGAGCATGCTTGGGAAGCAAAAGTAGTGTGTCACAGTAGACCAGCTCTCCTCAGGGAAACCCTCCTAAGTCACTAGACAAAGCCAGACTCTCCTCTGGCTGGTAGAGGAGCTGATGGGGTCACAGAGAGGCCTGACTGACTCTCATTTGTGGTGCCCCAATTTTTAAAAACTGAGGTATAATTGACATGTAACATTATATTAGTTTCAAGTGTACAATGTAACAATTTGGTATTTGTATACACTGAGAAATGATCACCAGTGAATCTACTTAACATCTGTCATCATACAAAGTTATAAGTTTTTTTTTCTTGTGATGAGAACTTCTAGGATTTATTTACTCTCTTGGCAACTTTCAAGTATGCAGTAAGGTATTATTGACTACAGTCACCTTGCTCTAGAGTACATCCCTGTGACTTATTTATTTCATAACTGGAAGTTTGTTCTTCTTGACCCTCTTCACCTATTTCTCCCACTCCCGAAACCCCCTCCCCCAGACATCTCCCTTCTGTTCTCTGTATCCATGAGTTTTGTTGTTTGTTCGTTTTTTTTTTTTTTAGATCCACATATAAGACAGGTCATGCAGCATGTGTCTTTCTCTGTCTGACTTATTTCACATAGCTAATTCCCTCTAGGTCTATCCATGTTTTCACAAACGGCAAGATTTCATTCTTTTTATGGCTGAGTAATAGTCCATTGTGTTCTTTATCTATTTGACTATCTATGCATCTTTATTCATCTATCAATGGACACGTGTAAATCAATTGACTATTGTAAATCATGCTGCAATGAGCATAGATGGCAGGTGTCTGTTCAAATTAGTGTTTTCATTTTCTTTGGATAAATACCCAGAAGTGGAATTGCTGAGTCATATGGTAGTTCTAGTTTTAGTTTTTTGAGGAACCATCATCATATTGCTTTCCACAGTGACTGTACCAATTTACATTCCCAGCAACAGTGCACGGTGGTACCCTTTTCTCCATCCATACCAACACTTTGTATTTCTTGTCCTTTTGATAATTCAGAGCCATTCTAACAGGTGTGAAGTGGTATCTCATTGTGGTTTTGATTTGCATTTCCTTGATGATTAGTGATGTTAAGCATCTTTTCATGTATCTGTTGGCCATCTGTATGGCTTCTTTGGAAAATTGTCTATTAAGTTCCTCTGCCCACTTTTTCATCGAGTTGGTTGGGGTTTTTTTGGTTTTTGCTACTGAGTTATATGAGTTATTTAAATGTCTTAGGTATTAACCACTATCAGATATATGATTTGCAAGTATATTCTCCCACTCAGTAGGTCACCTTTTAATTTTGGTGATGGTTTCCTTTGTTGTGTGAAAGTTTTTAGTTTGATATAGTCCTATTTATTTTTGCTTTTGGAATCAAATCCAAAAAATCATCACCAAGACCAATGTCAAGGAGCTTACTGCCTGTTTTCTTCTAAAAGTTTTTATAGTTTCAGGTATTGCATTTAAGTCTTTAATCCATTTGGAGTTAATTTCTTTGTGTGCCATAAGATGTGGTCTAGTCATTCTTCAGCATGTACCTGTCCAGTTTCCCAGACTATTTACTGAAGAGACTGTCTTTCCCTATTGTGCATTCTTGCTGCCTTTGTTATGATTAATTGACCATATAAGTGAAGACTTATTTCTGGGCTCTCTATTCTATTCCAGTGACCTCTGTGTCTGTTTTTATGACAACATCATACTGTTTTGATTACCATAGCTTTGTTTGAAATCAAGGAACATGATGCCTCATGGCTTTGTTTTCCTTTCTCAGTGTTGTTTTATCTCTTCAAGGTCTTTTCTGGTTCCATACAAATTTTAAAATTGTTTGTTCTATTTCTGTGAAAAATGTCACTGGAATTTTGATAAGGATTGTATTGAATCTGTAGATTGCTTTGGACAGTATGGACATTTTAACGATATTTTCTAATCCATGAACAGGGAATATCTTTTCATCTGTGTCTTCAATTTCATCAGTGCCTTATAGTTTTCAGTGTATAGGTCTTTCACCTCCTTGGTTAAATTTATTCCTAGGTATTTTTCTTTTTGGATGCAATTGTAAATGGGATGGTTTTCTTCTCTTTCTGATAGTTTGTTGTTAGTATATAGAAATATAACAGATTTTTTATATTGATTTATTATCCTGCAACTTTACTGAATTCATTTATTGGTTCTAGCAGTTTTGAGGTCGGAGTCTTTAGGGTTTTCTATATATAGTCTCATGTCATCCACAAATAGTGACAGTTTTACTTCTTCATTTTCAATTTGGATGCCTTTTCCTTTTCTTGTCCAACTGTTCTGACTTCTAATACTATGTTGAATAAAAGTGGAGAGAGTGGACATTCTTGTCTTGTTCTCGATCTTAGAGGCCAATCTTTCAGTTTTTCATCATTGAGTATGATGTTAGCTGTGGGTTTGTCATAAATGGCCTTTATTATGTTGAGTTACATTCCCTGTATACTATCACATTGATGTTGAACCATTCTTGCATTCCTGGAATTAACCCACTTGATCATGATGTATGATCCTTTGAAAATATTTTTGAATTTGGTTTTTGTTAAGCAATTTTGCATCTATGTTCATCAGGGATATTGGCCTATAATTTTCTTTCTTTGCATGTGTGGTGTCTTTGTCTGGTTTTGGTATCACGGTATTGCTGGCCTCATAAAATGAGTTTGGAAGTAGTCTCTCCTCTTTGCTGTTTTGGAAGAATTTGAGAAGGACAGGTATTATATCTTTTTTGAATATTTGGTAGAATTTGCCAGTGAAGTGTTCTGATTCTGGGCTTTTTTTGTTGAGAGGTTTTTTGATTACTGATTCAATTTCCTTACTGTAATTGGTCTATTCAGATTTACTATTTCTTCCTAATTTAGTTTTAGAAGATTGTATATTTCTAGGAATTTATTAAATTCTTCTAGGTTGTCCAGCTTGTTGGCATATAATTATTCATATTCATGATCATTTGTACTTTTGTGGTATCAGTTACTACTTCTCTTTCATTTTGTGTTTCATTTATTTGAACCTTCTTTTTTTCCTGTTAAGTCTAGCTCAAAGTTAATCAATTTTGTTCATCTTTTCAAAGAACCAGCTCTTAGTTTCATTGATCTTTTCTAATGTCTTTTTAGTCTCTATTTTGTTTATTTCCATTCTAATCTTTGTTATTTCCTTCTTTCTCCTAACATTAGGCTTCATTTGCTTTTGTTTTTCTAGCTCCTTTAGATGTAAAGTTAAATTGTTTATTTGAGATTTTACTTATTTCTGATGTAGACCTGTATCTCAATGAACTTCCCTCTTAGTACTCCTTTTTTCTGCATCCCATAGATTTTGATATGTTGTATTTTCATTTTCATTTGTCTCAAGGCATCTTTAATTTCCTCATTGATTTCTTAATTGATCCACTGGTTGTTCAGTAGCATGTTCTTTAATCTTCACATATTTGTGATTTTTTTCAGTTGTCTTTTTTGTAATTGATTTCTAGTTTCATATTATTGTGATCAGAGAAGATGTTTGATATGATTTCAGTCATCTTCAATTTATTGAGACCTGTTTTGTGGTCTAACATATGATCTATCCTGGAGACTGTTCCATGTGCAATTGAGAAGAATTCCACTGTTCTCAGATGGAATGTACTCTATACGTCTTATAGTTTATCTAGTCTATTGTATCATTTAAAGCTTATGTTTCCTTATTAATTTTCTGCCTGGATAATCTACCCATTGATGTAAGTGGGATATTAAAGTCCCTTACTATTTTTGTATTGCTGTCAATTTTCCACTTTAGGTCTGTTAATATTTGCTTTATATATTTAGGTCCTCCTATATTGGGTGCATAAACATTTACAAATGTTATATTGTCTTGTTGGACTGACCCTTTTAGTATTATATAATGCCCTTTGTTGTCTTTTAATATTGTCTTTATTTAAAATCTATTTTGTCTAAGTATAGCTACTCCAGCTTTCTTTTGGTTTCCATTTTCATGGAATAGCTCTCTCCATCCTTTCATTTTCAATCTGTGTGTGTGTCCTTATATCTAAAGTGAGTCTCTTGTAGGCAGCATATAGATGGGTGCACAGACCTTCTTTGTTGAGCAGAGTTAATAGCAGTCGACCCTTAAGCTCTCATTTCTTCTAGAGTATTTTAAATTTGACTCAGAAAAGAAAGATCAAATGTTTAAAAGATCATTTTTGGCTCATTTTTCATCCAGACTTATTCAGTTTTAGAAAAACAAACTTATTTTCAAGGAACACAGTCTTTGTCAATCATTGAAGAATCCGTATCAAAGTACAGAAGTAATTTAACAGGGATACTGCTACACTTACATGTATTCATAATATATGCTTTGCTTTAAAAGAGCAGTAAGATGGCACTTTTATAAATCTGAAAGTGTCATCAGAACAATATATCCATTCATTTTACTAAATATAATAAATTCCAGTAGTACCATACTTCTTGAGAATAATCTATCTCAAACATCTAAGAGAAGAATGCAAATTAGCAAAATGATGTGTGTTCCAAAAGTTTAATTATATTTCAGTTAATTTTGCTTTAAATCCAGAACAGGAAGAGGAGGGTTACAACTGTAACAACAAATAAGTCAATTCATTCAGGATAATGTAACCCATTGTCCAACTAAATCATGGTACTTCAATATCTAGCCACCATTTAAAACCACATTTCTGAAGCAAACAAACAAAGAAACAAACACCATATTTCTGTAGCAAATAACTTCAGGTTCCAATGTAGGATACTAGGGAAAAAAACAACCCCCACACCTCCTCAGTTCATCACCTAGGAACTGAGACCCTGGGTGTGAAATCTGGGCGAGGTGCTGAGCTCCCTCGACTGGTGACTCCCGTCACCCTGTGCAGGCTCCAGCCAGGAAGAGAAGTGCTTATTACAGAGCTAGGAGCTGGGGAGGTGCTAAGAAGCAGAGACCTCTTTCCTCCTGTTTCACCCCATTCTCCTCCTGGCAGAAGCCTGATAAATATTTAGTTGAAAGATTGATTCATAAACGAGAAGTGGATGTGCTTTCCCCTCACTGCACAAAATAAGTAATTAATTATTTGTAATTATTTATCTAATGCCTCCTTTTCCCACTAGATTTCCATCTCCAGGATGTCAGGACCTGATGTGTTTCATCCTTTGTTGGCCATCAGCACGGGCCCTTGCCCATACTAGAATACATTTGTATTCATAAAACAAGTGAAAAAAAAAAATGAGTGAATCAATGGGTATTACTGATGACAATGGAGGCTCAGGAGGGATTTGTTGATTGTTATATATTTTATTGTGGCATTAAAAAAATCACCCACAGGGCCTATTGTCATATTGTATGTCAAGAACAAGAGAATTTACAAAAGCTTGGAGTGCTCCCTAAATAAGATTCCCATATAGATCTCAAGGGACCCCCAAAACAGCTCTCTGCATAACACTGGATGATACCAGGAGGACTGGAGATTCAAACATACCTAAGATCCCAAATATCAGGAAACCTTTCAATCCCAGGAATATCTACTCAATATCAGACTGCAATGATTTGCAGGTACTCCCTCCCTCCACCCACCTCAGCGATAACCTTGAAAGTGATCCTGTAAGGAACACTGCAGTTCTTGGAAGTCAGAATCTAGTAGAGGACTTTGTGTATACTGTTTACCAAATCTCAACTTTCTATTGATGTAGACAATTTCAAAGTTGGACTTTGATCCAACTTGTTACACTAACTCATGAATTCTTACATTGAGACAAAGGTGTTTCCAAAAGTAGAGTCTACTTTTGGAGGCCACTTGAATACAATCAAAGGTTGCAGCAGATGGGTTAATCCTGGCTGTGGAGAGTCCAGACCCTGCAGAGAAGAGCCCCACGGACCTGCTGTGCAAGGAGCACTTTTACACCTTTCCACCCATTTCTCAACAACCACCCTATTTCTAAACAATTCTGCAAGTGAGGTCTCTTCAATTTTTAAAAAGTATTTTATTTATTTGAGAGAGTGAGCGAGTGAGAGAGAGCATGAGCAGGGGGAGGAGCAGAGAGAGAAGCAGAAGCCGATTCCCACTGAGCAGGGAGCCCGATGTGGGGCTAGATCCCCAGACTCCAGGATCATGACCTGAGTTGAAGGCAGATGCTTAACCGACTGAGCCACCCAGGAAACCTGAGGTCTCTTCAATTTATATTCAAGAGATCACATCACCTCGGGAGCTTGTTTAAACAAAATTCTCTACAAACTTAAGTGAGGTTCAGACATGAGTACTTTGAAAAAGAGCTTGGGCCAAATTTGAAATGGTTAGAAGCCCTGTTCTAGAGTCATCATCTCAAGTTCTTTCAACCACAACCCGCGTGGTAAGAAATGCATTTTCCTTCCAGACCACACACACATACACACGAAATCAGAAACAAAATTTTGCTGAACAATGTACCATGTGGCCTATTTGCTATTCTTTTTTATTTCATTAAATTGGGAGAAGTGGTTGTGACCCATTAATTGATTGAGACTTTTAGCTCAGCAACCACTTTTAGAAGATACTAAAACCTGTTTCTAAGGTCACTACGGAAAGTTTATTTTAATGAGCAAATTTTTCTATCTTGATTTCATCATTATGTATCATAAAATCCTCACCATTGCTCCATCCCCTGTGTCTCTTAATCCCACTGAGTATTATTGGAAATTATTCAGTCAATTTTTGGTTTAATCACCTTTTAAGATAATATTGTGATACATAACTTCTTGCACTTGGGCAAGCATTTAGCTTTCCATTATTTTTGATACAGCTTTATAGAAATGGGAATGATTTGTGAGTTTCAGTTCCTAGCACATGTCATGCTAGGGATCAAATGTATAAAACAGAATTGAGTCAGGTTATTTGGAAGAATATCAGTTACAAGTACTTTAATTACTCATATTTCTAAAATCTCTGAGTCTTAGAATCTTTAAAAGGACAAATAAAATGGGACTGTGTAAGGGTGATAAAATATATTAAACAATGGAAGTATTCCTCATTGTGCACAGTAGAAATCACTGAACCTTAAAGCTGAGAGGGAATTCTAGAAATTATCTCCTCCTATGTACTCATGTTCCTTTTGCTTTAAATTGGTGCACTAACATACAGCAGTACACTCATGTCCCTTCTTTTGGTTACCTTTTATAAAACTGTATGTTTCAAACTCCTAAAGAATGGTTATAAAAGTTTTGCAAGAGCAAGGGTGTTTAAAAATACATTATGCAGGGGCACCTGGGTGGCTCAGTCGGTTAAGCATCTGCCTTCTACTTGGGTCATGATCCCGGGGTCCTGGCCCCATGTCGGGCTCCAGGCTGGGTGGGGAGTCTGCTTCTCCCTTTCTCTCTGCCTCTCCCCCACCTCCCCACCCCCACTCATGCTCTCTCTCTCTTCTCTCAAATAAATAAAACCTTTAAAAAAATACATTATGCAATGCATGATAGACCTTTTCAGGCTCAGATCATGTAAGCCCAAAATAAACTAGACTTAGTGTTTGAAAACACTTGGGACGAATGTCCTAATCTTTGACTCAAATATTTAAGTTAGCTTCTTGCCATATTCCAGTCTCAACTAAAAAACGCTGATGAACCAAATGCAAGTTTCTACTAATTAACTTACTAAATTCACTTTAACCTTTCTAATTAAGAGCAATAATACTAATAATGGCCTTCTTAATATTTTCCTCATTTAAGGTTGAGTAACAACATAGCCAGCTAAAGAGAGCTCCTGATTTTAAATAGGGAGGGGCGCTGTATCTAGTACAGAACTAAGGACGTGGCAGGTATTTGAAAGAATTAATATTAATTAATTCATTAAGAATGATTTAATAACTCCTGAAAATTTCACTGCAGAGATTTTGGTTTTAAAATGACAAAAAAAAAAAAAAAAAAAAGAAAAAAATAACTACAGACAATAACAAGACAGGTCAATGTGGTTTTTGCTAAAAACTACCCAAAGCTGAAACATTTCAGCAGTGCAAATTATTCAATCACTATACTGAAACCTCCCAGAAACATTCTGAATGGAGCATAGAGAGAACATGTTTCTATTTCAAAGTTACCAAAATGGAAGTTCTTTTGAAAGCATATAGGCAAAAATGTACCACTGGTGTCATATAATCAGGCAGTTAATGGCTTAATGATAAGATATAATGTATTTGATTAGTTTTGGCTGAAACTGGTACTGCAAAAAAAGATCAACTTCATCAACTATAAAAATTATAAATTTGAACACAGCAAGTCCCACAATTTACAAGTAGATCTGTGATAGACCAGAGTGAACTGATAAAATGTAAACAACAGAACTAAAAGCAGAAAATCAGTACTTCTTATTTTCAACATAATTCATGATTAAGCAGAGAGGAGACACTGACTCTGCATACAATGTGAATAATGCTTAATAATCTGTTGAGTGTATAAAATTTTACACATCACCAAAGAGGCAAGAAGAAAAATAAAACACCAAGATACTGAATGACTCATACATGCTTTTCAAGTGAAAAACACCTCCTTATGGAAATTATGACTATTTAGAATGACAGAGTTAAAGCTAAACATTCATTGCCTGCCTATGGAAACAAAGTACAATTTGTCTTTTATCTAACTTAATTATCACAATTATAAATTAATAGGGTCTGCCTTCCCAAAAGTCTCTACCCAGTTTCTAGAGCATGACTCTCAGAATTTGGAAAATCATTCATTTCCATCACTCCACTAAAAGGTTTCAAGAGCCGGAGAAGCTGGGTCATCAGTCTGGAAGTCATACAGTCAAAGAAAAGTTAACCACAAAATGCAAACTTGCTTTTAAGTTCACAGGGCAGTTTATAAAGGTTACTCCCATACTTACTGCAAATTGAATCACACAAGTCAATACATAAAAATATATTGCCTTTGTTCGATAAGGACGTTTTTACTGCCCATGCCAATGTTTTTACACAGACCTCTGCAAAGTCAGCAAATCAACAAAGAATTCAAATCTATGGAGCCTTTAATTCACTTTTGGGGTAAGGGTGAAGGAAATTATAACAATAATGTGACAGCCTAAATGTTTCAGTAATCTCGGACTTTTTTGTTGATTTAGCAGAAAACACAGCAGGGGAGATGAATTATAAGAAATCCTTTAGGTAACTATCCTTTGTGTTCTGCTTATTTGTTTTCTTTTCTAATGAAAATCATCTCATTTACACCATATTGTGAAAGCACTATTAAAATGTTTAGTCAGGGGTGCCTGGGTGGCTCAGTCCTTAAGCATCTGCCTTCAGCTCAGGTTATGATCCCAGTGTCCTGGGATCGAGCCCCGCATCGGGCTTTCTGCTCTGCGGGAAGCCTGCTTCTCCCTCTCCCACTCCCCTTGCTTGTGTTCCCTCTCTTGTTGTGTCTCTCTCTGTCAGATAAATAAATAAATTCTTAAAATAAATAAATAAATAAATAACATAAAATGTTTAGTCATTCTTTATGCCAGAAAAAAAATCCTAATAGACAGTATTAATATAATCTTTTTTAAATTTAAGTTCAATTAGCCAACAGAGTACATCATTAGTCTCAGATGTAGAGTTCGATAATTCATTAGTTGCGTATAACACCCAATGCTGATCACATCACGTGCCCTCCTTAATGCCCATCATATAATCTTATAATTAGTTAAGTTGAGATATTTATAAGAAATCCAGAGTTCAATAGCGTAAGAATTGTGAGCTTTATCAAGAGAGGAACATTTACAGTTATAGATACAAAAATGAGCACATTCAAGTATGCCAAATTGTTCTTTCTTCCAACTCACTTTCTTTTCATGTTTATCCACCATTTCTGTGAAGCACCTACAATTGTGACTGTTTGCTGACAAGGTATGGACACAGGGAATGGTCTGAACTTTGGAGCATGCACATACGATGGTATCTTCTAAGATGGTTTTCTTTTCCAAATAACCTACAAGAATGCAGCCATGTTGCAGGGACAGATGACAAGAAGGCCAGAACTAGGCCTGCTTTATTTTCAAATTTCTCTAGAATTGCTTTGCCAAAAACCAAAACTGGTAAGAAACGTCTTCCTTTATTCTCTCTCTAGTACTGGTTTGATTTGGAACTTTGGTTTCATTATTGGTCCAGGATGCTCTATTGTTACCTGCAGGCTACAATTGTATATAATTGTTTCAAAATCAATTGATTTCTGATAAGCAAATCCTTAGTTTGAAAATAATATGATAGCTGAAAATTGTTAGATTCAAATCAGAAGACTAGACCCCTAAATCCTGATTAGAGGCTTAAGAAGACTCCCCAGTGATGTCCGTATACTAATACCCAGAGCCTATGACTATGTTAGGTTACATGACAAAGGGGAGATTAGGATTGCTAATTAGCTGACCTTGAAATAAGGAGATTATTCAGTTAAAAAAAGGGCAGAGGACCTGAATAGACATTTTTCCAAAGAAGGCATACAGGTACAAGAAAAGGTGCTCATCATCATTAATCATCAGGGAAATGCAAATCAAAACCACAATGAGATATTACCTCACACCTGTCAGAATGTCTAGAAATAAAAAGATAAGAAATAACAAATGTTGGCTAGGATGTGGAGAAAAGGGGACCCTTGTGCACTGTTGGTGGGAGTGTAAGCATGTTCAGCCACTGTGGAAAACAGTATGGAGTTTCCTCAAAAAATTAAAAACAAAACTATCATCTGATCCAGTAATTCTACTACTCATTACCCAAAGAAAATGAAAACACTGATCAAAAAGATATATGCACCCTAAGTTCACTGCAGCATTATTTACAAGAGCCAAGATACCAAGATACGGAAGCAACCTAAGTGCCCATCAGTGGATGAATGGATAAAGAAGATATAGTATCTATCTACAATGGAATGTTACTCAGTCATAATATTAATCTTTACTGAGGGCTTACTATGCATCAAATACTGTGCAGTGTCGTTCCTATATATTTTATCAATTCCCTAACAACCTCATGAAATAGATGTAAAAATTATGCCCATTTTATCTGTATGAAAACCGAGGCTTATTGATACTCTTTTTGTCTCAGGTCATACACCTGAGTAAGCGGCTGAGCTGTGATTTGAACTCCGACACCTGACTACTGAGCCTACCTTCTCAACCACCCCACGATTCTGGGTGGCCACTGTGTATACATTCACCAAATATTTCATCAACCAGCAAATATTTATTGAGTACTCACTATGTGACAGACATTATTTCATGTAATGAGGTTATAGCCACAATTAAAAAAAAGATAATGCCAAGCTCTCAAAGAGTTTGCAATTAGTAGCAATTGATATATTCAACAAATATTTTTCAAGAGCTCATCACATGCCAGGTATTATGCAAGGGAGTTCACTGAATGTCGGAGCCTACAACATCTAGTATGTGCATCACAGACATAGACCAGGGGTAATCATCTGAAAATCGGCTCATCAAAAATCATTGTCTGATGCATCACGGCCTGTCCCATATAGACTGAAGTTTTTACTGCTTACCATATGGAGGGGCTCTGTTTTCACTAAACAACAAACAGTAAATCTGACAACTGCTGAAATTCATCAAAGCCTTGAAGACTTGAACCTTACTGCTACCTAGAAATGAGAAGGAAAACAGTGTCAGAAAAAAGAGATTTTGTACATATTAGGTACATTGAATTCACTTAGTATTATGTTTTCAAATTATAGTAGGTATACTGTAGTTAGAATAGGTCCAGTTTCTAATTGGAAAGGACATTGTTTAGTGGAAGAAAAGCCATGTATATCATACCAAAGGTTAAATTTGCAAAAATCACTACCTTTGCTCTCACACAGTGTTAGCAGTGATGACAAAGAATTCTGGCTTGTCGAGTTCCTGCCTTTCATCATAGTTTGCTTGTGAAAGGCTTTCCAGCTTAAAATGTCACAATAGAGCAGTATTTATTCCTATCAACTTTTATTCCAAAAATAATTTGTGGTAGCTAAGTGTCAGAATTTTAAGGATTTAGTGAGTAAATCCACTATATGCATAATTTTAGCAGATTCTCGAAAAGGGCTTAATCTTTGTTCCTAAAGCACCACAAATCTTCACAAGAGATCATCTTTTTTTTTTTTTTTGGCACCCTAAGAGGTTATTTTTATTTTTTTATTTTTTAATTTTTTTTTCTTATGTTAATCCCCATACATTACATCATTAGTTTTAGATGAAGTGTTCCATGATTCATCGTTTGTGCACAACACCCAGTGCTCCATGCAGAATGTGCCCTCCTCAATACCCACCACCAGGCTAACCCATCCTCCCACCCCCCTCCCCTCTAGAACCCTGTTTGTTTTTCAGAGTCCATCGTCTCTCATGGTTCGTCTACCCCTCCGATTTCCCCCGCTTCATTCTTCCCCGCCCGCTACCTTCTTCTTCTTCTTTTTTTTTCTTAACATATATTGCATTATTTGTTTCAGAGGTACAGATCTGAGATTCTACAGTCTTGCACAATTCACAGCGCTTACCAGAGCACATACCCTCCCCAGTGTCTATCACCCAGTCACCCCATCCCTCCCACCCCACCCCCCACTCCAACAACACTCAGTTTGTTTCCTGCGATTAAGAATTCCTCATATCAGTGAGATCATATGATACATGAAGAGATCATCTTTTAAGAATGCATTCAGGATTCTTTCTCACTCTATACAGCCATAAATCACACCAGAATACCATCAAGGAACTTGGTTTCTACTAAGCTTTTAAATTTTATGAAAACCATATTTTGATAAAATAGTGTTAAAATGGTGAGGTTTGACTATGGCAAAAGGAAGAGTACATTCCTACTTAATAAATTACTAAAGTGAAGTGGGCATACGTAGAGAAAGCTAGGGATGAGGGAATATCATAGATATGGTTCTTTTGACCCTAAATGATGAAATCCTAATCAAAGTCCAGTGAGGATATAAATTTATGTATTTAAAATGAGAAAAAATATCTTGGTTATACAGATTTTTTTCCTCTAACAACAAATTTTAAGTTTCCCTCAAAAGGAAATATTAGAGATTATTCTCTGAGCTCATACCATATGTTTCAAGGAATATATACTGTCTCCGCTAAGGCAGCAGATTATCATCTTTCAAAAGATTATTCCTTCTAAGAAAAGAGAACAGTTTTTGGTTTTGCTTTTTGGTTTTTGCTTTGTTTTTGGTAGTTCCATCTCTCCTCTGGAAATTAGCTGATAAAGTAGGCTGTAGGTGTAAATGTGTGTTACACACACACACACACACACAGGTACAACCTCACAATTGCTCTAGATATCCAAAAAGTCAAGTAGGAGGTGGGGAAAAAACGTGGCCAATCTGCCTTTGAAAAAAAAAAAATGCCGTCCATTATAAAGATCCAAACTTCTGGATTAAGAGGGAAAAGGGAGGGGTGCCTGGGTGGCTCAGCTGAGAGTCTGCCTTCAGCTCAGGTCATTATCCCGAGAGCCCCCTGGATTGAGCCCTGCGCCTGGGCTCCCTGCTCAGGGGGAGTCTGTTTCTCCCTCTCTCTCTGCCCCTCCCCGGCTCCTACTAGCTCTCTCGCGCTCTCTCTCTCACTTTCAAATAAATAAAATCTTAAAAAAAAAAAAAAAAGAAGGAAAAGGGAATCAACTTGGGTAGAACATCTCAATGTGCAAATCCCTTTAGTGGGTTGCCAGGTGGTGCAGAGACTAACCATTAGGTCTGAGGGTCTCTGGAACCATTGTTGCAAGACTCCAGGAAGCCAAAGCACCCCAGCTCAAGACAACTATACAGTTGGAAGGAAGAGAAGACCAGGGAGGGACCATCATTCTTATGACTCAAATGTAGGCTTTACAAAAAATCCTATGATATTTAGGAAGATGGTCAGAAGATTTGTTTTCTACGCAGCATCTATTACTAAAATGTTTGCTTTGAAAAGATAATTATAGAAGGAATTCATTGCTTACCTCATCTGTTTTGGGAAGAAAGAATATTACATTATAAGATAATTAAAGAAAATAAAGAAACAGACTTTTAGTGCTGGAACTCTAAAGTTCAATTGCAGTAATTCTAGACGGGCAGAAGATAAAAAAGCCAAATAGGAGCCTTGTCAGCAGTCACAAAGACTCTGCATAGAGCGAAAGAAAATGCATTGCAGGTGTTCTCAATTGTTTAATGAAGATTTCATGGCCAACTGTAGACATTTCCAGCTTTGGCAGTACCTGGCTTATCTGAAATGTTTGTCTATAAATTTCAGTAGACTGCTGACCTAAGTGTTATGTAAAAGGTCTGTACCCATTAGGTCTGGAATGCCATAGATAAGTGTGATTCCTGGTTTAATTTTAAGGTAAATATGATCGATCTCAAACCCCCACATTGAATATGTACATGGTAGACATCTCTACATGTAGATTGCTTTTAAACATACCTCTGGGGCGCCTGGGTGGCTCAGTCATTAAGCGTCTGCCTTCGGCTCAGGTCATGATCCCAGGGTCCTGGGATCGAGTCCCACATCGGGCTTCCCGCTCTGCAGGAAGCCTGCTTCTCCCTCTCCCACTCCCCCTGCTTGTGTTCCTGCTCTCGCTATGTCTCTCTCTGTTAAATAAATAAAATCTTTAAAAAAAAAAATACCTCTGTAATTAATGTGTATGTCTAATGAAGATTTTTGGTGGGTAAAAGGGTATTTGGATTTTTTAAATAAAATCTTGCCTAAGTTCCTCCTATATCCCAATTTAGGTTAATAATAACTCCCTGAACACAAACACTTCTAATAGGAATTGTATTAAAAATGATCTTGTTTTAGAAATAGTCCATCTCGGTATTAATGCAAAATCATGGCAGTTGTCATTCCTATGTGGGGAGGGGAGTTTAAGAGACAGTTACACGGATAGACCTCTGACCCTTACTCATCAGTGTCTTTGCTCTTCGGGTGGCCCAAACACCACGAAGCAGTCATGCCCACAACTGGCCACAGGAACCCTCTGTATATTTTACAACAGCCCTCATCCTTCCGTTGACATCAGACCAGAAGCCCCCTGGGACCTTGAATCATTTTTGTCTCCAAAGAAGCCCGGGCTGACATTTGGGAAGTTGGGATAGCCACTCCTTCCAGGACTTTTCTTCCCCACCTTCTCTTCCCAGCCCACCCATCTCCTACACAGAGCTGCATCTGTACTATACCTCCCCACCATACTTCCCCAGCCTCCGTGTGGTCATGGATCCAGCCTCCTCCCACACCTTTCCAGTGTTCATTCTGGAACTGCCAATTATCAACCAGTTCCTTTACATCTACTGTGGTTTTGAGGAAACGTCTTTTCTTTTTTCTTTCTCTTTTTTTTATTATTATGTTCAATTAGCCAACATACAGTTCTATCCACTTGCCTCATCCACTTGCACCCACAATACAGTGGGTATACACTGTCCATTCATATTTTTCTGCCTCCTCACTGCCTTGTGTGTTCTAGTACTTTCTCACTAGCTCCCCTTGAGCCTCTGAAAGGAAAGCACTTATAACCAAACTTTCTTGCCATTGTCACTTGCTAATCTCCCTTGAACCACAATCTCAAGCTCTACCCTAACTCCTGCCTCCATCTTAGAAGACTTAATATCCACTATGACAACCCATCCAATAACTAACTTTACAAAGACTACATATTCACCTACACTCGACTTCATAGATTGACTTCCTGGTTCACTGCCTTGATCTTGTTTTCACTGGAGATTCCTCAACATCTGAAATCTTAAATTGCAGCGTATAGCCTTCTTTTTGCTGTTTTTTAACCATTTTTATTGAGGGGTAATTGAGATATATTAAGTATTTAGAGTATACAATTTGGAAAGTTTTGACATATGTATCCTTGCTTAAAACCACTACCACAATCAAAAGAATGAAGATTTTTATCATCCCCCAAAGTTTTCTCCTATCTTTTTTTTTATAATTCCTCCCACCATTCCATTCCCTGCACCTTGCCCAAGGCAAACACTGATCTACTTTCGGTCACTATACGTTAGTTTGCATTTCCAAGTATTTTACAAAAATGGAAACATAGAATATGTGTTCTTTTTTGTCTAGCTCTCTTCAGTCAGTATGATTATTTTAAAATTCAAACGTGTGTGTATCAATAGTTCATTCCATTTTATCATGTGGGGAGGTATTCCATTGTAAGCTTACACCATAATTTGTTCATTTGTTGGACTGTTACCAGTTTTTGGCTATTACCAATAAAGCTGCTGGGAGCATTCATGCATAAGTCCCTGCGAGGACATTTGATTTCATTAATCTTGAGAAAAGACCTAAAAGTGAAAGAGCTGGCTCTATAGTAGGTGTATGTGCAATTATTTAAGAAACTTCCAAACTTTTTTCCAAAGTGGTATACCATTTTTCATTCTTATCTGCAGTGCTGTGAGAGTTCTGATTGTTGCATGTCCTTGTCAACACAAAGTAAGGTCCATCTTTTAGTTTTAGACATTCTAATAGATACATAGAATATTTCATTGTGGTTTTGATTTGCATCTACCTAATAACTAATAAAATTGAGCATTTTATCATATGTGTATTTAACATCTGTATGTCTTCTTTGGTGAAACAGCTATTCAAATCTTTTGCCCATTTTTTATTGGATTGTGTTCTTACAATTGAGTTGTGATAATTCTTTATGTATTCTAGACAGAAGACCTTTATCAGATATGTGATTTTCAGATGTATATTCCAAATCTGTAAAATTTCTGTGTCTAAGTTCATGAAAAATATTTGTCTATAGTTTTCTTTTTTGTTGTTCTCTTTTGTTAAGTTTTAGTGTCAGAGTAATATAAACCTCATAAGATTATTTGGGAAAGTATTCCCTCTGCCTATGTTTTCTGAAGGAGATTATAAAAAAATTCATGCTCATTCTTTTTTATATGTTTGGTAGAACTCTTCGGCGAACCTATCTGGCCTTGGCTGTTTTCTCTTCAGAAACATTATAATTTAAGTTACAAATCAATATTTGTAGTGTGATTCAAATAACCTATTTCATGTTGGCTGAGTTTTGGTGGTTTGTGATTTTTGAGGAATTTGTCCATTTCTTTAAGTTATTGATTGGTGATTTCTTGTCAGTATTGCTGGAGGTTTATCATTTTTGTTGATACCTTTTTGGGAATCAGCTTTGTTTTCATTCATTTTTTTGTCTATTGTTTTCTTGTTTTCAGCTTCATTGATGTCTCTGCTGATCATTACAGTTTCGTTCCTTCTACTTGCTTTGAGTTTATATTGCTGTTCTGTTTCTAGTTCATTAAGGTAGGAATTTAGATAATTGGTTTGAAACCTTTCCTCATTTTTTTTTTTTAGATTTTATTTATTTGAGAGAGAGAAAAAAAGAGAGAGCGAGAGAGAGATCACGAGCAGTCAGAGAAGGGTAGAGGGAGAAGCAGACTCTCCGCTGAGCAGGGAGCCAGATGCAGAACTCAATCCCAGGACCCTGGGATCATTACCTGAGCCAAAGGCAGCCACTTACCCGACTGAGCCACCCAGGCGCCCCCTTTCCTCTTTTTTTATGTAAGCATTTAATGCCATAAATTTTCCTCTTGGCATTGCTTTAGCTATGTCCTACATATTTTGATATACTATATTTCATTAATCTTTGCATTTTAAAATTTCCTATGAGACTTGCTCTTTGACACATGGATTATTTCGAGACGTATGTTTGATTTCCAAGTGTTTGGAAAATTTCTTATCTTTCTTTTTTTGATTTTTCAATTGATTCCATTATGGTCGGAGAACAAACTTTGTAGAATTCCAACTCTTAAATTTAATGAATTTTTTATTATCCCAGGATACAGGTTATCTTGGTGAATGTTTCTGGGCACTTAAAAAATGTTTCTTCTGGGCACCTGGGTGGCTCAGTTGGTTAAGCGACTGCCTTCGGCTCAGGTCATGATCCTGGAGTCCCTGGATCGAGTCCCGCATCGGGGTCCCTGCTCGGCAGGGAGTCTGCTTCTCCCTCTGACCCTCCCCCCTCTCATGTGCTTGCTCTCTCTCATTCTTTCTCTCTCAAATAAATAAATAAAATCTTTAAAAAAAAATGTTTCTTCTATTGTTGTTTATACATGTCAGTTAAATCCAGTTGGTTGACAGTTTGGTTCTTCTGTATGCTTGCTGATCTTCTATCTAGTGCTTCTAGCAATTACTGAAGTTTTGAAGTCTCCAACTATAATTGTGCATTTATCTTTTTCTCCTTTCAACTGTATAAATTTTTGCTTTGTGTATTTTTTAGGCTTTGTTGTTTGGTGGATATACATTTAGTATTGTTGTTTTCTAGAGGAATCATCCTTTTATCATTTTATAATGTTCCCCTTTCTATCTCACCCCAAAGTCTACTTTATTTGATATTAATAGAGCTACTTCTGTTTTTTGTTTTGTTTTGTTTTGTTTTTTTGAGGGGGACAGATTATAGGTAGCATGATATATCTTTTCCCTTCAACCTACCTACATGTGTTTGAAGTGAGTTTATTGCAGACTGCATATAATTGGTTCATGAGTGTTTTTAATGCACTCTGCCAATCTCTGTCTTTCAATTGGTATATTTAGAAAATTTACATTTAGTAATTATGGCCATGTTAAGGCTTAAGTCTGACATTTTACTTTACATTTTCTGTTTGTCTTCTGTTTCTCTTTTCCTGCCTTCTTGTGGGTCGCTTGAAAATTTTCAAGAATTCTATCTTGTTTTATTTATGCTGAGTTTGAGCATATTGCTTTTTTTTTGTATAATTTCTTAGTTGTTTCTCTAGATGTTCCAATATACATATAGAACTTATCACAGCCTACAGGTGTAGATGTTTTACAACTTTGAATTAATTATTGAAATCTTTTCATTTATATCTCTTTGCGCTCACCACTATCAAAATATAATTGTCTCAAGTATTTCCTCTACATACACTGAGCCTAACATCAGATAATGTTATCATTTCTGCTTCAACCATGATTTAAAAAAACATGATTTAAGAAAATCATGAGGGTAATGATATTCTATTATATTTATCCCTCTGTTTACCCAGCTGTTGTTCTTTCCTTTCTGAGGTCCCAAGCCTTCTTATGTTATCATATTCTTTCTATATGGAGAACGTCTTCTAGCCATTCCTTAAGTGTTGGTCTGCTAGTGAAAAATTCTCTTACTTTCCTTCGTCTGAGGATGTGTTTATTTTCCCTTTATCCCTTCATCATTTTGCTGGAATTAAAATTTGAAATTGACAGTACATCCAGTACTTGAAAATGTTTTGCCACCTCTTCTGGGCCTCTATGGTTTCAGGAGAGGTACCAACTCTA
Source organism: Mirounga leonina (assembly GCF_011800145.1). Lineage (NCBI taxonomy): Eukaryota > Metazoa > Chordata > Mammalia > Carnivora > Phocidae > Mirounga > Mirounga leonina. Next base: position 558,127 of record NW_023270619.1, read on the forward strand.
ACTCAAATTGCTCCCCCATAGGTAAGACATCATTCCCCTCTGGCTCCTTTTAAGATGTTTTCTTGGTCTCTAGTTCTCAGAAGTTTAATTATGATATATGTTGGCCTGTTTTTTGGGGGGAGGGCTTATTTTTTTTTGGTTTCATTCAACTTCTTGGATCTATAGGTTTATATCTTTTTGTAAATTTGAATTTGGAAGTTTCCAGCCAGTAGTTACTTGAATATTTTTTTAGTCTCACACTCTTTCTCTTCTCCTTCTGGGCTTCAAACTATATAATCTGCAATAGACCTTTTGTTATTGTCTACAACTACCTGAAAAGCTTTACTTTCTTACAGTCTACTTTCTCTCTGTTGGATTGAATAAATTATATTGATCTGTCCTCAAGTTCACTAACTCTTTCCTCTCTCATCTTCAGTCTACTTTTGAGCCTATTCAGTGGGTATGAGTTTTTAACTTTGGTTATTGTACTTTTCACTTCCAGAACTTCCATTTGTTTCTCTTTTTTTAACTATTATTTCTTTGCTGATATTTTGTATTTTGTACTTGCTTTTGGAGACGTTTTTATGATAGCTGCTTTCAAATTGTCAGATAATTTTAACATCTCATTATAGTATTGTGATTTTTAAAATTAATATTTTATTTTTAGAGTCAATATTTTCTTCATTCTTGTTAAGACAAATGATTTTTTATTGAATCCCGGACATTTTCACATATTATTTTAGGAGAGTCCAGATTCTATTTAATTCTCCTATTTTAGCATGCATTCTTTCTGTTTAGGTTTAGTGTGTAGATTCTGGCTTTTTGGCGAGCAGTGATTCCAATGACAATTTAGATTTCAGATCCTTGTCATGTGATTCTAATCTGCTTCATCTACCTGACCCCACTGGGGTACCTGCTTAATTCTAGATGGTGCCATCTTCAGGGACAAAACACATTTTTCTTGGCCTGTTGTTATTAGGTAGGACACACAAGGTACAGATGGAGAGAATGTTCCAGCACTCCAGGCTGCTAGGTGCTGACAGAGCTCATGCCGCTCCCTAATGGTGCCACTGTCAGGGTCAGAAGAAGCCTCCCTGGAATGCGCAGTGCCTCTAGGTAGAAAGTGTGGTCACTGGGCCTGCCTTCCACATGAGTTGGTTCTAGGGAGCTGCCGGCTTGGTTTCTGCCAGTACAGCTGGGAGGAGAAGAACACCTATCTGGACCCCTTTCTGCTCCTGTGAGTAAGTGTGCTGAGCTACTGACTTGAAGTGAATCTTCGGGTTGCCTGGGTGGGCTGTCGGTTAAGCGTTTGCCTTCAGCTCAGGTCATGATCTCAGGGTCCTGGGATCGAACCCCACATTGGGCTCCCTGCTCAGCGGGAAGCCTGCTTTTCCCTCTCCCTCTGCCTGTGCTCTCTCTCTCTCTCTCTCAAATAAATAATCTTAAAAAAAAAAAAGGAAGTGAACCCTCTGCAGATCTCCAGAACTCCAGCATGTCTTTAAAGGCCACGCTCAAAACTGTTATCATGCATTAATCAACAGAATAGTATAAACCAATTCTGGCAATGTATAATGTATTTATACTCTTCTCTAGTCATTACTTAAAAGTTAAACATAAACACATTTATGTCTTTACTTTTTCTCAGTAGTGGCTTACAGTCTTTAGTGTATTAGTCTGGCACATCTTTTGTCAGATTTATCCCTATGTATCTCATTTTTATGCTATCCACTGTCATTTTATATATATATATTGAGTTCTATGTACTATGATTTTTGTTAGATATTTTTGCATTTATGCTTATGAAGAATATTTATCTATAGTTTTCATTTGTTTCCATATCTTTGTTTGTAGTATCAAAGCGATTCTGACTTCATAGAAGGAGTTGGGAAATACCCTCTAACTTCCATTTTTTGGAAGAATTTGTCTATAATTGCTACTATTTATTCCTTAAATGCTTGGTAGAATTTGCCAATAAAGACATCCAGGCATGGAGTTTTCTTTTCAACTACATTAATAAATACAGTGGAATTCAGTTTCTCAATTTCTTGAGCAAGCCTTGCTAGGTTCTTTCTTTCAAAGAATTGTCCATTTCATCTACATTATTGATTTTTTTTGTCTTAAAGTTGTCCATAAGTGTCTCATCATTTTTCAGTGTCTCTACAATCTATTGTTTGTCACCTATCTGATTTCTGAAGTTGGAATTTTTTTTCCACTCTCTCTTTTTGTTATCAGTCTGAATGGATGACTTCATTTCGTTAAATTGCATTTTCATTAAATTCAAAATACCCTCTACCTCCCCCCTCCTTTATTTCCCTCCTTTTCCATGGACTACTTGGTATGTGACTTCGTTTCCAAATATTTGGGGATTTTCCAGATATTTTTCTGTCATTGACCTTTAAATTATTTTCATTGTGGTCAAAGAACGTAGTTTGTATGACTTGGATCTTTTTGAATTTTGGGGATTTGTTTCATGGCCCAGAATATACTCCATTTTGGTAAGTGTTCCACATGGACTTCTGAGCACTCTACCCGAGGCCCCATGAATTATGAGGTGTTCCACTTTGGCTGCTGGGAACAGGAAATATTCCCACCTGATGTGCACTCCAGCTTCATTTCCTCTTTTCCTTTTGGGTGGGTCTTTCCCCAGCACTGGGTATTTTCCTTATTTTCATGTAGTGATTCATATGTCCTTGGCTGAAGGCTCAAGGGCAAAGATCCCCAGAGCTCTTTATGAAGCTTGCTCTTCTGGTATCCCCTCTCTGTGAAGTCCCGAGGTTTTGCCCTCTCCAGGCTCATAGCTTCCCTTCTTCACTCAGTAAGTTCACCCTACTCTCCCTGGTTCCCCCTTCCTTGTGCTTCATAAAGAGTGGCTGGATTCTCATACCTGTTTCCAGATTCAAACTGTTTTAACGTGTTGTTTAGGATGAATAAAATCCAGCTTCACAGAGAGGTATGATGTATTTGGAAAATACAACATTATTTTAGTAATTTTTCCAGATTATTATAGGTATTTTTTATTGACAGTGCACCAAAATTTGACAAATGATAATTTCTAAAGGTTTACTTGCAGTGAGGTATCTGTAATCATATTGATGAAATATTTTTGTTACAGTAAGAGTCTTTGGTCTATCTTTCACTTGGAATGGATCATTTATCTATACACAATTTTGTTACATCACACAGTCATCATCTAGAAAATATTGACTCAGAGTTATGCTGACTTTAGAAATGTTAATACATTTTATTACACACTATAAAACATTCACAATTGTTATTTTCATTACAAATCTCACATAAATTCTTTAAAATTGGGAAGATGTTAGGCTCACAGTGGCTACAAGTTTTCAAGAATTCTGATTTTCACTCAAAATTTCTATCATGGCAACAAATAGCATTTGTTGTTTTCCTTAAGGCGACAGACTCACTTTGTTTTTGAGAAAGCTTTGGCCGAAACCCAAGTCTGAGAAATTGAAGTTTGTTGGTTGTTCTTTCAGTCACAATTGCATTGTATGCCTCCGAAGTAATCTCATGAGTGCTTCTGCACAGGCATTGACCCTTCTGGACCGTGTAGTGCGTGCACTTCCCATTTCTCTACACAAAACATTAAAAGGATTGATAGTGCCGTATGGTGACAGAGGGTAACTACACCTGTGGTGAGCATAGTATCATGCAGAGAGAAGATGAATTGTTAAGTTGTACACCTGAAACTAATGTCACACTGTGTGTCAACTATATTCAAATTAAAAATTTTTTTTAAAAATTTATTCAGGGCCAAAATTCCATACAATTAATAATACTTAGTTTTACCAATGACATTCTGAAGTGAAACTGACATTCCCTTTTAACCATGTGTGGCAGTGAACAGTACAATGACAAGAGTTTTTCATAACTTGTGCTAAGGTGCTAACATTTCTTTTCATCTTTAAATACAAAAGTTGGGGTGCTGGGTGGCTCAGTCGTTTAAGCCTCCACACTTGGTTTCCACTCAGGTCATAATCTCATGGGTCATGGGACTGAGGGCTGCTTTGGGCTCCACAGGGAGTCCTCTCCCTCTGTCTCTCCCCCCACTCGCACGCACAGTCTCTTTCCCTCTCTCAAATAAATAAATAAATCTTAAAAAAATAAATACAGAAGTCAACATGGTTAAAAAGACAAATAACATCTTAGTTTTATTATGAAAATATTCTAAGCTCATGAATTCCTTGAAAAATCCACAGAAACTCCTAAGAGTCCAAATTTTGAAATCCCACTTCGAGAGTCACTGGTTCAGGAAAAGTAAATACGATTACACATTACAACAATTAATTGAACCAATTCTCTTGAGTAGAACTGACTCCCAGCTCTTTCCCCCACCCCATCCCGAATGTCTTCTCAGTCTTATATCTGCTACCTGGTAGAGTTACGAAGTGTGGTGAGGTGAAAGAGAGAAATTCAATTTTTCTTTGCAGCCAAGTCTTACTTCTACCACCTTTTTCTTATTAGCTTTCATGTCATTCTGCATTTCATTAGGTCAGAGTTATTAGAGCTAAAAGCACTATTTTTTCAGAGCTAGAGACTTTATTGCCAAAAGCTACCTAAGCTATGCTCAGGCAGAGTTTTTTTTCTGTCTTGAGGCAAAAGAAACAAAAAAAAAGTCTAAACAAAAGACATCCAGACCAGGAGGTTTGATGCTGCTACTGAATTTTAATGTGCAGACATACCGTCTTGCCAGAAATCTGACTTCCAGCCACTGACTCCTGCCAGGCCTCAAGTCCTTTTGTACTATGTCACTCGTAAATCGGGTTGGGTGGAAAGGAAGGGATATATTTTAATTGCGAAAATATGTCTTTTCTTCGAAATTATTTTAAGTTATAGTTATTGACTCATATGTTTAATTAAAACATATTTGCATGACTATATTTTATTTCACTATTTCGAGTGAGACCTGAAAGATAAATCATTTGAAGACGTTTTCCCTGTGGGCTTTTTTTTTTTTTGGTACCAGCACCCTTTGTTTATGACCTGCTGGAAATCCTGGCCATCCCATCCTAGAACTCATTGTGCCATCAAATGAGTCTTGCAGCTTTATCCCTTTCCAAACGGTCTGCATTTGATTGAGAACAGAAATCTGGGGTCAATTAACAGAACAGGCTCAATACATAGCCACCTTCCTATTAAAGTATTTGAGGGCTCCATAATCAGTCTTGAAATTTTTTTTAATGATTATTACTTTAGCTTAAGATCCTGATGACGCATTAAACATGCTTCATGTTACTTGGGAGAGGTAATGTGTTACTAAGGTATTACTCTTCCCATCCAAGATGAGATATCCCCAAATTTTCAGCTAGTCACCAAGGAAGATCATGAAATTGGGAGATAAGACAAAGTTTAAAGATTACGAAGGAGTAGAGGGCACAGCATGAGAAGTATGTGGCACCTTGTTCTTCGAGTCATTCAGATACCTACCAGTGCACTGTCAACAGCAATGCTTTCTGTGAGTCCCCAACAACCATATTTTTCTTAACACCTGGTTCGAGTCAACATGGAGACAATTGTGGAGAAATTACTACATATCATATATCTCTATTTTAAAAAAAGAAACAACTGTCTAAGCCCGTTTTACAGGGATATGAAATAATTTTTGTTAGGAAAAAAGTTCTGCTTTTCTTAAAAATTGTATGCAAATTAGTTAAGAGCTGGAAGCTTGTAGAAAACAAGATAAATTCTACGAATTGTGGCTGAAATGTCAAAACTCATTTCCTGGAAATTGGTAGAGGACACAAGCCTACTGCCGGAAAATCTAATTAGAAGGAAAACATCCTAATGTTTAAAATGCCTGGCTTAACATTCTTTCTTTGTTCTCTCTGACTTGAGGGAAATTAAGACAAGGAGCCAACAAAAGGGAAGAGAGAGCCAATGACTAGTACTCTTATTAACAGCAGAATATAAAATTACTTTCCCTAGATCCTCTTAGAACTATGATTGTGCACAAAAGAGCTGCCTAAAGTCTGCAAACAGACTTTCACAGGAAGGGGAACAGCAAGAGAAAACAAAACAAAACAAAACCAGAATAAATGAAACAGAAGATACATTTGCAGGTACCTGAAAAATAGTTTCATTTTTATTTTTGTTTAAATTACGTCATCTTATAATTAGTATTTGGAGAGCTATTCTGGAAGTCCTGCTGGAAGCCTGGCTGTCTGGACAAAGGAGGTGTTGCTGTCACCGGGCTCTCTAAACACTGTCAGCTGCTCACACTTCATCTCTACCAAGGAAGAGAGCAGTAGCTTCGTATGTGCTAGCAGACGCCAGGCCGATACAGGAAAAGGAGCTCGCACGCTCATTAGGCCCGTGTCGGTGGTGGCAAAGGATCACACTGGTCTTGAAATAAATCCACTACAGCGGCTGTCTTCTCCCCCCTCCTGACAGAAATGTTCAGAATGAAACTACCTCTGCTCCACAGCGCACCAAATGCACCACGGGATGTTTAATGTCATTAGAGAGAACGTTAATCATGTTTGGACGCTGCTCCGTATTTTTTGAACAACCATCTAATATTTGAAGAATTTCATCCCCCGGGCAAAGCCAGCAAGTCACCTCCCGCCTCTCCTGCCGATCTGGGCCTCCTGGTGGTGCAAGCTCCCGGGTCAAACACACCGATGAGAAACTTCGGTGCAGAAGCCCGCGCCAGAGAAGCCCGCCGATCCGATCCGTGTCTGGTGACAGCGGGGGCAGAGGTAGCCAGAGCTGGGGCGGGGGGCGGGGGGGGGCTGCAGCGCGGGGGCTTCCGGCCTCGTGGCCCCAGAGGGGCGGGGAGCCGAGGGCGCCGAGCTGCGCGCGCAGCAGTAGCGGCGCGACTCCGTGGGCGCATGTGCAGCGGAGCAGTTTGGGCGTGTGCGCGGCTGCGAGGCTCTCTTCTCTGGCCACCGCCGCGGCGAGGGTGCGACGCGCTAACACCCTTCAACAAATTCGGCTTCAGTTTCCACCCGTAGAGTGGGCTCTGGAACTTGCATACAGAACAGTAACTGGTAGAGGGTGTGTGCCCATTTCCTTCGCACTGACCGTCCTTTAGTAATTAACTGCAGGTCTGGTTGAAGGTGTCGGAGTGCCAGGCGCCACTCACGGAGCCCTAGACAGGCTCCGTTACAGGCTCGTCAGGAAGCTGCGAGTCGGCCTGGGGAGGAGCAAGCAGGCCGAGCCCAGGCTTCAGAGTCAGGAAGATGTGGCCGTTACAAGGTTAGTAATTTACACGGAGTGTACACCCACTTAGTATGGAGGTGGCCTGACCCGCAGTAGGCTCTGCATCTCCTATCCATGGTGACTTAGTGCAATTGCTGTTGCTATTATTATATACATTGTATAAACTAGGAACTAGAACCTAAACAAGATAAGTAATTCTCACAGTTATGCAGCCAGCATAGATTGAGCTGAAATTCAAAACCAAAATCATTTTCCATTTCCAAAGTCCATCCATGTCCTTTCGATGCTACAATGTTACATAAGTGTCTGGAGTTTAGGGAGAAACCTTTCTAGCCTTTCTTTCTTTCTTTTTCTTTTTTTTAATTTCTACATGGAACTTTTGACTTCCTCAGTAGACCAGACTGGCACATTCCCTCCCACATCCACAGCTGTGGCGACTGTCTTCAGCCCCTAACATGTGGTGTGTGAGTGTGTGGACAGAGTTATGTGGGACAGAGTCATCAGGCATTTTGCATTGGGAGAGAAGAATGAAAAAAGTAGTTTCTGCTCATCTGGCAATTTTTACTTACTACTGTGCTTCTCAGCACTGATTAGGATAAAGTAAAGTGAACTGAAAACAGAAACATACAGAGCAGGGTAGCAGGTTGTCTTTTGTCCCTTTATTACACTTCAATTCTTTCATTAGCTCCATTTTTCCCACATGGAGTAAATACAACAAACTTCTTATGGTCTTTCTGTTTATTAATGAACTAAAAGCACTAAAGTTCTCTTGAAATTAGAGTTGTTGGTTGAAAGCACACCTTTATAATTTATACAGATATTTATTTAAATACTACATAGTAGGGCTTAATAATTCTTAATTCTTGTCTGAATTGAGTTTTCTAACATCTATAGGACAGACATAAAATACCTGTTATTCTCGAATAACTGAATTAATTTCCAACACTCATTTTTTTAATCCGTGGGATGATGTAGACTTTGGAGGAAGACAGGCATGCTATACTTTCCATTTCTGCCTGAACGCATACCACAAACTTCGTGGCTAAAAACAACACCCACTTATCATCTCACAGTGTGGATGTTGGAAGACGTCACGGTGTGGCTCAGCTGGTTCTGTACCCTAGGGCTCATAGGGGTCAGCACGGCTGTGATCCCTCCTGGAAGCTCTGGGGATGAACTGCTTCTGAGCCATGCTGGTTGTTGGCAGTTCCATTCTGTGCTGTGTCACTGAGCTTTCCATTCCCTTGTTGACTGTCAATTGGCAGGCATTCTTGGCTTCCAGAGGCCATCTATTCCTTGGCTCATGGTCCCCCTTTTTCATCTTCCAAGCCAGCAACAGCAGGCTGAGTCCTCCTCATGCTTCAAACCACTCTGACCTCCCTGTGCCACCTTCTCTGGCAGGCTCCTCGGTCTCCCTCTTTCTGCTTTTAAGGATCATGAGATTCCACTGGGCTCCCCTGGATAGTCCAGCATGCTTGCCACGTCATAAAGTCAACTATTTTGTCACCTTAACAGCATCTGCAAAGTCTCTTCACAGCAGTACTAGGTTAGTGTTTGATGGAATGAACCAGAAAAAGGAATCTTAAAAAACCCTCTCTAGAATTCTGCAGACCCCATCTGGGTGTGACTCCCATTTAACAAACTGAGTAATCCTTGACTAATCCATTAAATCCATTAAATTCAAAGAACCTTGATTTTTCTTTTTTCTTTTTGTAAAATGGAACTAATTATGATATAGTTCATAGAATTGCTATAAAGATTAAAAGAGACTGCCTATGTGTAGTGCTTGGCACAGTGGCTTGACAAATAGTAAGATGATCAATATATTATAGACAGTAGGAGGAGGAGGAAGAACAGGAGTGATAGTAAAAGTATTGTCTTTAGAACATAGTGGATGCTTAATAAATGCTGATTTTCTTTATTCCTACATACGTTGGATTTAAGCACTAAGCTTTCATGTCTCAGGTCTTTCAGGGGAGATTTATACTTTGATGGTCCTGGAGCCTAAGGTGTCCACTCTTCACAGATCCTTCTCCTGCTCTCATGCAGCTAACTCCATCACTGACATATGGACAGTTATAACTGTATAGTAGTCATGTGGTAGGACATTGAAACCTATGAGGAATGAGGCAAAGAGTCTGTTTTATATCAAATATTGAATTAAATTGAAAAGGAAGGAATACTTCCCAACTAACTGTATGAAACCAGCATTACTCTGATAACAAAACCAAACAGATACATTCCATAAAAGTAAAACAGACCAGTGTCCCTCAGGAACACTGATATAAAAATTCTAGGCAAAATTCCAGTAAATCAAATCCAATGTATATAAAATGATAATATATCCTAACTAAGTGGAATTTATCACAGGAATAAAAAGCTGGTCTACCATTTGAAAATTAAGCAATGTAATTGCCCATATTGACAGACTAAAACAGAAAAGTCGTATTATCCACTTAATATATACAGAAAAAGCATTGGACAAAATCTAACATCCATTCTTGACAAAAACTCTCAGCAAACTAGAAATACAAAGGAACTGCCCTAATCTGATCAAAGGGATTTATGAAAAATGTAGAACTATTATACTATTATCATACTTAATGTTAAAAGACTGAATTCTTTCCCCCAAAGATGTCTACTCTCACCATTTTTATTTAACATTGTACTGGAGAGTCTAGCCAGTGCAAAGGCAAGGAAAAGAAATAAAAGGCATCCAGATTGGGATGTAGGAAGAAAAATTTGCTTTATTTTCAAACAACATAATACCTGTGGAGAAAAATCTAATGAAACTTACAAAATGTATACTGGAATTACTATATGTGTTTAGCAATGTGGCAGGATACAAGATCAATATATAAAATTTATGTTTCTATATATTATAAATGAACAATTGGGAATTGAATTTGATAAAACTAATAAGTTTGAAAAAAGATGTGCAAGACCTGTGCACTCTACATTGCTAAACGTTGCTGATAGAAATTAAAGAAGGCCTTTAGAAGTGGATAAAGGAAAGATATACCATGTTCATGGGTCAGAAGACTGAATTAATATTGCTAAGGCATCAGTTCTCCCAAATTGATCTATAAATTGAATTTAATCCCACTCACAATTCTGGCAAGCATTTTTGAACAAAATTGAAAAGCTGATCCCAAAATTCACATAGAATTGCAATATATCTACAATAGCTAAAACAGTGTTAAAGAAGAACAAAATTGGAGTGCCGACACTACCTGATTTCAGGACTTATTGTAAAGCTACAGTATTCAAGACAGTAAAGCATTGTTGCCTTGATAGGTAATACGATCAACTGAAGTAAATAGAAACTCCAAAAATAGACCAACTTGTTTATAAACAACTAATTTTTGACAAAGGTGCAAAGGCAATCAGTGGAAAAGGATGGTCTTTTTAATAAATGGTGGTAGAACAAATGGATACCTGTGGGCAAAAATGTGAAGTGTAGTTCGTACCTCACACCATTTACCCAAATTAATTCAAAATGGATCCAAGACTTCAATGCAAAACTTAAATCTATGAAACTTGTAAAAAAAACAAACAAAACAGGAGAAAAATTTTGTGACTTGGGATTAAGCTAAGATCTCTTAGATATGAAACTAAAATACAATCTATTAAAAAAAGTTGATGAATTTAACTTTATCAAAATCAAAAATGAAAAATCTAAGCCACAATATGGAGAAAATATCTGAAGTCCTATATATGATAAAAGATTTGTATTTAGAATTGTAAATAATTTAAAAGGTCAGTAACAAGGAAACAACCCAATACAAATGAACAAAAAATTTGAACAAACTTCACCAAAGAAGATGGCAAATAAGCATATAAAAAATGGTCCATATTATTAGTTATTATGGAAATTCAAATTAAAACCACAATAAGATAGCACCTCACACCTATTACAATAGTTCTACTTGTGAATACTCACAATATAAAGTATTGATAAGGAGGGCGCCTGGGTGGCTCAGTTGGTTAAGCGTTCGGCTCAGGTCATGATCCTGGAGTCCCGGGATCGAGTCCCACATCAGGCTCCCTGCTCAGCAGGGAGTCTGCTTCTCCCTCTGACCCTCCTCCCTCTCATGTTCTCTGTCTCTCATTCTCTCTCTCACAAATAAATAAAATCTTAAAAAAAAAAATTTTTTTTAAAGTATTGATAAGGATGTGGAAGAACTGGAATTCTCATAAACTGCTGGTAGGACTTTAAAATGGTAATAAAGACTTTTGGGAAAAAATAAAACCCTGTCAGTTTTGGGGTTTTTTTTAAAGATTTTATTTATTTATTTATTTGACAGAGACAGAGACCATGAGAGCAGGAACACAAGCAGGGGGAGTGGGAGTGGGAGAGGGAGAAGCAGGCTTCCCGTTGAGCAGGGAGCCTGATGTGAGACTCAATTCCAGGACTCTGGGATCATGACCTGAGCCGAAGGCAGCTGCTTAACGACTGAGCCACCCAGGAGCCCCCTGTCAGTTTCTTAAATAGTTAAGTCCTATACCTTTCATACGATCCAGCCATTTCAATTTTAGATATTTATTCTAGAGAAATAAGAGCATAATTCATAAAATGACTTATATATGAATATTCACAGTAGTTTTATTTTCAGTAGTCAAAAAATGGAAGCAACCTCAATGTCCATTAATGGGTGAATGAATAAACATTATGGTATCTCCCTACAATGGAAAACAGCAATAAAAAATGAATCATTGATACATACAACAACATTGATAAATCTCAAAAAGCATGCTGAGTGAATAAAGTCAGACAAAACACAACCCTATTATATGTTTCTATATAAAATTCTAGGAAATGAAAATTAACCTAGTGTGTCAGAAAGCAGACCAGTGTTTGCCCCTTGAAGAGCAGAGGGGCAGGCGGGAGGATTGCAAAGGAGCATGGGGAAACTTTTGCAGGTGATGGGTATGTCCACCCAACTCAAGATGAGTGGTTTTGGCCAGGGTCTCTTGGTGATGACCCATGGTCATCTATTCCATTTCTACCAAAGCCCAGTAGTTTGCTGAGAACTCTTTTCCCGTTGGTGTCAAATTCTCCTCGGCAGAAGCGTGGTCTTGCTGCAGAACCCCAGGGGACTGCACAGTCTCTCTCCTAGTCAGAGACTCCCTAGGGATCTATGTGTACCACAGATAACTCTGTGGGATCTTCTAGGTCATATGGTCCAAGGGAGTGGGCTGTTTGTATCTCAGCATGAACCTGATGCAGAACTTTCTCTCTTATGGATTCCCCTTAAAACTGACAGCCTTGCATGTCATTTGGTATGTGAATTGGAGCAAAATTCCAAACTGTGGTATATGCTGGCTTTGAAACCGAAAGAGGCCTTCCAAGCACTGTACTTCTCCCTTAGTGGGAGGAGTGCAATAGCTCTCAAGGGCAATAGCTTGTTCTTTCCCTTGGAAGACATGTCCTGACATTTCCCAGGTAACTGGACTTCATTAATGTGACAGTTGCCTTAAACTTTATAGGATTTATGTCCAACTCACTAGTCCATGTGTATCTTACCAGTGTACTCCAGTACATGGCAATAAACGTGATGGCACCAATATAGAGAAACAATGAAATGGTCTATGAAACATCCAGATGACACATTGCAATAAAGAGCAGGGAAATTAACATAGCCCTGAGGCAAGACTAGAAATGTGTATTGCTATAACTCTCTCTGATGGTTCTCCTCCTGGATGGGGACTGAAAAGCACTCATTCGTCAGATCAATAGCCTCATACAGCATTGATCTGCTCTCATATCATTGTAGCCCAGCAACTGGGAGTGAGATTGTGGCTCCTACTTTACTACTTTATGAAGTCCGCAGTGGTCCATTGTCTTTAGCCATTTTCTTTCCTTCCTTCCTTCCTCCCTCCCTCCTTTCCTTCCTTCCTTCCTTCCTTCTCATTCTCCTCCTCTGATTTTTTTTCTTCTTCTAACTTTTTTGTTTTTTTGGTGTGTGTGTTCTTGTATGTGCCTTTGTTTGCAGCTGAAGCCCCTGAAACAGCCTCTACCTATAGCTACTATTAATTAGCTATATTAATAAATTAAAATGACACCACAAATTAAAAATGATTAAAAACAATACCACATCCCACATGGAATGGGAGAGATTTTCATGGTCCTTAAAGAAGAAAGGATGCAGGGTTTAAGTCACCGGTCTGATACCAAGATAAAAACATTAATTTATCTTATAGGCTGTAATCCAGTAATGCTTTAGATAAAAGGTGGTGGAATAGTGCACACCACTACGAGAAACTCCTAAATATAATCATGCATTTCTGATGCATTTTGTGATAAAAACTATACCTCTGAATTCAGGTAGACACCCCAGGGAAAAGGACAAATATTGATGTGGATTTTCTATGTAAAAACTAGCAAAAGAGCTGTGAATTGTGCAAGACTGTTGAATCTCAGATCTGTACCTCTGAAACAAATAATGCAATATATGTTAAGAAAAAAAAAAAAGAAGATAGCAGGAGGGGAAGAATGAAGGGGGGGAAATCGGAGGGGGAGACGAACCATGAGAGACGATGGACTCTGAAAAACAAACTGAGGGTTCTAGAGGGGAGGGGGGTGGGAGGATGGGTTAGCCTGGTGATGTGTATTAAAGAGGTCATGTTCTGCATGGAGCACTGAGTGTTATGCACAAACAATGAATCATGGAATACTACATCTAAAACATAATGTATGGTGATTAACATAACAATTTTTTTTTTTAAAAAAAAACTAGCAAAATAAAGGATTCAGTCAAACATCAAACCTAATTGTGTGGCATGGAGATTAGTCACATTCCTTAATCTGAGCCTAAGATCAGAATGTCCTCGGTGTTCTATTTGCAGAAAATAAAGTCAGCTAAGATGAAGACAATCTGGGGGTGCCTGCGTGGCTCAGAGAGTTAAGTGTCTGCCTTTGGCTCAGGTCATGATCCCGGGGTCCTGGGATCGAGCTCCGCATCGGGCTCCCTGCTGCGCAGGGAACCTGATTCTCCCTCTCTCTCTGCCTGCTGCTCCCGCCTGCTTGTACTCTCCACTCTCTCTCATTCTGTCAAATAAAAAATAAAAAAAAAAATTCTTTAGAAAAAAGATGAAGACAATCTGGCCCACTTTCCTTTCATGTGGTATAAGTCAAAGGACAATGTCTGTAAGTAACAAAGACTAATTAAAACTAGCTTAAGGAAAAAGGAGGGAATTTAGCAAAACCTAAACTTTAGGTTAACAGTGGTGGACCTGGCTTTCCAAACCATTCACTAATACCCTAACCACCTCAGAGTCTCTCCTGCCTCTGGGATAGCTTCCCTCTCCTCCCTACAGATGATAAACCCTCTCCACACAGCAGGCAATGCACCACAAGCAACTCTAAACTCACATTCTTCTAACTTATCCAGGCTCGGAAAGAGAGACATCTCCCATTCCACCAGCTCCAATTAGAAACATACCAGGAAGCTCGCCATTGTCCTAGCTTAGACCTCATCTGCCTCTTGACTCAAACTCTATGGCTACAAGGCTAGGACTACCATTGGCCTGCCTCTGTTACATGTGTACGTGTGTGGTTAGGAAGACAGGGTATGTTACGTTAAGATTGGAGGGGTCAGTGATAGGTAAATAATAATCAGCACTACCCATACTTTTTACTTTAAGCTGACAAGAAACTTTTGAATTATACCAAACCTAAGTGTTAATAGATCCTTGTGTATATGTGCATATCCTTTATTCACCTACTCTATGGAAGGCGCTGTATAAGTCGCAAAGGTGAGCATCACTGTATCTCAAAATTACTAACCTCAAGAGCTTCAATGTTTAATAAATAGCAACAATAACAACAAAACTGGCAATGAAGGGCTAAACAGCAAAGTACTCTAAGAAAGATACGAGAATGTATTGTAATTCAATGAATTTGGTGAAGAACCGTATATTTATTCATCCACCCACCATACATCAGAATCACTCTTGGAGCACTGAAAAATCCAGACAACTAGGTTAACCTTCAGAGATGCTGATTTGAGGGTCTGGGATAAGGTTTGAACATCCATATTTTTAAGGACTAATGTGAGACATGGGGCTAAAGCTGCAAATCCAGTTAGTGTTGAGAGCCAACATTTGGAAACTTTGACTGGAGGACAGTATTAACTGTACCTTAGGTGGTTTTGATTGCCACAACCTCCACCTCAAAGAAATATATTGCCAGCTGTATGACATAGCTACTAACCAAACAACTAGATAAGGAACCAGGCCATCCCCACCCATGAAGTTCCCTTTCTGGAAAGCCTTAGGTAAACTTGATAGCTGACCACTTGAGTGAGTGACCTCGCTTCTTCCTTCCCAGGGCCTAATTCTCACTGTTTATATATATATATATTTGTAGTTTTTAATTTTATTATGTTAGTCACCATACAATACATCATTAGTTTTTGATGTAGTGATCCACGATCCATTGTTTTCGTATAACACCCAGTGCTCCATGCAGTACAGCCCTCCTAATACCCATCACCAGGCTAACCAATCTCCCCTCTCCCCTCCCCTCTAAAACCCTGTTTGTTTCTCAGAGTCCATAGTCTCTCATGGTTCATCTCTCCCTTCAATTCCACCCCCCCATTTTTCCCTTCCTTCTCCTAACGTCCTCCATGCGTTTCCTTATGTTCCACAAATAAGTGAAACCATATGATAATTGACTTTCTCTGCTTGACTTATTTCACTTAGCATAATCTCCTCCAGTCCCATCCATGTTGATGTAAAAGTTGGGTATTCATCTTTTCTGATGGCTGAGTAATATTCATTGTATATATGGACCACGTCTTCTTTATCCATTCATCTGTTGAAGGGCATCTCGGCTCTTTCCACAGTTTGGCTATTGCAGACATTGCTGCTATGAACATTGGGGTGCATATGGCCCTTCCTTTCACTACATCTGTGTCTTTGGGGTAAATACCCAGAAGTGCAATTGCTGGGTCATAGGGTAGCTCTATTTTTAAATTTTTGAGGAACCTCCACACTGTTTTCCAAAGTGGCTGTACCAACTTGCATTCCCACCAACAGTGTAAGAGGGTTCCCCTTTCTCCACAACCTCTCCAACATTTGTTGTTTCTTTCCCTGTCCATTTTGGCCATTCTAACTGGTGTAAGGTGGTATCTCAGTGTGGTTTTGATTTGGATTTCCCTGATGGCTAATGATGATGAACATTTTTTCATGTGTCTGTTAGCCATTTGTATGTCTTCTTCAGAGAAGTGTCTGTTCATCTCTTCTGCCCACTTTTTGACTTGATGATTTGTTTTTTGGGTGTTGAGTTTGAGAAGTTCTTTATAGATCTTGGATACCAGCCCTTTATCTGTAGTGTCATTTGCAAATATCTTCTCCCATTCTGTGGGTTGCCTCTTTGTTTTGTTGACTGTTTCCTTTGCTGTGCAGAAGCTTTTTATCTTGATGAAGTCCCAAAAGTTCATTTTTGCTTTTGTTTCACTAGCTTTTGGAGATGTATCTTGAAAGAAGTTGCTGTGGCCGATGTCAAAGAGGTTACTGCCTATGTTCTCCTCTAGGATTTGGATGGATTCCTGTCTCACATTGAGGTCTTTTATCCACTTTGAGTTTATCTTTGTGAGTGGTGTTAGAGAATGGTCGAATTTCATTCTTCTGCATGTGGCTGTCCAATTTCCCAGCACGATTTATTGAAGAGACTGTCTTTTTTCCATTGCATGTTTTTTCCTGCTTTGTCAAAGATTATTTGACCATAGAGTTGAGGGTCCATATCTGGGTTCTCTATTCTGTTCCATTGGTCTGTATGTCTGTTTTTGTGCCAGTACCATGCTGTCGTGGTGATCACTGATTTGTAATATAGCTTGAAATTGGGCAACATGATGCCCCCAGCTTTGTTTTTCTTTTTCAACATCTCCTTGGCAATTCGGGGTCTTTTCTGATTCCATACAAATTTTAGGATTGTTTGTTCCAGCACTACGAAAATTGTCATTGGAATTTTGATCGGGATGGCATTGAAGGTATAGATTGCTCTGGGTAGCATAGACATTTTAACAATGTTTATTCTTCTGATCCATGAGCATGGAATATTTTTCCATCTTTTTGTGTCTTCTTCAATTTCTCTCATGAGTGTTCTGTAGTACCTGGAGTATAGATCCTTTACCTCTTTGGTTAGGTTTATTCTGAGGTATCTTATGGTTTTTGGTGCTATTGTAAATGGAATCGTTTCTTTAATTTCTCTTTCTACAGTTGTGTTGTTAGTGTATAAGAAAGCAACTGATTTCTGTGCATTGATTTTGTATCCTGCCACATTACTGAATTGCTGGATGAGTTCTAGTAATTTGGGGGTGGAGTCTTTTGGATTTTCCACATAAAGTATCATGTCATCTGCGAAAAGAGAGTTTGACTTCTTCTTTGCCAATTTGAATACCTTTTATTTCTTTTTGTTGTCTGATTGCTGTTGCTAGGACTTCTAGTACTATGTTGAACAACAGTGGTGAGAGTGGGCACCCTTGACGTGTTCCTGATCTTAAGGGAAAGGCTCTCAGCTTTTCCCCATTGAGGATGATATTCGCTGTGGGTTTTTCATAGATGGATTTTATGAGCTTGAGGAATGTTCCCTCTGTCCCTATACTCTGGAGAGTTTTAATCAGGAAAGGATGTTGTATTTTGTCAAATGCTCTTTCTGCATCAATTGAGAGGACCATATGGTTCTTCTCCCTCCTCTTATTAATGTGTTCTCTCACATTGATTGATTTGTGAATGTTGAACCACCCTTGCATCCCAGGGATAAATCCCACTTGGTCGTGGTGGATGATCCTTTTAATGTATTGTTGGATCCTATTAGCTAGGATTCTGTTGAGGATTTTGGAATCCATATTCATCAGGGATATCGGTCTGAAATTCTCCTTTTTGATGGGGTCTTTGCCTGGTTTGGGGATTAGGGTAATGCTGGCCTCATAGAATGAGTTTGGAAGTTTTCCTTCTATTTCTATTTTTTGAAACAGCTTCCACAGAATAGGTATTATTTCTTCTTTGCATGTTTGGTAGAATTCCCCAGGGAATCCATCAGACCCTGGACTCTTGTTTTTTGGGAGGTTTTTGATGACTGCTTCAATCTCATTACTGGTTATTGGCTGATTCAGGTTGTCAATTTCTTCCTCTTTCAGTCTTGGCAGCTTATAGGTTTCCAGGAAGGCCTCCATTTCATCCAGATCGCTCAGTTTATTGGCATATAGTTGTTGATAATAATTTCTAATAATTGTTTCTATTTCCTTGGTGTTAGTCATGATCTCTCCCCTTTCGTTCATAATTTTATTAATTTGGGTCCTTTCTCCTTTTGGATAAGTCTGGCCAGTGGTTTATCAATCTTATTAATTCTTTCAAAGAACCAACTTCTAGTTTCGTTGATCTGATCTACTCTGTTTCTGGTTTCTAATTCATTGATTTCTGCTCTAATTTTAATTATTTCTCTTCTAATGCATGGCTTAGGCATCGTTTGTTGCTTTTTCTCTAGTTCTTTAAGGTGTAGAGTTAGTTGGTGAATTCAGGATTTTTCTATTTTTTTGAGTGAGGCTTGGATGGCTGTGTATTTCCCCCTTAGGACCACCTTTCCAGTATCCCACAGGTTTTGGACCAATGTGTTTTCGTTCTCATTGATTTCCATGAATTGTTTAAGTTCTTCTTTGATTTCTTGGTTGACCCAAACATTCTTGAGCAGAGTGGTCTTTAGCTTCCAAGTGTTTGAATTTCTGCCAAATTTTTTCTTGTGATTGAGTTCCAGTTTTAAAGCATTGTGGTCTGAGAATATGCAGGGAATCATCTCAATCTTTTGTTATCAGTTGAGACCTGATTTGTGACCCAGTATGTGGTCTATTCTGGGGAAAGTTCCATGTGTGTTCGAGAAGAATGAGTATTCTGTTGTTTTAGGGTGGAATGTTCTGTAAATATCTGTGAGGTCCATCTGATCCAGTGTATCATTCAAAGCTCTTGTTTCCTTGTTGATTTTCTCCTTAGATGATCTGTCCATTGCTGAGAGTGGAGTATTGAGGTCTCCTACAATTAACATATTGTTATCAATATGACTTTTTATTTTGGTTAACAGTTGGCTTATGTAGATGGCTGCTCCCATGTTGGGGGCATAGATATTTACAATTGTTAGATCTTCTTATTGGATAGACCCTTTAAGAATGAGACAGTGTCCTTCTGTGTCTGTAATTACAGACTTTAGTTTAAAATCTAATTTGTCTGATACAAGAATTGCTACCCCAGCTTTCTTTTGAGGTCCGCTGGCATGGAAGATGGATCTCCATCCCTTCACTTTCAGTCTGGATGTATCTTTAGGTTCAAAATGAGTCTCTTGTAGGCAGCATATGGATGGGTCCTGTCTTTTTATCCAATCTGCAACCCTGTGCCGTTTTATGGGAGCGTTTAGGCGATTCACGTTGAGAGTGATTATTGAAAGATATGAATTAATTGTCATCATATTGCCTTTGAAGATGTTGTTTTTATAGATTATCCCTGTAACTTTCTGTTGTATATGACTCTTGGGGTCTTTCTCCTTTTATAGAACCCCCCCCTTAATATTTCTTGCAGGGCCGGCTTAGTGATTACATATTCTTTCAGTTTCTGCAGGTTGTGGAAGCTCTGCATCTCTCCATCCATTCTAAATGAAAGCCTTGACAGATAAAGTATTCTTGGCGGCATGTTCTTCTCATTTAGTACCCTGAATATGTCTTGCCAGGCCTTTCTGGCTTGCCAGGTCTCTGTGGATAGGTCTGACGTTATTCTGATGTTCCTCCCTCTGTACGTAAGGACTCTCTTCCCCCTAACTGCCCTTAAGATGGTTTCCTTGGTTCTAAGATTTGCAAGTTTTACTATTACATGCCGGGGTGTTGGCCTGTTTTCCTTGATCTTAGGAGGGGTCCTCTCTGCCTCTAGGACTCGAATGTTTGTTTCATTCCCCAGATTAGGGAAGTTCTCAGCTACGATTTGCTCAAATACATCTTCTAGCCCTCTCTCTCTCTCCACTCCCTCCAGGATTCCAATGATTCTGACATTGGAACACTTCATGATGTCACTTATTTCTCTGATTCTAGTTTCATGGGTTCTGAGTTGTTTTTCCCTGGCCTCCTCTTTCCCCTTTTTATCTATTACACTGTCTTCCAGGTCACTTATTCTCTCTTCTGCCTCAGTTACCCTAGCTGTTAGATTATCTAGATTGGATTGGACCTCATTGATAGCATTTTTAAATTCTGCCAATTCACCTTTCATTTCTGCCCTTAGAGACTCTATGTTGCCATTAATTGATTTCTCCATTCTAGCTATTGTCTTCACAATGGCTAGCCTGAATTCCATCTCTGACATCTTGGTTATATCTGCATCCATTTGTAAATCTGCAGCGTAAGTCATAATCTCTGAGTCTTTTCTATTTTGGGGGCTCCTCCTCCTAGTCATTCTGTTGATGGGTGTTTGAGGGGATGTATAGAGCCGAAATTATTGACCAGAACCCAAGCAAGATGCACCTGTTTTCTTGGGACCTTAGGGTTGCTGGCCTCTGGTTTTCCCAGCCTGTCTTCTGTGGGAGGGGCCTGCCGCACTGTTACTCAGGCAACCCTGTTTGGGCGGAGTTGCCCTGCGCCCCTGTCGCGGGGGATGGGCTCAGCGGGAATCAGTTTTTGGGGCTTTTGTTCTCTGGCACCTTTCCCTGGAGTCTTTCTGCATCTCTTTCATGAGTCAGAGCAGAAGAGACTGTTTCCAACCTCTGCCTCAGAGCAGAGAGATCACAGTCTGTTTTTCAGTGAGCTCTCCAGGCCACACTGTCTCCGTTTCTGTCCGTGTTGCTATAAACTGCAGCGTCCTGGGTTGTGCGCCCCTCCGCAGTTTCCCCATTCCTGCCTCCAGGTCGGGGCACGTCTCTGCCCTTTGTGCTTCTAAAACCGCCAGCTGCCCCCCAGTTCTCATGGGCGACCCTGCCGCTCTGGGTTTCTGCCCCGGGGGCTGCCCTAAAGTCCTTTCCCAGCTGCTACCGGTCTGCAAGTCTGTGCCTGTAGCGTGCGAGGCTGTCACTCACCGGCGGTGTAGGATCCCCACGGCCAGGCATCCTCCCGCCACTGTTTATCCCCCGATATCTGCCCACAGAATCACGGTTCCTCGCTTCATACCTCAAAACGAACTGCCTGCAATATTCTGTCTGTAGAGATCCAGATCTTCTTACATCTGAGGCTGGTTTTGTGGGTGCTCATAGTGGTCTGGTAGATATCCAGCTCAATTCTGGGGACCAGTTGAAATAGGGTCCCCTACTCCTCCACCATCTTTCCTTTCCCCCCTTTAATAGATCCTTAAGAGTGGGTTGTAGGTGCTCTCTGCAATGGAATCCATAACATACAGAGCCCAGGGGCTGCCCCAACCTCAATTTTAGAGGCATATATCCACTCTTTTTTCAGACAGAACATTTTTAGTAGGTGACAGAAACTCAGGGTAAACTTCTTTAAATTTAACAAGGAAGTCCAGAGGCAAGTTGAATTTCAGAGTTGGTTGATGCACTGAGTCACTGATCTACCTGGGACCCAGGTGCTTTCTGCTGGGGTCAACTATGTCAACTGTGGCCCTGCTCTGTCAGCTATGCCCTCCCATCACCAATCTGTCCTCTTTCATGGTCCCAATAACATAGCAGATTGGTTCTTCATGCTTCCTTGTTCATGGACAGCCCCAAATGGAGGTGAAACCAGGAGCCTGGCTTGTGTCAAGAAAGAATTTTCCCCGAAGCCTCCACCAAACCTCTCCTGACATCCCGCTGACCAGAATTGGGTAATATGCTTATTCTCAAACAATCATTGATGAAGAAAATAAGATTACCTATCAGACTCACCCCAGAGACAAAATGACTTACTCAAACCATGTTACCGATACTATGTGGGGGAGAGAGTGGACTAGACATTGGACAGTAGCTGCAATGCTCACTAGAACCCTGGAGATTAGTGCCTGCTTTTGCCTCCATTTCTCCTCTTCTGAGGGGCTACAGAAGAAACCTATGGTTGATGAAAATAAAGTAATATGAATATTTTTGTTAAAGTTGTAAAGATAGTAAGAGAAACATATGACTAAGATAAATCCATAATTAAAAAACTCTTGTCTCCACATTCTGGAAGCCTACTTGTATGAGTGGTGAGGAAAACAGATACAGCCCCTGCTCTCATGTAGATTATAGTCTGGCTCAGGGAGTGATGAACACATTCACATGGGAGATCGCAGGAGACGTTTTGTCCAGGGTTCATAGGGTGTGGTCATGAAGTATGGGAAAGAGCAGCATGAGTATAGTCCTGGTGATGGCAAGAATAGACTCTGAGAACTACACACAGTACAACTTAACTATAGGACATATATAAAGGAGTAATGAAATAGAAGGCCAGAGAGATCTTCTGAAAGATATTGCAGCAAATCTCAGGCATCAGACCAAAGAACTTGTACTTTGTTGTTCAAATGTAGGCTATGTGAAACCAATGGAAATTTTAGAGCAGGAAAGTAAAATGATTGAAGCTGAGCTTTTAAGAAGTAATCTTGCAGTGAATATGACTGGTGTTAAAATCATCTAACGCATGACTTGGAGGGTGTAGATGATGAGAGCATCAGTGGACAGAGGAGCAGATGTAATAGTTGTTATTGACAGTCTTATCAGTGGGACCTGGAAACTGATCTGATTACAGGGCAGGGTACATGTAAGAGTCAGGAGTGATCCAAAATTTCATGTCTTGATGGCTGGAAGAAAACAGGGCTTTTAATAGGAAAGAGATAGGTCTGGGCAGAAAGGTAGGAGTTTGGTTTCATTCACTGATGGAATAATCATATGGTAATAGTCAGAAGGTAGCTCGTTAGAATGTTGGGACAGAAGCCTTCACTAGAGTCAGAGATTCTCGCTTTGGACAAAGACAGTTATGTGCCTGTGTTCTAAACATGAGCCACTGAATTAGAATCTTCAAGAATGGACTATAGAATCTGTGTTTTAAAAAGCATCATGGTTGATTCTGATGCAGAGTGCTGATTATCACCAACTGAGTGCTACTTTTCACTGACAGAGTGTTCTGCAAGGGAGCTTCCATTTGACCAACTCCACTTATAGGTTGTGTTTAGACAAAGTTTTTTCAATTTATTTATGTCAAAAGCCCATTTTATATATCCCCTTCTCTCAACACATGAGAGCAATTAAAGGCCTCTCACTTTTCTAAGACTTCAGCACTTTTAAAAACCACATTATTGCAATTTATATGTGTGCTGTAAATGTTGTCCTAAACAAGTCAAGCTCAACTACATTCTTTAAATCAGTTTGAATGGAGTATATATTACCATTTCCTTTCCTAGATTTTAGAGAAGAAAAGAAATTTAAATGACCCACATTCTCATCGAAAACTGGGGATTTATTGTATGGTGACTAACGTAACATAATAAAATAAAATTTAAAAAAAATGACCCACATTCTTCACAGTCTTTGTTAAATGGCACTAGCAAACCACAAATTTGAGATGAACAGGTCTGCATCACAAAGTGCCATTTCTGGAGTTTTCCATAGTTTGTACATAGGTAACAAGGCACTGCTTTTTCATGCACTGTTTCTATTAAACCAGAAAAGAGATTTTAAGAAGAAAAACATTCCTAATGATTGTACCTACTTCACAATTTTGCCAGGAGTTAATCTTATTTCAGTCCAACACAAAGAGAAAGTCCTGCACAAAAACAAAGTACTAGCGAGAATAATATGGACAACAGACCAAATATTTGTATCAGATTATATAAGGGATATCTACATTCAATTTTAAAATAAAGATAAGTAATCTTAGAATACATATGACTTATGAATATAAAGAAGTCTACTTGGGGAACCCTCTTAACCTGTTGGTAGGAGCACAAACTGGTGTAGCCACTCTGGAAAACAGTATGGAGGTTCCTTAAAAAGTTAAAAATAGAACTATCCTATGACCCAGTAATTGCACTACTAGGTATTTATCCAAAGGATACAAACATAGTGATTTGAAAGGGCACATGTGCCCCAATGTTTATAGCAGCAATGTCCACAATAGACAAAATAGGGAAAGAGCCCAGATGTCCACTGACAGATGAATGGATAAAGTAGTAGTGGTGTATATATACAGTGGAATATTACTCAGCCATCAAAAAAATGAAATCTTGCCATTTGCAATGATGTGGATGGAACTAGAGGGTATTATGCTAAGTGAAATAAGTCAGTCAGAGAAAGACAAATACCATATGATTTCACTCATGTGGAATTTAAGAAACAAAACAGATGAACATAGGGGAAGGGAAGGAAAAATAAAATAAGATGAAAACAGAGAGGGAGGCAAACTGTAAGAGACTTTTTTTTTTAAAGATTTTATTTATTTATTTGAGAGAGAGAGTGAGCACGAGAGGGGGGAGTGGGAGAGGGAGAAGAGACTCCCCACTGAGCAGGGAGCCTGATGCGAGACTCGATCCTGGGACTCCAGGATCATGACCTGAGCTGAAGGCAGTCGCCCAACCAACTGAGCCACCCAGGCGCCCTGTAAGAGACTCTTAACTCTAGGAAACAAACAGGATTGCTGGAGGGGGGAGTTAGGGGTGGGGTAATTGGGTGATGGGCATTAAGGAGGGCATGTGATGTGATGAGCACTGGGTGTCATATAAGACTAATGAATCACTAAATTCTACCGCTGAAACTAATGTACACTCTATGTTAACTAAATTAAGTTTAAATAAAAAAATTTTTAAGAAGTCTACTTAAGAAACAAAATAAATAATAAATAAAATAGAACATGTTCAACTTATAAGTCAGCAGTACTAAGGCAGCAAGAAGATTCTGGTTTTTTCTTTTTCATCTATCATACTTGGATAACTAAAGACTTTGACATTTTGGTGCAATTTAGGATGTGGAGAAATTGATGGTTTTGACACATTATTGATGGACATGTAATTTGGCACCCTTTGAATGAATTTAGCAGTTTCTGTTTATATATTTTAGTTTTAATTTTTTATTGCAGCTAACATAAATGGCATACTAGTTTCAAGTGTACAACATAGTGATGCAGCAATTCCATAAGTGATGCAGTGCTCACCATGATACATGCAGTCGCCATCTGTCACCGTATAAAGTAAGTACCGTATTATTGACTATATTCCTCTGCTGTACTTTTAAACCCCAGGACTTGTTTATTTTATAACTGGAAGTTTGTATCTTTTAATCTTCTTTACCTATTTTGCCCATCCTCCCACTTCCCTCTCCTCTGGTAACCACCAGTTTGTTCTATCTTTATGACAATGCTTTTGGTGTGTGTGTGTGTGTTTCTTTTTTTGTTTTTGTTTTTTTTAGATTCCACACCTAAGTGAAATCATATGGTTTTTGCCGTTCTCTGTCTGACTTATTTCACTTAGCATAATACCCTCTAAGTCCATCCATGTTGCTGCAAATGACAAGATTTCATTCTTTTTGATGGCTGAGTAATATTCCATCATATATATACATATCTATCTCCTGGATTTGAAATTCCCCTTGTCTGTATCTAATCTGGAGAAATACACACATGCAAGAGGACATATATAAAGGATATTATTACAACATTGTTTATAGGGTGAGAAGTCAAAAAAATAAAGTAACCAAATCAAAACAGCAATAAAATGCAAGCTTAATTGTGATATATACCTATGATGTAAACCATATAGCAGATAAATATAATGAGGTGCATCTTTATGACCTTGGAAATAGATACTTTGTTGTATAGAAAAGGAAAGGATAGAATTTACAACTTGATAATAATGCTAAAATAATAAATTAATATGAAGTATTTTGGGGGGGCAGCATATCTGCTTTTCAAAGCAGGAACCCACCACTGTTTGTAGCTTTGAGTGAAAAGGTGTGACAGGCCTGCACAGTCATGCGGGGAGGGTTGGCATAGAAGGCGGTGGTCAAAAGGAACTTCAGTCTGACCTGCAATGCTGCAATCTTGTATCAAAATAATTGGACTCATATATTACTTGGCAAATAAATTACTATTATTTTTTAAGATTTTATTTATTTATTTGACAGACAGAGACACAGAGAGAGAGGGAACACAAGCAGAGGGAGTGGGAGAGGGAGAAGCAGGCTTCCCACTGAGCCGGGAGCCCAATTCGGGGTTTGATCCCAGAACCTGGGATCATGACCTGAGCCGAAGGCAGACGCTTAACGACAAAGCCACCCAAGCGCCCCTACTTGGCAAATAAATTGTTAATAATTCAAAAAGACAAGACTGGTTATATGTCTGGTGCCTGTGCACATAGCTGGAAAGATGGAATAATTCTCATTCACTGAATGCTACTTTGTAGAGCCTTTCTCTTCTACCTTTCAGCTCATTTTTCTTATACTTTTTAAGTGACTAGGTACTTTCAAATGTATCATCTCACTTATCAATCCTTATCTGTGAAGTAGGGTAAGGAATGAGGCTCCGGGTAATTATGTAACTTTACTAATAACCTATAGCTCATAATTGACAGAATCTAAATAAGAATTGAGGTCTTCTGAGGTCAGGTCCACTGTATCACTTTCGCGTCTCTCTGATTGACAAATGTAACATAATTCCCTTTCCATCTTTTTTTCCTGAATTGGTCCTACATGGATACATGCCAAAGACCAACACAACTGGGCCAGATGAGCTTCATTAATCCCAGAGTTGTTTAATATGCAATATGCTCATTAGCATACAAGCAAGCATGAGTTAACCTTTCATCTATCATTCAGCTTGCCAGGTGAACACAGCCAGATCCAAATACATTCCTGCTCTCTGTGCTGTGGAACTGGAACAAGGGTCACTTACCAGACCTCTTGGCAGTCCTACAACAGGCCCTGCGATCACCAAACTGTATCCTTCAGTCCAAGGGAAAACTATTCCACATTCACATATAAATTCATAAGAATTGTTTTTCCATATTCATGGAACAAGCATTGGACTTCTTAAGTGTCCCATCATGTTCACAATGTTATACAAATAGATGTCGAGGGGAGAAATCTCACCGAAATCCTTCACTGTTTTACATTTTTTTAGAATATATTAACTGTATCTCCCACCCTCTCTTGAATTATAGCTTCACAGCGCTGAGCAAAATAGCAGAGTTTTTCCCAGGAAAAAGAGATAAGAGTCAAGGAATAGTGGGCAGCCTGTGTGTTATTAAGTACCAAGAAGGATGCCAAAATCCCTTTGGCATCCGAGTGCTGTTTTATAGCCTCTCTGAGGAACAGAGGACAGACATCTTGGAAAGACTGAGCCTCTGGAGGGTCAGTTGGGTGACCTCTTCTCTCAACTGAATCCAATGTTGGCAGAGGCTGAAAGACTGAGAAAGACAGTGAGCCATGAAAATCATTGGCTAATAACACAAGTGATTATATCCTCAAAAAATGTATCATGAGAATCCCTAATAAAAGTTGATGCAAACAGTACATAAAAGAAAACCAGGAACATCCTTGGAAATTTTTTAAACATAAGTCACTATTGTTAATGTAGGAAGGCAACATGCGGAGTGTGGAAATTAACTGTTTCCGTTGGACACAACAAAGTGGGTTCAGGACCATTGTGCCCTTGCTACCCAAGTGACCTTAGGAAGCAATTTTGTCAATTTTATCTCTTTGTTCATCTATTGTTTCAGAGAGAAAACAACTTTATAAGTTGTTGCCAGAATCAAATGAAATATTTGTACACAGATTAGCTCATAGTGTTGCAAAGATCCTTTTGTAGAAGCCCTGGTATCATCAGATACACATCTGTAAAGACAGGTTTTTAAAATTATTCACACTATGTTTTCTTTTTTTTCTCACAAAAGTCTTCTGTTCTTATAATTTTATTGCCTGTCATTTTCTAAGGAAAATATGTACAATAGTGTACAGGCTCTCAAAACAGACTTCAAATCACAACTCTGCTAGGGTGATATTTGGGAAGAATGTAACCTTTCTGCACCTCAGTTTCCTAAAAAGAAAAAAAAAGGCAATAAAAATAGAGCCCAATCCATAGTTTCTATAGACATTAAATAAATGGTACCTACAGAGTACTTAGCACAGTACTTGGCACATAGTGAACATTCAGTAAAAGGAAAGATGATGATCATCTTCTGACTGACAAGGAGTGAGGGGCATATTTAAAACTGGCTCAGGCATATCAAGATGGCAGAAAACCGGGAGATATGCCACAGCTCTATCATAGAACCATATCAGTGACCAAAAATGGAGCAGCAGATGCACTAGGATACCTCAGCCCCTGTAAAACCCTAGGATTGATTCACTGAGTCATTTTACCAGTGATTGTTGGTTGCTTATAATGTGGCATGCACGGGAGATTCAAAGGACAAAAACGATCATGGTCCTTGTCTTTGTGGCACTGACAGTCTAGAGAAGAGAAAGAATGTAATCACCTGGCCACACCAACAAATGTAAACTTAAAACAATGGGAAGGGCTAAAAGGAAGTCAGAGCTCCAAGTACATACATGGTTGGGTTGAGTGTGGGCCATTGTGGGTTTCCCTGGGGGATGGTGGGAGAAGGATGAGTGGGGTCAAGGAGATAAAAGGAGGAAGTGGTTAGTTTCCCAAGAACAGTCCATGGAAGGCCTGCGGCAAGGGGAGCAAGCGCATCTGAGGAACTGAGAAGGGCAATGTGGATGTAATGTGGAGGAGCCAGGAACATGGAGAGAGTTAAGGCTGAAGAGTAAAGAGAACCCAACTGTGTGGGCCCAGGAGATCAGAATCGAGATTTCAAGGTTTACTCCAAGAGAAACAGAAAATCTCTGATATGTGTGTAGAAGTGGGGGCTGAGGGAGGCATATGAGGGCTTGTGATAGGAGAGTGTTGACAATCATTTTAAAGACTCTCCGGCTGAAGTCTAGAGAATGGACCATTTCAACACTTGTTTGAGGAACAGAAAGAAGAGCTTAGAGTGTGGGTGATCACAGCATTAGGAGAGAAGGGGAAAAAGAAAAATGCCAGTGTAGACTGGGTAAGGGATTGGAATGAGGAGGAAGGAGGCAGAAGGAATTAGAAATGATCCCCAAATGTTGGGCTTCAGCAACTAGGTGGTGGTGTTATTCACTGAGATTGTGTTCCCTAGAGGCATCCAGTGCAGATGGATTTATGCTTTGAGTGGGGAGGCTTAGGGCATGCTCATTTGGTAAAACTACTTTATCTGAGAGTAAGAGAAGATCTAATCAGAGAGGGTGAGAGAGAAAGCCCTAGGAAATTTGAGAAGCTTGAAGAAAACTTTCAATAATTTTTGGAGAATTAGAAACAGTTATCAGGGAGACTTACAGCTAGTACTTGGCCCTATTTGAGGCTGGAGATCATGAATTCATGGTAGTAGCAACATTCTCTGTTGTAATCTTTTAGGAAGAATTCACTGCTGACATTCAGGTAGAAACATATCCAGAGCAGGGGTTTTAGCTAGTGAGAGTAAAGAAAAAAACAGGTGAAAAAGTGGAGGGTACCAGCAGGAATGGTACTTAAATCCATGGGCCATGGAATCTAAAGATATAGTTGAACTGCACAGCGATCATCCAACTGGATTTAATTGATATTTGTCGAATATTTATCCAAAAACAGAATACACATTCTTCTCAAGCTCACATGGAACAGTCACCAAGAAAGACCACATTCTGGGCCACACGACACACCTTAACACATTTAAAAGAATAGAAATTGTACAAAGTATGTTCTTAGGCTACAATGGAATTAAACCAGCAATCAGAAACAGAGAGATAGCTGGAAAATCCCAAAAGATATGGTAACTAATCAACACACCTTTAAATAACACATGGGTCAAAGAGGAACACTAAAGAGAAAATATTTAATATTTTGAATAAATAAAATAAAAATACCACTCATAATATCTTGTGGGATGCAGTGACAGCGATGCTTTGGGGGAAACTTATAGCATTAGATGTATATATTAACAAACAAGAAATATCTAAAATCAATAATCTAAGCTTTCCCCTTAGGGAACTAGAGAGATTAGAGCAATTTAAACCTAAACCCAATAGAAGAAATAAATAATAGAAAGTAGAGCAGAAATCATGGAAATTGAAAACAGCAAAATAATACAGAAAACCACCAAAACCAAAGGTTAGTTATTTCAAATTATCAATGAAATTGGTAAACCTCCAGCCAGGCTAACAAGAAAAAATATAGAGAAAATATAAATTATTGATACCATAAATAAAAGAGATATTACTGCTCATCCCATAGACATTAAAAGGATAATTAAGATTTATAATGAATGATTCCAAGGTCACAAATTTGATAATTTAGATGAAATGGAAGAATTCCGTAAGACATACAGCCAACAAAACACACAAAGAGAAATAGATAATCGGAATAAGCCTCTATCTGTTAAAGACATTGAATAAATAATTAATTATGTACCACAAAACAAAACACCAGGCTCATACAGTTTCACTGGTGAATTCTACCAAATATTTTAGGAAGAAATGGTACCAATTCTCTACAGCCACTTTGAGAAAATAGAGCCAGAGGGACACTTCTTAAATCATTCTAGGCGACCAGTAATACCACAAAATCGAAACCAGATGACATTACAAGAAAAACTAGACAACAATGTCTCTCATGAACATAGGTGCAAAATATTTTCAACAAAATGCTAACAGCCTTATTTATAATTGAAAAACTGGAAGTAGGGGTGCCTTGGTGGCTGTTATTAAGCATCTGCCTTTGGCTCAGGTCATGGTCCCAGGGTCCTGGGATTGAGGCCCACATCAAGCTCCCTGCTCCTCAGGAAGCCTGCTTCTCCCTCACGCACTCCCACTGCTTGTGTTCCCTCTCTCACTGTGTCTGTGTCTGTCAAATAAATAAATAAAATCTTAAAAAAAAAAAATGGAAGTAACCAAGATGTCCTTCAATAGGTGAATGGTAGAACAAACTGGTACATCTATACAATGGCAATAAAAAGAAATGAGCTATCAAGCCACAAAAAAAACATGG
Source organism: Mirounga leonina (assembly GCF_011800145.1). NCBI lineage: Eukaryota > Metazoa > Chordata > Mammalia > Carnivora > Phocidae > Mirounga > Mirounga leonina. Next base: position 589,254 of record NW_023270619.1, read on the forward strand.
AGGAACCTTAAATGCATGTTACAAAGTGAAATAAGCTGATCTAAAAAGACTGCACATCATTTGATTCCACTTTATGACTTTCTGGAAAAAGCAAAAAAGGGCAAAGAATCTGAAAGACATTTCTCCAAAGAAGATACGAAACTGGCCAATAAGTCCATGAAAAAGTACTCAACACCATTAGTCATTAGGGAAAATCAAAGAAAAACCACAAAATACCACCTCATGCCCACTGGGATGACTGTAATAAAAAAGACAGTCAATCACAATGTTGGAGAAGAGAAATCTGAACCCTCATACCTTGCTGTTGGGAATATAAAATGGTACAGTCACTTTCGAAAACAGTTTGGCCATTCCTCAGAACAGGAAATGTAGTTTTCCTATGATCCAGCAATTCCACTTCTGTGTATACACCCAACAGAAATGAAAACATACTTTCACATGAAAACATGGACAGAAAGGCCATTGACAGAACTATTCATAATAAAAAAACATCAACCAATAAAAGGATAAATGTTGACTATCCACACGGTGCAGTATTATTTAACAATAATAAGGAATGAAGTATCAATAGATGCTGCAACATGGATAAACCTGGAAAACATGATGCTAAGTGAAAGAAGCCAGTCACAAAACCTCATATGTACATTTGCATGTTTCCATTTATGTTAAATGTCCAGAATGAGCACATCAACAGAGGCAGAAAGTAGATTAGTGGTTGCCTTGAGTTAGGAGGGGGAAGGAATGGGGAATTCACTAATGGGTCTAGGGTTTTATTTTGGAGTGATGAATATAGTCAAATGCTAGCTTGTGGTAATGGTTGCACAACTCTTTCTATATGCTAAAAACTATTGCATTGTATGCAATTGGGTAAATTGTATGTTATGTGAATTATATCTCAATAAAACTTAAGAAATGCAGCGTAAATATTTTTATAACATTTTTGGGTAGAGAAGAATATTCCCTATATGCCATGAAAGTCAGAGCCAGAAAAATTATGAGCCATAGATTTGACTTTATAAATATTTGTAAATTCTTTTAGGCAAATAAATACACCACAAAGTTAAAAGAAAAAGTTGGATAATATTTAAAATATACATGACCAGTAAAGGTTTACTATCCTTAACAAATAAAGATTTCTATAAATACAATAACCAAAGAATGAAACCGTTGAAAATGCACAATGAAAAGCTTTTGACAAAAAAAAATCAACTGGGAAGTAAAGATGTGAAAGAAATCAATCCTATCTTTCTATAATCAGAGAAATATAACCAAAAATAATACATAGGTTTATTTCCCTATCACCTGGGCAAAGACTTAAAAAGATGATAATATCCAATAGTGGAAAAAAATGAGGAAATGGCGGTGAATACAATGGTATGGACCATAAGGAGGACAACTTAGCAACAGGTGTCCAAATTTTAAATTACCAGAAATTTTGCTTCTTGCATTTTAAGGAAATAATTGAACAAATAAAATTTACAAAGGTATCTATAAAAGAATTTTTATCATAGCACTGCTTGTAAGAGTTAAAACTCCATATAAGATAGAAGTCCATGAAAAGGAGTTTTTTTTTTTTTAATGCTGTATATTTACACAGTGGAATAATGTAGATCTCTTATTTTATTTTATTTTATTTATGTTATGTTAATTACCATACATCACATCATTAGTTTTTGATGTAGTGTTCTATGATTCATTGTTTGCGTGTAACACCCAGTGCTCCATTCAATACGTGCCTTCTTTAATACCCATCACCAGACTAACCCATCCCCTCACCTCCCTCCCCTCTAGAACCCTCAGTTTGTTTCTCAGAGTCCATAGTTTCTCATGGTTCATCTCCCCCGCAAATTTCCCCCCCTTCATTCTTCCCTTCCTACTTTCTTCTTTCTTTTTAACATATAATGTATTATTTGTTTCAGAGGTACAGGTCTGTGATTCAACAGTCTTACACAATTAACAGCGCTCACCATAGCATATACCCTCCCCAATGTCTATCACCCAGCCACCCCATCCCTCCCAACCCCCACCACTCCAGCAACCCTCAGTTTGTTTCCTGAGATTAAGAATTCCTCATATCAGTGAGATCATATGATACATGTCTTTCTCTGATTGACTTATTTTGCTCAGCATAACACCCTCCAGTTCCATCCACGTCGTTGCAAATGGCAAGATTTCATTCCTTTTGATGGCTGCATAATATTCCATTGTATATATATACACGACCTCTTCTTTATCCATTCATCTGTTGATAGACATCTTGGCTCTTTCCATAGTTTGGCTATTGTGGACATTGCTGCTATAAACATCGGGATTCACATAACCCTTCAGATCCCTACATTTGTATCTTTGGGGTAAATACCCAGTAGTGCAATTGCTGGGTCATAGGGTAGCTCTATTTAAAACTTTTTGGGGAACCTCCATACTGTTTTCCAAAGTGGCTGCACCAGCTTGCATTCCCACCAACATTGTAGGAGGGTTCCCCTTTCTTCGCATCCCCACCAACATCTGTCTTTTCCTGACTTGTTAATTTTAGCCATTCCCACTGGTGTGAGGTGGTATCTCATTGAGGTTTTGATTTGGATTTCCCTAATGCCGAGCAATGTTGAGCACTTTTTCATGTGTTTGTTGGCTATTGGGATGTCTTCATTGGAAAAATGTCTGTTCATGTCTTCTGCCCATTTCTTGATTGGATTATTTGTTCTTTGGGTGTTGAGTTTGATAAGTTCTTTATAGATTTTGGATACTAGCCCTTTATCTGATATGTCATTTGCAAATATGTTCTCCCATTCTATCACTTGTCTTTTGGTTTTGTTGACTGTTTCTTTCACTGTGCAAAAGCTTTTTATCTTGATGAAGTCCCAATAGTTCATTTTTGCCCTTGCTTCCCTTGCCTTTCGTGATGTTTATAGGAAGAAGTTGGTACAGCTGAGGTTGAAGAGGTTGCTACCTGTGTTCTCCTTTAGGATTTTGATGGACTCCTGTCTCCCATTGAGGTCTTTCAACCATTTTGAATCTATTTTTGTGTGTGGTGTAAGGAAATGGTCCAGTTTCATTCTTCTGCATGTGGCTGTCCAATTTTCCCAACACCATTTGTTGAAGAGTCTGCCTTTGTTCCATTGGACATTCTTTCCTGCTTTGTCAAAGATGAGTTGACCATAGAGTTGAGGGTCCATTTCTGGACTCTCTATTCTGTTCCATTGTTCTATGCGTCTGTTTTTGTGCCGGTACCATACTGTCTTGATAATGACAGCTTTGTAATACAGCTTGAAGTCCAGAATTGTGATGCCACCAGCTTTGCTTTTCTTTTTCAACATTCCTCTGGCTATTCGGGGTCTTTTCTGGTTCCATACAAATTTTAGGATTATTTGTTCCATTTCTTTGAAAAAAGTGGATGGTATTTTGAAAGGGATTGCATTAAATGTGTAGATTGCTCTAGGTAGCATTGACATCTTCACAATATTTGTTCTTCCAATCCATGAGCATGAAACATTTTTCCATTTCTTTGTGTCTTCCTCAGTTTCTTTCATGAGTATTTTATAGTTTTCTGAGTACAGATTCTTTGCCTTTTTGGTTAGATTTATTCCTAGGTATCTTATGGTTTTGGGTGCAATTATAAATGGGATCGACTCCTTCATTTGTCTTTCCTCTGACTTGTTGGTGCATAGGAATGCCACTGATTTCTGTGCATTGATTTTATATCCTGCCACTTTGCTGAATTCCTGTATGAGTTCTAGCAGTTTTGGCGTGGAGTCTTTGGGGTTTTCCACATAAAGTATCATATCATCTGCAAAGAGTGAGAGTTTGACTTCTTCTTTGCTGATTCGGATGCCTTTTATTTCTTTTTCTTGTCTGATTGCTGTGGCTAGGACTTCTAGTAGTATGTTGAATAGCACTGGTGATAGTGGACATCACTGTCATGTTCCTGACCTTAGGGGGAAAGCTCTCAGTTTTTCCCCATTGAGAATGACATTCGCTGTGGGTTTTTCATAGATGGCTTTTATGATATTGAGGTATGTACCCTCTGTGCCTATATTCTGAAGAGTTTTGATCAAGAAAGGATGCTGTACTTTGTCAAATGCTTTTTCTGCATCTACTGAGAGGATCATATGGTTCATTTCTTTCTTTTATTAATGTATTGTATCACATTGATTGATTTGCAGTTGTTGAACCAACCTTACTGCCCAGGGATAAATCCCACTTGGTCGTGGTGAATAATCCTTTTAATGTACTGTTGGATCCTATTGACTAGTATTTTGGTGAGAATTTTTGCATCCATGTTCATCAAGGATATGGGTCTGTAATTCTCCTTTTTGATGGGGTCTTTGTCTGGTTTGGGGATCAAGGTAATGGTGGCCTCATACAATGAGTTTGGAAGTTTTCCTTCCATTTCTATTTTTTGGAACAGTTTCAGAAGAATAGGTATTAATTTTTCATGAAATGTTTGGTAGAATTCCCCTGGGAAGCCATCTGGCCCTGGGCTCTTTTATGTTGGGAGGTTTTTAATTACTGATTCAATTTCCTTAGTGGTTATAGTTCTGTTTAGGTTTTCTATTTCTTCCTGGTTCAGTTTTGGTAGTTGATACATCTCCTGGAATGCATCCATTTCTTCCAGGTTATCTAATTTGCTGGCATAGAGTTGCTCATAATATGTACTTATAATTGTTTGTATTTCTTTGGTGTTGGTTGTGATCTCTCCTCTTTCATTCATGATTTTTATTTTGGTCATTTTTCTTTTTGATAAGTCTGGCCAGGGGTTTATCAATCTTGTTAATTCTTTCAAAGAACCAGCTCCTAGTTTCGTTGATCTGTTCTACTGTTTCTTTGGTTTCTATTTCATTGATTTCTGCTCTGATCTTTATTATTTCTCTTGTCCTGCTGGGTTTATGCTTTATTTGCTGTTCTTGCTCCAGCTCCTTTAGGTGTAGGGTTAGGTTGTGTATTTGAGACCTTTCTTTTTTCTTGAGAAAGGCTTGTATTGCTATATACTTTCCTCTTAGGACTGTCTTTGCTGCATCCCAAAGATTTTGAACAGTTGTGTTTTCATTTTCAGTTGTTTCCATGAATTTTTTAAATTCTTCTTTAATTTCCTGGTTGACCCATTCATTCTATAGTAGGATGCTCTTTAGCCTCCATATATTTGAGTTCTTTCAGACTTTCCTCTGAGTTCTAGTTTCAAAGCATTGTGGTCTGAAAATAGGCAGGGCATGATCCCAATCTTTTGGTACCGGTTGAGACCTGATTTGTGACCTAAGATGTGATCTATTCTGGAGAATGTTCCATGTGCGCTAGAGAAGAATGTGTATTCAGTTGCTTTGGGATGGGATGTTCTGAATACATCTGTGAAGTCCATTTGTTCCAGTGTGTCATTTTAAATTCTTTGTTTCCTTGTTGATCTTTTGCTTAGATGATCTGTCCATTTCAGTGAGGGGGGTATTAAAGCCCCCCACTATCACTGTATTGTTGTTGATGTGTTTCTTTGCTTTTGTTATTAATTGGCTTATATAATTGGCTGTTCCCACGTTAGGGGCATAGATATTTACAATTGTTAAATCTTCTTGTTGGATAGACCCTTTAAGTATGATATATTGTCCTTCCTTATCTCTTATTACAGTCTTTGGTTTACAATCTAATTTGTCTGATATAAGGATTGCCACCCCAGCTTTCTTTTGGTGTCCATTAGCATGGTAAATGGTTTTCCACCCCCTCACTTTCAACCTGGAGGTGTCTTTGGGTCTAAAATGAGTCTCTTGCAGACAACATATCGATGGGTATTGCTTTTTTATACAATCTGATACCCTGTCTTTTGATTGGGGCATTTAGCCCATTTACATTCAGGGCAACTATTGAAAGATATGAATTTAGTGCCATTGTATTGCCTGTAAGGTGACTGTTACTGTATATTGTCTGCGTTCTTTTCTGATCTATATTGCTTTTAGGCTCTCTCTGCTTAGAGGACCCCTTTCAATATTTTTGTAGGGATGCTTTCATGTTTGCAAATTCCTTTAGTTTTTGTTTGTCCTGGAAGCTTTTTATCTCTCCTTCTATTTTCAATGACAGCCTAGCTGGATATAGGCTGCATATTTTTCTCATTTAGTGCTCTGAATATATCCTGCCAGTCCTTTCTGGCCTGCCAGGTCTCTGTGGATAGGTCTGTTGCCAATCTAATGTTTCTACCATTGTAGGTTACAGACCTCTTGTCCTGAGCTGCTTTCAGGATCTTCTCTTTTTCTCTAAGACTTGTAAGTTTTGCTATTAGATGTCGGGGTGTTGACCTATTTTTATTGATTTTGAGGGGCGTTCTCTGTGCCTCCTGGATTTTGATGCCTGTTTCCTTCCCCAAATTAGGGAAGTTCTCTGCTATAATTTGCTCCAATATACCTTCTGCCCCTCTCTCTCTTTCTTCTTCTGGGATCCCAATTATTCTAATATTGTTTCATCTTATGGTATCAGTTATCTCTCAAATTCTGCCCTCATGATCCAGTAGTTGTTTATCTCTCTTTTTCTCAACTTCTTTATTTTCCATCATTTGGTCTTCTATATGACTAATTCTTTCTTCTGCCTCATTTATCCTAGCAGTTAGAGCCTCCATTTTTTATTGCACCTCATTAATAGCCTTTTTGATTTTGACTTGGTTAGATTTTAGTTCTTTTACTTCTCCAGAAAGGGTTCTCTAATATCTTCCATGTTTTTTTCAAGCCCAGCTAGTATCTTTAAAATCATCATTCTGAACTCTAGTTCTGACATATTACTAATGTCCGTATTGATTAGGTCCCTGGCAGTTGGTACTGCCTCTTGTTCTTTTTTTTGAGGTGATTTTTTTCCGTCTTGTCATTTTGTCCAGAGGAGAACAGATGAATGAGAGAACAAAATGCTAAAATGGTAAAAATGACCCCAGGAAAATATACACTAAACAAATCAGAAGTGACCTGAAACCGGGGGAAAGAAAGGGAAAGAAAGAAAAAAGAAAAAAAAAAAGGAAAAGAAATAGTTAAAAAAAAAAAGAATGTGATCAAATATGATCACACTGGTGCATAGATCAGTGCCACACACTGGATTTTGGGTGTATTTTGGTCTGTTAGAAGAAACTGCATCCTAAAATTTTAAAGAACGTAAGCTTCTATATGTACAAAAATAAGGTTAAATACAATGAAGGGATGGAATATGACTGTAAAGATGAAAACAATAAAATATTTTATAAAAGGTATTGATAAGAAGTTGGTTGAAAAAAGAAAGAAGAGAAATAAAAAAAAAAAAAAAAGAAAAGGGAGAGAATGTGATCAGGCAGGAGACTAGAACAAAGCCATACACTAGAAATTTAGGGTATATTTTGGTCTGTTAGAAGAAACTTTATCCCAAAATTTTAAAGAGAGAACAACTTATATATATATATAAAATAAGGTTAACTACTTTGAAGGGCTAGAATATGACTCTAAAAATGAAAAATAAAAAAAGATTTTTAAAAAAGGAATTGATAAGATGTTGGTTGAAAAAGGGAAAAAGAAAAATTCAAAAAAAAGAAAATTAAAAAAATTAACTTTGAAAGAGTAAAGAATCATGGGGGAAAAGCCATGAATTCTATGTGCAGTATTCCCCTAGCACTGGAGTTCTGCCATTCTCATTGATCGGTAAACTTGGTCTTGGCTGGCTGTTCTTGCTGATCTTCTGGGGGAGGGGCCTGTTGCCATGGTTCCCAAATGTCTTTGCCGGAGGCAGAATTGCCCCACCCTTGTAATCCAGGCTAAGTAATCTGCTCTGATTTGCTCTCGGGAGCTTTTGTTCCCTGCAAGCTTTCTGTACAGCTTTGGAGGCTGAGAGTGAAAATGGCGGCCTGCCAATCTCCGCCCTGGAGGAGCTGAGAACTCAGGACCCCACTCCTCAGTGTGCCCCCAGAGAAAAGCAGTCAATCACTCCCATCTCCCCGGTCTCCAGCCACACTCCATGCTCACCTGGCCTGTGACCGAGCATTTCTATCTCTGGCACCCGACCCCGTGTGATGAGTCTCCAAACCCAGCAGATTCCTGTGGGGCACTCCCATTCCTCTCCTCCCGGGGGAGAAAGGGGAGTCTCCCTGGATCTGCCACTTGTTGGGTCCTTGATGGAGGAGCAGTGGCCCGACTGCCACTGATCACCATTTATGGCAACCCCAAGCTAAGAGACCACTCAGCTCTGTCTTTGCAGCCAGCTTCCCTGCTCCAATACCTGGGAGCTCTGCCGCACTCAGGCACCCCTGGTCTTTCTGTGACCCTGAGGGTCCTGAGACCACACTGTCCCAGCAAGGGTTCCACCCCCTGCTTAGCCACTGGAGCGATGTCCCTCAGTGGAGGCAACTTCTAGAAGTTCCGATTTTGTGCTCCGTGGCTCTTACACTTGCCAGTAGCAGCTGACAGAGGCTCCCTCCCCTGCGGTCTATCCTCCCGAATATCACCTTGGGTTCACTTCTCTGCACGTCCTACCTTCCTGAGAGTGGTTGCTTTTCTGTTCAGAGTGTTGCTGCTATTCTTTTCTTCAATCTCCTGTTGAGTTTGCAAGTGTTCAGAATGGTTTAATATCTATATCTAGCTGAATTCCTGGGACCAGATGAAATTTAGGTCGCCTACTCTTCAGCCATCTTGCTCCAGGCATAATGTAGATCTCATAAAAAATGTCTAGGTTATACTGTTAAAGAGTGGTTTACAAACTATTTTATAGAAAAATTGTAGAAAAAAAACACATATCAAACTATGAGCAGTACTCATCTGTGAATTTGGGGTTATGGTTGATTTTTACTTTTTTCTTTATGTATTTCTAAGTTATTTTCATTTAAAAAAATAGATCAATATTCATTTCTTTTTTTTTTAGTTTTTAATTTTATTTTATTATGTTAGTCACCATACATCATTAGTTTTTGATGTAGTGATCCACGATCCATTGTTTTCGTATAACACCCAGTGCTCCATGCAGTATGTGTCCTCCTTAATACCCATCACAAGGCTAACCAATCCCCCCTCCCCCCTTCCCTCTAGAACCCTGTTTGTTTCTCAGGTCCATAGTCTCTCATGATTCATCTCTCCCTCCAATTCCTCCCGCCCATTTTTCCCTTCCTTCTCTTAATGTCCTCCATGTTATTCCTTATGTTCCACAAATAAGTGAAACCATATGATAATTGACTTTCTCTGCTTGACTTATTTCACTTAGCATAATCTCCTCTGGTCCCATCCATGTTGATGTAAAAGTTGGGTATTCACCTTTTCTGATGGCTGAGTAATATTCCATTTTGTATATGAACCACATCTTCTTTATCCATTCATCTGTCGAAGGACATCTCGGCTCTTTCCACAGTTTGGCTATTGTGGACATTGTTGCTATGTTGTTTTTCCCTGGCCTCCTCTTTTCCCTTTTTATCTATTATACTGTCTTCCAGATTGCTTATTCTCTCTTCTGCCTCAGTTACCCTAGCTGTTAGATTATCTAGATTGGATTGGATCTCATTGATAGCATTTTTAAGTTCTGCCAATTCACCTTTCATTTCTGCCCTTAGAGACTCTATGTTGCCATTAATTGATTTCTCCATTCTAGCCATTGTCTTCACAATTGCTAGCCCGAATTCCATCTCTGATATCTTGGTTATGTCTGCATCCATTTGTAAATCTGCAGCATAAGTCATAATCTCTGAGTCTTTTCTGTTTGGGGGGCTCCTCCTCCTAGTCATTCTGTTCAGGGGTGGTTGAGGGAATGTATAGAGTCCAAATTATTGACCAGAACCCAAGCAAGATGCACCTGTTTTCTTGGGACCTTAGGGTTGCTGGCCTCTTGTTTTCCCAGTGTGTCTTCTGCGGGAGGGGCCTGCCGCACTGTTACTCAGGCAACCCTGTTTGGGCAGAGTTGCCCTGCGCCCCTGTGATGGGGGATGGCCTCAGTGGGAATCAGTCTTTGGGGCTTTTGTTCTCTGGTGCCTTTCCCTGGCGGCTTTCCGCGTCTCTTCCGTGAGTCAGAGCAGAAGAGACCATTTCCAACCCTCTGCCTCAGAGCAGAGAGACCTCAGTCTGTTCTTCAGTGAGCTCTCCAGGCCACACCGTCTCCGTTTCTGTCTTTGCTGCTATAAACTGCAGTGTCCTGGGTTGTGCGCCCCTCCGCAGCGCTCCCAGTCCTGCCTCCAGGTCGGGGCATGTCTCTGCCCTTTGTGCTTCTAAAACCACCAGCCGCTCCCAATTCATGTGTGTGCAACTCTGCCGCTTGGGGTTTCCACCTCCGGGGATTGCAGTTCACCAGCGCGACCCTGGCACACCGGGTTTCTGCCTCGGAGGCTGCAGTTCGTGTGTGCGTGACTGTTGCTCCGGTTTCTGTCTGGGGGGGTTGGCTGCAGTTCGTGTCCGCACGACCCTGCCGCTCTGGTTTTCCACCCCGGGGGCTGCCCTAAAGTTCTTTCCCAGTGCTACCGGTCTGTAAATCTGTGCCCTGTCTGCAGCGCGCGAGGCTGTCACTCACCGGCGGTGTAGAATCCCCACGTCCAGGCACCCTCCCGCTGCCGTTTATCCTCCAATATCTGCCCACAGTATCATGCCTCTCCACTTCGTACCTCAAAACCAACTGCCTGCGATATTCTGTTTGTAGAGATCCAGATCTTCTTACTTCTCAGGCTGGTTTCATGGGTGCTCAGAGTGGTCTGGTAGTTATCCAGCTCAATTCTAGGGACCAGTTGAAATAGGGTCCCCTACTCCTCTGCCATCTTTCCCCTCCCCCTCAGTATTCATTTCTAAAAGAAATAACAAAAATATTTCCAAAAATCCAATCTTATTTAAATAAGGTCAAAAATAGAGAAACAGGAAGATAGGCCTTGCACAACTAGAGAAAATACTCACTTCCCAGATGTCATCTGCAGACAGAGAATTATAAAGTTTCTGATCTTAACACAGGTTTTCATTAACAATGCTTGCCATTCAGGTTCTCTGTTTAGCATGCACCCTCCTCAGTAGAATTTAGAGTGAATGGTAGCATGGGGCAGATGGCAAATTTTCGGTTGGGCTGCAGCAGTGCTGGGAAGTCAAATATTTAGAATAAAACATTCCCTACGTTCATGAAGCATGAAAAGAGTAACATCTTCAATCACGTTGGAAGAAAATAATAGAATCTGGAATGTGAGCCCCAGCTGCCCTACTGTTTGTCACACCATTATTCATGAAGTGTTCCTAGGGAAACAAGAGTTCTAGGAAGAGAGTAAGAAATTGTCTGAAATCCTCATCTATAGAACAAACAATAGATCAAACAGTAAAAATGTTTCAAGTTCAATAACAGTAGCTTGTTTTATATGAATCATATGAGGCAGAATTAGATCTTCTTCTGATAGGAATTGACTTTCAATAATAATTTACAATCAATTTCATGATAAAATTATGATTAGGTTGTAAGAACATAAAACATCAAGTAATATTTTATGTCAAGTTGAATCATATCACAGGATGTAGTAGGCATAGTGCAGTTAAGTAAAATGGAATGTGGAGACGCTAAGTCCTTGACTAGAGCCTAACCCGGGAGCTCCTCCCACTGCCAAAGCTGAAAGTAAGTGAAGCTCAGACCTCAAGGCCATGGAAGCCATAGGCCCAATCCCAGCATAAGAGGGCTTAAGGGAACCAGTCAGGGACAGTCCTTCCTACTGATAAGGCAAGGATAGTACAGGGAACCTAGAGACAGGCAAAGCTCATGAACCTAGGCAGCTGCTGTTGGAAGAGCTTGATGGAAGATGGTTGGGCCATAGATGCATGTGTGATGGGGGTGGTGATCTTCAGAAGACCGGTCAACAAGAGTGTAAATGAACTAAAGACGCTTGGAGCCACTGCGAAGGTAAAGACCTAACTTGAAGACCTGTGTCCCAAGACCATGGAAGAACTCCTATCCCAAGTGACGTAACTGTATCAAGCTGCTTCAGCACTTCCCACCTGAGATTGTGACTGGTCTTGAATATCATTGTAGAAGCAGAGAAAGCAGAAGCATTGAGATTGGGCAAGGACTCCCAACTCTGTGAGGGAAGAAGGGGACATATGAGTATCTTTTAAGCTCATCTACAAGAGAAAAGTAGTTACTTATGATTTACATATCACAAAAGTAGGGATGCAGAGAATTGACTACAAAAAGCTAAAATTGTAAACATAAAAATAAAAGCTCTCAGGTGAAATGGTCCTTAAAGCAAAACCCTTGGTAGCAAGATCTTGGAAGTCCTGTCGGTCCTTCTCTTCCAGAGCTGTGGCCCTCAATGGGCCACACATGTGGCGGGCTAACCGGAACACTCTGCATTTCTGGATCTCTTCTAGTGGCACTGGGCTGAAATGTATGCCCGATGAAAGCCTGGCCAACATCAATGCTTAGCCCCAAAGGAGCGCTTCTATTGCAAAGTGTGCAGTTTGTCTTTGAGTGCCAATGTTCCCATCTGGAGGCCATTTGCAAAAGTGCATGCATATCTTTTTTTTTTTTTTTTAACTTTCTACAAATGTCTAATTTTAGTATCTAGATACATAGGTAGAACAGAGCCTGTGTCTTTACAAATGCAAAGCTGTTATTTACTCTGACATATTTCACATTGTTGCTTACCCTTCTTCTCTGCCCACTCCCAAAACTACATAGCAACATATCTTAGAAAGTCTGCTTCTCTGCATGAGCTGAGGAGTGAGTTGCTCCTCTCCCAGAGATAGTCATTAAAATCTCTGTGGGGCATGCTTCTTTTGAAAAAGCACATTCAATTTTATGCAGTTTTATTTTTGGAAAAAAAGGTAAAGCATAATATCATAAAACCAATGGCAGAAAATAAAAATCAACAAAACCTTTTTGACAAGAATATGTTGGTAGGGTCAGTCAGTTTGACTTTCTGATGTCATTCCCCCAGTTATATGTATTTCCCACCCTACTACCTCCATTCAATTATGAGTTCCTTGAAGACAGAAAAAAAAAACAATACTTTCCACATTTACATAGACCTTTGCAAGATGGTAAGGAGTTTCCGTTGTGAAACACAGCACAATGAAATGGGGAGCTGTTGAGAAACTGCCTGAGTTCAAATCCTGACCGAGACAAAACTGCATGACCTTGAGCGAGTCCCTTCTTCCATAACATGGTGACAGTACTTTTACATTCTCCTAGGATAACTGTGCAGATTAAATGAGTTATATATACAAAACATTTAGCATAGTCCTAGCTCATAGTGAGTGCAATGTAAGTCCTGGCTTTTATGTCACATGTGATATATGTGACAAATACATGTGTTCCTGGGCAATCCTTATAATGATCTTATGACGCCATAGGGGAAGTTAGCTCCCTTTTGTTAACTGGGTCTCAGGAAATCTTGCCTAAACCTTGTAGCTCCTGAGAGGTGAAGCTAAAACTAGGTCCCAATTCTTAGACCACTGCTCTTCCCAGGACCTATGGTACATTTTGTTTTAATTCATATTAAGGAATTAATTGGGAAATCTTGTCAATAACTTTAGACCTCTTTAGGCTACATTGATTTGGGTATAAGGTAGGGTCACAACAACAACAATAAAACATTTCTCTGGCCTAACTTCACCAACTGAAAGATTCCAACCCCCATAAAATTCATTTGAGCTGGTCTGAGAGTCTTGGGAGTATATGATATGCCCTTTGACACAGTTCCTCTTTGCTGTCATTTGACAAGTAATCTTGTTCCTCACTGACTTCATCCACCGTGGAGTTGGCGGTATGTGGCGCACCCGTATCTCTGCCAAAGCTGTCAACCTATAGCCTATAGGTCTTTCCCTACTTGTTCTCATTTTCACAACCCAAGTACAGGCCTAGTCAGCCTCTGTGGGAGCTGCTGGGCCAGCCTGGTGCACAGCCCTCTGTTGAGCCCCCGACATGCCTCAAACCAGGCTGTTGTGACCCATTCCTTATATAGAAAACCGGGGATTTAATTATTTCTTTACCGATATATTAAGTCCTTATTAGTAATAAATGTGAAAGTATAATTTTCAAACATATAAAACATGATTCTCAGCAAAAGTGATGTGAGTATAGGTCAAAGACTTTATTTAACTCACTCATTAATGAGGGGACCAGTAAGATGCTATGACCATTCAAAAAGCATTGTAGAAGCTAAGGCATTTGGGGCGCCTGGATGGCTCAGTTGGTTAAGCGACTGCCTTCGGCTCGGGTCATGATCCTGGAGTCCCGGGATCGAGTCCCACATCGGGCTCCCTGCTCGGCAGGGAGTCTGCTTCTCCCTCTGACCCTCCTCCCTCTCATGCTCTCTGTCTCTCATTCTCTCTGTCTCAAATAAATAAATAAAATCTTTAAAAAAAAAAAAAAGCTAAGGCATTTATAGAAGGATAGGATTGCTGGCTTAGACACAAAACTGGCTAATGCCCACCAGGACCATAAGTAAACCAAAACATTATTCTAGAGAAATATGGAATCCTTCCAATCAACCAGGTTTAAGGAAAGGTAAAAAATAATCTTTTCACCTCTTAAGAGTTCTAAGATAAATCAATCATCTCAATAGAGAGAAGCCAAGTTCAAGTTTTAATATCACATATTTCACAGTAAAAGTTCCACAAGGTTTTTTTCCCCTATGAGTAAATCCATCAAAAATAAGCCAACTTTGTCAAAATTTTAATATATTTTATTGCATCTTTCAGACTCACTATTATAAATCAAGGCAAATAAAAATTTCCTTTCAACAAATCCTCTGCAACTTTCTATACCCCCTCAGATATATTTCTGAGATAACCAGACACTTACAGACACTACTCCTCTACTCTTTTTTTAGCTTGACAAATCAGAACATAACAAACAAGAATGTATCTCTGACCTTCAGTTGTATTTCTGTTACCACTGCTTACAGTAGAGTCTCACCTACCTATATTTGTCATAATTTTTAATTAAAGTAACTAACTTTTATTGTAAGAGAAATCTGAGAGGTAGAAAATTAACTATCTGTCGTGTGCAAATATTTCAACAACAAATACATGTAAAGCAACACACATCCTTTTTCTTCCTTTTCAAAGTGGCCAAATGCATAGCTTTATTGTGAAATTATAGCAAATGAAAATGAGAAATAAAAGTATGTAATTTTAATTTGGGCTTAGTAAGGTCTCAGCATTTGATTTTACTTAGAACTTATCTAGGCATACAAAGATTATTTAGTAATTATATTGATTTAATATTAAATGAGTTGTTAACTAAGGATCTTGGACTATTTAAACTGCCATACTATAAAACATAATTACTGTTGATTGACAATGTTGGCAGACTAATGATTTAATTTGCTTGAACACAAATTTATCTTTTCCATAGTCTTAAACATGATGTAGCATCAGTGACTGCTTTTTGATCAGTAAGCCAATATAAAAGGTTTGGAAGATCCAACATAAAACAAACTTAAATACTATGAGGAATGTACACTGTATTATATTTAACATCAATCAGAGAAAAGACTTATAGCTGTTTTTTCTCTCTCAAGCCAAAATAAATAAACTAGACTGTTTTTTTCCAAAGATTCATCTTAATTATATAAACTTTGGATGTTTTAAGACATTTCTGAAGCAACAGTTTCTATAAGATGTGTATGTTCCTAAAAGTATATCACGTTTGAAGTATTAGAAGTTCTGTTTAATTTAAGTGATATTTGGGGATATTATATTTATGTAAGTGCTTATTTATCTCTATTAACCAATCAAAACAGAGATCCTTTAATTTAAGAGACTTCATAATCTAATGTATTAATACTATCTGATGGTAAGAAAATATTTCACACTCATGCAATGATAGTCAAAGGCCTTCCTATATTACAGACATGCAGACACATAGAAAGTTTATAGTTTTACTTCTACACCTTCAACCATAGGTTAAAAGTAAATACAGAAACACAAAATCTCACCTGTTCAAATCTCAGAGAGGTGCTTTCTCGAGCAAGCAGAAAATTCTTAATTGATTCGAGCACACAAATAGATGAAGAAAGACTGACAAATAACAAACTGTGTTCTTTATCATCTCTCACCCAATAGGGAGTATATCTATATTGTCCATCCAATTGATAGCAGCATATGGTCAAACCATAAAACCAAATTCTCCAACATTGCTACTACCAATGGGAATAATTTATCAGCCATATATGAACCAGAAATGAAACCAAAATAAAATTATTAGAAAGGGAAAAACAAATAAAATGCAAGTGAGTCAGTGAAGTAGAAGTTGTGTTGCTATTTGGGATTCATTCAGGAAGCCAAGAAAAGATGCCTGGGCTTAAACAAACCATGACATCTACTTCACAGACCTGGTCTAAGTTTGGGCACAGTTTACTTGGCTCAGTCAGGTGAGTCTACCTGTGCTTCTTGGTGGACCTCCAAAACAGTTCAAGTTTCAAAGAGTAAAATCATGACTTTCATACAAATACAAAAGGAGTATATGTATCAAAGATTTTATTTAATTCACTAAATAATGAGGTATTGTGGACTGAATGTCTTCATCACCCCAAAATTCATATGTTGAAATCCAAACCACTGATGTGATGGTATATGGTGGTGGGGCATTTGGGAGGTGATTACATCATGAGGGTGGAGCCCTCATGATGGGATTAGCATCCTTATACAAAGAGACAAGGGAGAGCTTTCTCTCTTACACCTTTCTTTGTCTGTCTCTGTCTCTCTTTCCTATATGGAGAAACCAGGAAGTGGGCCCTTACCAGAACCTGACCATGCTAGCAGTCTCATGTCAGACTCCCAGTCTCCAGAGCTGTGAGAAATAAAGGTTTGCTGGTGAAATCACCCAGTCTATGGTATTCTTGTAGTAGCAACCTGAAATGACTAAGACATAAGGGAACCTGTAAGATGTTATGACCCATGAAAGGAACATTTGAGAAGCTAGGATGTTTAAAGAAGGATAAGAATGCCTGGTTGGTTAGATATAAAACTAATTAATTTCCACAGGGCAATAAAACCTTGGAGTTATGTGTTCTATTGGATAGAAGTTATTGCATATTTATAAAAAAATGTACAAGTTAAAATGAAATTTGATAATACCAGGACATTGAATCGGTGAGGAACAATGAGTTGTATTATGTGCAATACTGGAGACAATCCTTGCCTGGCCCTCATGCCATGAGACTTAGAAGTCATGCCTCCCACTTTCCAAAATGTAATTTTCAACTTTTGGATAATTTTTCTGATTTATATCACAGAAATTAAAGAACTGTGGTATAGTGGTTATTCAATTTAACTTTATAAAAGAAGAGTAAGAACCCAGAATTTTGTAAAGCCATAATGCAAATGTCCACTACTCATAAATCCAGCTACTGTGAATATTAAAGTTTCTCTCCACCATCTTTCATCTTTCCTTCCTTGTATTCTTATATTCTTTCCTTGGTGTAATCTCTCTTTCCCCACTCCCATCCACAGTAAATACAGTTTTTAGGAAACCACAATTGACCATACACACAGCAACACACACACACATAAATATTCCTCCCTGCACTCCATACCATGTTCAAATTATCCTTCCTTTTCTGAAGTATCTTTTCCCTAGTTCACTGCTATTAACCAATTCTGTTAATGGCTAAAAGAGCTCCCACCAAATTGATTGTAGCTAGCATTGTGGGTAGCTGGAGCAGTTGGGTGAGTGGAGCAGGTTTTTCAGTTTTCCACAAATATAACAAAAGATCAAAAAAGATGACATTATTGTCTATGTAGAAAATCTCAAGGAATCAACAAAAATACTCTTGGAACTAACAAGTGATTATAGAAAGTTAGCAGGATGCAAGGCTAAACAACCCATCTGAATGGAACTGTAATTAGTAAGGAGATTGAATCAGTAATAAAAAATCTCCAGACAAAAAAAGGCCAGGATCTAATGGCTTCATTGCTGAATTCTACCAAATATTTAGAAAAGAATTAACACCAATCCTTCTCAAATTTTCCCCAAAAAATTTAAGGGAGGGAATACTTCCTAACTTGTTCTATGAGTCCAGCATTGCCTTGATACCAAAGCCAAAGACACTACAAGAAAAGGACATTTACAGACCATTTTTTATGAACATTGATGCAAAAATCCTCAACAGATTCCTAGCAAACTGAATTAAGCAACATATTAAAAGGATTATATACCATGACCAAATGGTGTATAAAAACTAGTTGCTTTCCTGTCTACCAGAAATGAACAACTAGAATTTGAAATTAAAAACACAATACCATTGGGGCATCTGGGTAGTGCAGTCAATTAAGTGTCTGACTCTTGGTTTCAGCTCAGGTCATGATCTCAGGGTCATGAGATTGAGCCCTGTGTCAGGCTCTGTGCTCAGTGTGGAGTCTGCTTGAGATTTGCTCTCCTTTTTCCTGCCTCCCCACCCCCTGCCCTGTTCTCTCTCTCTCTCAAATAAATAAATAAATCTTAAAACATAAAAACACAATATCATTTACATTAGCACCAAAAAAAAAAATTTAAATTCTTAACTAAATACCTAACATAATATGTATAAGATCTGTATGAAGAAAACTACAACAACTCTGATGGAAGAAAGCAAAGAAGATTTAACTATATGAATGCAACTATATGACATTCTGGAAAAGGCAAAACATCAGTGGTTTACAGCAGTTTTTGGGAGGAGCGGAGAAATGAATAGGTGGATTTGCAGGGCAGTGAAGCTATCCTGTATGATACCATAATAGTGGATATATGGCCATATTCATTTGTCAAAACCCATATAACTATAACATTGAATGTATGGTAACATAAACTCTGGTCTTTATTTAACAATGATGTATTAATATTGATTTGTCAATTGTAACAAGTGTACCACACTAATGTAATATGTTAAGTAGGGGGCATAAACAATAGCACGGAGGACCATACCGGAAGGGAGGGAAATCTGAAGGGGGAGAAATCAGAGGAAGATGAACCATGAGAGAGTATGGACCCCGGGAAACAAACTGAGGGTTCTAGAGGGGAGGGGATGGGGGATGGTGTAACAGGGTAATGGGTATTAAGGAGGGTACTGTGATGAGCACTGGGTGTTATACACAACTAATGAATCCTTGAACACCTCATCAAAAACTAATGATGTACTACACAGTGGCTAACTGAACATAATAAAAAAATGAAAAAAAATAAGGTTTTTATCAGCAAAATGTATACACACACACACACATATATGTTAAGTAGGGGAAACTGGGAGGAGAAGAGAGGAGGTATATGGGAACTCTGTACCATTCTGTAAACCTGAAGCTTCTCTAATAAATATTTTTTAACAAGTATTTTACACAACTGTTTGCAGAATAGACTAATTTACATCAGTTCTTTTTATCCTGTGGCCCCAAATAAGATAAAATATCCACTGACAATCACATAGTTTTGACACTTAAAATAGAGAGAAACCAATAACATCTATTTTGGAATGTTGGCATGTTTGATCTCAGTTGTACACAGGTTCAGGTTATAATGGAATCTGTTCTTTGTGAATCAGGTTTGGAAAGTGGGACTAAAGGGGAACTTTTCTAACATCCCAAGTACCTGTGGGAACTTGCATACCACCCTGAGGACTCCAACTGCTCTGTCTCCCCCAGATCAGGTCACAGTAGAACCTTCTGGAATGAAAGAACTTGTTTAGAGGAAAGGCATTAGTTGGGTGTGTAGAGTGTATCTCTTCCAGAAATAGGTGGCAGGTGTATTTGTGT
Source organism: Mirounga leonina (assembly GCF_011800145.1). NCBI lineage: Eukaryota > Metazoa > Chordata > Mammalia > Carnivora > Phocidae > Mirounga > Mirounga leonina. The sequence continues at coordinate 608,900 of NW_023270619.1, forward strand.
ATGTGAGTGTGTGTGTGCATGTGCATGGTTTTCATGGTTCTATGATCAGGTAAAATCTGAAAGTTATTTGAATTTCTTTGCTGGAACTCTGATTTTTGAGCTCTGGAAATTGTATGACCATGATCACTATCTCCACTGGTGTATTAGGACAAAATTAGGTGGTCTAAATAAAATTTTAGCATAGCATTCAGTAGATTATGTTCAGGACTGATATACATTATAATTGCTAGAAATTAGAAGAAAAATAATAAAGGAGTCAAGTAGAGAAAAAGATAATTAAAATATAAGGAAGAAATCTAAATAGGCAAGGGCAATCTTGAATAATGTGTAGTTCAGGAAAACAAATGAAAGGAAGATGACCAACACACTGGGATACACCTGTTCATGTTCAAGCATAATTGACCAAAGTTTCCCTCTTTGAGAAGATAGTGTGATAATTAATTCTATGTGGTAACTTAACTGGGGCATGGGGTGAATAGATTTTTGATTAAACACTATTCTGGGTGTGTCTAGGAGGGTGTTTTTGGATAAGATTAAAATTTATGTTGAGGCTCCCTGCTCGGCAGGGAGTCTGCTTCTCCCTCTGACCTTCCTCCCTCTCATGCTCTCTGTCTCTCATTCTCTCTCTCAAATAAATAAATAAAATCTTAAAAAAAAAAATTTAGGTTGGTAGACTGAGTAAAACAGATTACCTTTCTCAGTGTTGGTGGGCACCATCCAATCCCTTGAAAACTTGAGTTGAACAAAAGGCAGTTTTTGTCTGATTGTCTTTGAGCAGCTGGACACCAGCCTTCTCAGTTCTCAAGTGTACACCATCAGCTCCCCTGATTCTCAGGCCTTCAGACTGTAGATCTTGGGCCTTCTCAGCCTCCTCCATAATTGCAGGAGCCAATTACTTATAATCTCTCTTTCTCTCTTTCCCTATCTCTTTCTCTCTCTCAGTTCTATTTCTCTGCAGAACTCTAATACAGATTTCGGTATTGAGAGTGACTCTAGAGAATCAGAATTTTAAGGATGAATTTTCTTTCTCATTTTTTAAAGATTTATCCACTTATTTAAGAGTGAGAGAGAGAGTGAGAGAGAGAGTAAGCAAGCGGGAATAGGGGCACAGTGAGAAGGAGAGTGAGAGTCTCGAGCAGACTTCATTCTGAGTGTGGAGCCTAGGGCATGGCTCGATTCCACAACCCTGAGATCATGACCTGAACTGAAACTAAGAGACGCTTAACCAACTGAGTCACCCAGGCACCCCAAGAATGAATTTGCTGAATTGGTTCTGAAATTTCTGGAACTATCTCATATGATTAGATTTAAACACATTACTGACTCTGTTTCTGGAAGTAAAGAGAGCATTAATGGTCCATGGTGTGATCTGATAATAGAGACATGCAAATTACCTGCACTGAATATTTTTAAAAAACCACTTATGAAAGACAAGGAGTTGAGTGAATGTGTATATAATTTTTTTAGGTTTTTATTTAAATTCCAGTTAGTTAATATACAGTGTATTATTAGTTTTGGGTGTACAAGTGATTGAACACTTCCATACAACACCTGTTGCTCATCACAAGTGCCCTTCTTAATCCCCATCACCTATTTGACCCATCCCCCCACCCATCTCCCCTCTGGTAGCCATCAGTTTGTTCTCTATAGTTAAGAGTCTTTTTCTTTGTCTGCCTCTCTTTCCTCCCCCCTTATGTTTAATGTCTTGTTTCTTAAATATGAGTCAAATCATTGTCTTTCTCTTATTTCACTTAGCATAATACTCTCTGGCTCCATCCAACTCATTGCAAATGGCATGATTTCATTCTTTTTTATGGCTGAGTAATATTCCTCTCTCTCTCTCTCTCTCTCTCTCTCTCCATATATATATAACACATCTCCTTTATCCATTCATTAGCTGATGGACGTTTGGGGTCTTTCCATAATTTGGCTATTGTTGATAATGCTGCTATGAATATCAGGGTGCATGTATCCCTTTGAATTCATATTTTTGTATTATTTGGGTAAAAACCCAGTAGTTCAATTGCTAGATCTTAGGGTAGTTCTATTTTTAACTTTTTGAGGAACCTCCATACTGTTTTCCAGAGTGGTTGCGTCACTTCCCATTCTCACCAACAGTGGAAGAGAGTTCTTCTTTCTCCACATCCTTGCCAAAACCTATTATTTCCTTGTTAATTTTAGCCATTCTGACTGGTGAGAGGTGATAACTCATTGTAGTTTTGATTTATATTTCCTGATAATCAGTGATAGTGAACATCTTTTCATATGTCTGTTGGCCATCTGTATGTATTCTTTGGAAAAATGTCTATTCATGTCTTCTGCCCATTTTCTCACTGGATTATTTGTTTTTTGTGTGTTGACTTTGATAAGTTCTTTATATATTTAGGATACTAATCCTTTATCAGATATGTCATTTGCAAATATCTCTCCTATTCCATAGGTTGCCTTTTAGTTTTATTGATTGTTCCTTTGCTGTGTAGAAGATTTTTATTTTGATGAAGTTCCAATAGTTTATTTTTGCTTTTGTTTCCCTTGCCTCAGGAGATATATCTAGTAAGAAGTTGCTATGGCCAATGTCAAAGAGGTTACTGCCTGTGTTATCCTCTAGGATTTTAATGGTTTTGTGTCTCATATTTAGGTCTTTAATCCATTTTGAATTTATTTTTGTGTATGGTGTGAGAAAATGGTCCAGTTTCATTCTTTTGCATGTGGATGTCCAGTTTTCCCAACACCATTTGTTGAAGAGACTTTATAAAAAAAAAAATTAATTTTATTATGTTAGTCACCATACAGTACATCATTCGTTTTGATGTAGTGTTCCATGATTCATTGTTTTCGTATAACACCCAGTGCTACATTCAGTATGTGCTCTCCTTAATACCCATCACCGGGCTAACCTATCCCCCCACCCCCCTCCTGTCTAAAACCCTCAGTTTGTTTCTCGGAGTCCATAGTCTCTCATGATTTGTCTCTGCCTCTGATTCCCCACCCCCTTCATTTTTCCCTTCCTTCTCCTAATGTCCTTCGTGCTATTCCTTATGTTCCACAAATAAGTGAAACCATATGATAATTGACTTTCTCTGCTTGACTTATTTCACTTAGCATAATCTTCTCCAGTCCCATCCACATTGATGTAAAAGTTGGGTATTCATCCTTTCTGATGGCTGAGTAATATTCCATTGTATATATAGACCACATCTTCTTTATCCATCCATCTGTTGAAGAGCATCTCCGCTCTTTCCACAGTTTGGCTATTGTGGACATTGCTACTATGAACATTGGGTCCTTCCTTTCACTACATCTGTGTCTTTGGGGTAAATACCCAGGAGTGTAATTGCTGAGTCATAGGGTAGCTCTATTTTTAATTTTTTGAGGAACCTCCACACTGTTTTCCAAAGTGGCTGTACCAACTTGCATTCCCACCAACAGTGTAAGAGGGTTCCCTTTTCTCCACAACCTCTCCAACATTTATTGTTTCTTGCCTTGTCCATTTTTGCCATTCTAACTGGTGTAAGGTGGTATCTCAGTGTGGTTTTCATTTGAATTTCCCTGATGGCTAATGATGATGAACATTTTTTCATGTGTCTGTTAGCCATTTGTATGTCTTCTTTGGAGAAGTGTCTGTTCATGTCTTCTACCCATTTTTTGACTTATTTGTTTTTTGGGTGTTGAGTTTGAGAAGTTCTTTATAGATCTACAATATCAGCCCTTTGTCTAGTATCATTTGCAAATATCTTTTCCCATTCTGTGGGTTGCCTCTTTGTTGATTGTTTCCTTTGCTTTGCAGAAGCTTTTTATCTTGACGAAGTCCCAAAAGTACATTTTTGCTTTTATTTCACTAGGCTTTGGAGATGTATCTTGAAAGAAGTTGCTGTGGCCAATGTCGGAGAGGTTACCGCCTATGTTCTCCTCCAAGATTTTGATGGATTCCTGTCTCACATTGAGGTCTTTCATCCATTTAGAGTTTATCTTTGTGTATAGTGTAAGAGAATGGTTGAGTTTCATTCTTCTAAATATACCTGTCCAATTTTCCCAGTACCATTTATTGAAGAGACTGTTTTTTGCCATTGCATATTTTTTCCTGCTTTGTCGAAGATTATTTGACTATAGAGTTGAGGGTCCATATCTGGGCTCTCTATTCTGTTCCACTGGCCTATATGTCTGTTTTTGTGCCAGTACCATACTGTCTTGGTGATCACTGCTTTGTAATATAGCTTGAAATCGGGCAACATGATGCCCCCAGCTTTGTTTTTCTTTTTTTCTCTTCCTTTTTTTTTAAATTTTTTTTTTATTCTTATGTTAATCCCCATACATTACATCCAGCTTTGTTTTTCTTTTTCAACATTTCCTTGGCGATTTGGGGTCTTTTCTGATTCCATACAAATTTTGGGATTGTTTCTTCCAGCACTTTGAAAAATGTCATTGGAATTTTGATCAGGATGGCATTGAAGGTATAGATTTCTTTGGCCAGCATAGACATTTTAACAGTGTTTATTCTTCCAATCATTAAAAATGCTATCAATAAGATCCAATCTAATTCAGATAATCTAACAGCTAGGGTAAGCAAGACAGAAGAACGAATTAGTGATCTAGAAGACCAGTTGACAGAAAAAAGGAAAAAGAAGAGGCCAGGGAGAAACAACTCAAAATTCATGAAAACAAAATTAGAGAAATAAGTGACACCATGCAACATTCCAATGTCAGAATTATTGAGATCCCTGAGGGGGGAAGGGGGGGAGAGGGAGAGAGGTCTAGAAGATATATTTGAGCAAATAGTAGCTGAGAACTTCCCTAATCTGGGGAATGAAACAAGCATTCGTGTCCTAGAGGCAGAGAGGACCCCTCCCAAGATCAAGGAAAACAGGCCAACTCGCAAATCTTAGAACCAAGGAAAACTTGCAAATCTTAGAACCAAGGAAACCATCTTAAGGCAGTTAGGGGGAAGAGATTCCTTACGTACAGAGGGAGGAACATCAGAATAACGTCAGACCTATCCACAGAGACCTGGCAAGCCAGAAGGGGCTGGCAAGACATATTCAGGGTACTAATGAGAAGAACATGCAGCCAAGAATACTTTATCCAGCAGGCTCTCATTTAGAATGGATGGAGAGATGTAGAGCTTCCAAGACTGGCAGAAACTGAAAGAATATGTGACCACTAAGCCGGACCTGCAAGAAACATTAAAGGGGTTCTATAAAAGGAGAAAGACCCCAAGAGTGATATAGAACAGAAATTTACAGAGACAATTTATAGAAACAAGGACTTCACAGGCAATATAATGACAATTCATATCTTTCAATAATCACTCTCAACATGAACAGCCTAAATTCTCCCATAAAATGGCACAGCATTGCAGATTGGATAAAAAGACAGGACCCATCCATATGCTGTCTACAAGAGACTCATTTTGAACCTATAGATACATCCAGACTGAAAGTGAAGGGATGGAGATCCATCTTCCATGCCAACAGACCTCAAAGGAAAGCTGGGGTAGCAATTCTTATATCAGATGAGATTTTATGCTAAAGACTGTAGTTAGAGACACAGAAGGACACTATATCATTCTTAAAGGATCTATGCAACAAGAAGATCTAACAATTATAAATATCTATGCTCCCAACATGGGAACAGCCAACTACATAAGCCAACTGTTAACCAAAATAAAGAGTCATATTGATAATAATAATTAATTGTAGGAGACCTCAATACTCCAGTCTCAGCAATAGACAGATCACCTAAGCAGAAAATCAACAAAGAAACAAGAGCTTTGAATGACACACTGGACCAGATGGACCTCATAGATATATACAGAACATTCCACTCTAAAACAACAGAATATTCATTCTTCTCGAACACACATGGAACTTTCTTCAGAATAGACCACATACTGGGTCACAAATCAGGTCTCAACCAATAACAAAAGATTGAGATGATTCCCTGCATATTCTCAGACCATAATGATTTAAAACTTGAACCCATCACAATAAAAAATTTGGCAGAAATTCAAACACTTGGAAGCTAAAGACCACTCTGCTCAAGAATGTTTGGGTCAACCAAGAAATCAAAGAAGAACTTAAACAATTCATGGAAACCAATGAGAATGAAAACTCATCGATCCAAAACCTATGGGATACTGGAAAGGCAGTCCTAAGGGGGAAATACATAGCCATCCACGCCTCACTCAAAAAATAGAAAAATCCCAAATTCACCAACTAACTCTACACCTTAAAGAACTAGAGAAAAAGCAACAAACGTTGCCTAAGCCATCCATGCATTAGAAGAGGAATAAAGATCAGAGCAGAGAACAATGAATTAGAAACCAGAAACACAGTAGATCAGATCAACGAAACTGGAAGCTGGTTCTTTGAAAGAATTAATAAGATCGATAAACCACTGGCCAGACTTATCCAAAAGAAAAGAGAAAGGACCCAAATTAATAAAATTATGAATGAAAGGGGAGAGATCATGACTAACACCAAGGAAATAGAAACAATTATTAGAAATTATTATCAACAACTATATGCCAATAAACTGAGCAATCTGGATGAAATGGAGGCCTTCCTGGAAACCGATAAGCTGCCAAGACTGAAAGAGGAAGAAATTGACAACCTGAATCGGCCAATAACCAGTAACGAGATTGAAGCAGTGATCAAAAACCTCCCAAAAAACAAGAGTCCAAGGCCTGATGGATTCCCTGGGGAATTCTACCAAACATTCAAAGAAGAAATAATACCTATTCTGTGGAAGCTGTTTCAAAAAATAGAAACAGAAGGAAAGCCTCCAGACTCATTCTATTAAGCCAACATTACCTTAATCCTCAAAGCAGGGATGCAAGAGTGGTTCAACATTTGCAAATCAATCAATGTGATAGAATACATTAATAAGAGGAGAGAGAAGAACAATATGGTCCCCTCAATGGATGCAGAAAAAGCATTTGACAAAATAGAGAATTCTTTCCTGGTTAAAACTTTTCAGAGTATAGGGATAGAGGGAACATTCCTCAATTTCATAAAATCGATCTATGAAAAACCCACAGCAAATATCATCCTCAATGGGGAAAAGCTGAGAGCCTTTTCCTTAAGATCAGGAAAATGACAAGGATGCCCACTCTCACCACTATTGTTTCACATAGTACTAGAAGTCCTAGGAACAGCAATCAGACAACAAAAAGAAATAAAAGGTATTCAAATTGGCAAAGAAGTCAAACTCTCTTTGCAGATGACGTGATATTTTATGTGGAAAACCCAAAAGACTCTACCCCCTAAATTACTAGAACTCATACAGCAATTCAGTAATGTGGCAGGTTACAAAATCAATGCACAGAAATCAGTTGCTTTCTTATACACTAACAATGCAACTGTAGAAAGAGAAATTAGAGAAATTATTCCATTCACAATAGCACCAAGAACCATGATACCTCAGAATAAACTTAACCAAAGAGGTAAAGGATCTATATACTCTAGGAACTACAGAACACTCATGAAAGAAATTGAAGAAGACACAAAAAGCTGGAAAAACATTCCATGCTCATGGATCTGAAGAGACATTTTTCCATTGGATTTTCTTTCCTGCTTTGTTGAAAATTAATTGACCATATAGTTGTGGGTTTATTTCTGGGTTTTCTATTCTGTTCTGTTGATCTATGTGTCTGTTTTTGTGCTAGTACCATACTATCTTGATGACTACAGCTTTATAATATAACTTGAAGAGTGGAATTGTGATGCCTCCAGCTTTGGTTTTCTTTTTCAAGGTTGCTTTGGCTATTCGAGGTCTTTTGTGGTTCGATACAAATTTTAAGATTATTTCTTCAAGCTCTGTGAAAAATGTTGGTATTTTGACAAGGATTCCATTAAATGTGTAGTTTGCTTTGGGTAGTATAGACATTGTAAGAATATTTTTTCTTCCAATCCATGAGCATGAAATGTCTTTTCATTTCTTTGACAGCTTCTTTCATCAGAGCTTTATAGGTTTCAGAGTATAGGTATTTCACCTCTTTGGTCAGGTTTATTCCTAGGCATCTTATTATTTTTGATAAATAAATTGATTCCTTAATTTCTCTTTCTGCTGCTTTATTATTGGTGTGTAGAAATGCAACAGATTTCTCTATTTTGATATTCTATCCTGTGACTACTGAATTTGTGTATCGGTTCTAGCAATTTTTGGTGGAGTCTTTCAGGTTTTTATATAGAGTATCATGTTATCTGCAAATAATGAAAGCTTGACCTCTTCCTTGCTGATTTGGATGCCTTTTATTTCTTTTTGTTGTCTGATTGCTGTGCCTAATATTTCCAGTACTATATTAAATAACATTGATGAGAGTGGACATCCCTGTCTTGTTCCTGACTATAGAGGAAAAACTCTCAGTTTTTCCCCATTGAGGTCTATATTAGCTGTGGGTTTTTGGTATATGGCCTTTATTATATTGAGGTATGTTCCCTCTCAACCTACTTTGTTGAGGATTTTTTTATCATGAATGGATGTTGTACTTTGTCAAATGCTTTTTCTGCATCTACTGAAAAGATCATATGGTTCTTATCCTTTCTTTTATTAATGTAGTATATCATGTTGGTTGATTTGCAAATATTGAACCATGCCTACAACACAGGAATAAATTCCACTCGATCGTGGTGAATGATTCTTTTAGTGTACTGTTGGATTTTTTTTTTCTTAATAAACGCAACAACAGAAAAGTATAGTACTGTTGGATTTGATTTGCTAGAATTTTCGCATCCATATTCATCAGGGACATTGACCTGTGGTTCCCTTTTCCAGTGGAGTCTTTATCTGGTTTTGGTATCAGGGTAATGCTGGTCTCATAGAAAGAGTTTGGAAGTTTTCCTTTCTTTTCTATTTTTTGGAATAGTTTGAGAAGAATAGGTATTAACTCTTTAAATGTTTGGTAGAATTTGCCTATGAAGCCATCTGGTCCTGAATTTTGTCTGTTGGGAGATTTTTTATTACTGATTCAGTTTCCTTGCTTTTTATCAGTCTGTTCAAGTTTTCTATTTCTTCCTGTTTCAATTTTGGTAGTTTTTTTTTTATGATTTCTTTATTTTAGGCGGGTTGGGGGGAAGGGGCAGAGGGAGAGGGAGAGAATCTCAAGCAAACTCCCTGCTGAGCACGGAGCCTGATGCAGAGCTTAATCCCATGACCATGAGATCATGACCTGAGCCAAAATCAAGAGTCGGACACTTAACCGACTGAGTCACCTGGGCACTCCTCAGTTTTGGTAGTTTATTTGCTTCTGGGAATTTATCTATTTCTCCCAGGTTGTCCAATTTGTTGGCAGATGACTTTACATAATACTCTCTTGTATTTCTGTGGTGTTGATTGTCATTTCTCCTCTCTCATTTGTAATTTTATTTATTTGGGTTCTTTCCCTTTTCTTTTTGTTAAGTCTGGTAGAGGTTTATCAATTTTATTAAATTTTTCAAAGAACCACTTTCTGGCTTCATTAATCTGTTCTATTTTTTCAGTTTCTATATCATTTATTTCTGCTCTAACCTTTATTATTTCCTTCCTTCTGCTGGCTTTAGGCTTCATTTGTTGTACTTTCCAGCTCCTTTAGGTGTAAGTTTAGGTTATTTATTTGAGGTGGTGTTTTTGTGTGTGTGTGTGTTTTCTTTTTGTTGTTGTTCTTGTTGTTGTTGTTTTGGGGTTCTTTTGCTTCTTGAGGTAGGCCTGTATGTGTATATGATGTTTTTGAACATTTTTGGAAAACTAACAAATATAACGATATTGGCTGGTTGCTTTTATTGTTGCTGGACAAAGTGGTGAGAGAAAAGGATGAGTTCAGGATTTGAATTCCCACCTCAAGCACTGCATAAATGACCCAAAAGCTTCCATGTATATTCTGAAGTAGTCCCTAATCTCTTGTAGCTGCAGTGCTGAGATTGCTGAAAATCAAACACAGAATGTCATCCTGTGACTGGATGAATTACAATGCAAATTGAACTCCCAGCCTCACAGGGTGTCTGCTCTTAAAACAGAGGCATAAATTGGGAAGGAATGGGATCTTATAATTTAGAATGGAGACCTATGAGAAGACCGTGATGAAGCTGGAGACATTGAGCCCTAAATTCTGATGAGTCTTCTTAGCCTTTCTATCGTAATGCAAGCAGTCTCCCCAGCCCCAATACTGTAGGCCTCTCTACCCCCATCTGAAGAGATTAACCCTACATTGCCTGTGGAAACTGTAATGGCCTCGCCTGAAGCATTGCCATGCAATACCATGTTGATTCTCCTTAAAACTCACCCCACCCTTTGTTAAGAATGTTTGCATCTATGTTCATGAGCAATCTTAATTTGCAGTCCCCTTTTCTTGTAATGTCTTTATCTGGTTTTGAAATTAAAGGTAATGCTGGCCTCAAAAAAAAGATGTTAATACAGTCTTGAAAAAAAAAAAAAGACCCACCCTACCAGCTCCCTTTGCTTCTAGGCTTTAACTAGACTCAAATCCAACAGGCCTCTAAAGATGAGATACAAAGTGTGGCCTATGAGGTAGCTATACTCCAAAATAACTACTTGAGTTTTCTAATTTATGCAGACAGAAATTCAGGGCCCATGTGTAGGAATGGATATGAAGGGTATGGATAATTGTGGAAGGAACATAAAGATGGATCAGGCTGGATTTATTGATAGGGCCTACTAAACAGAAATTCTGTATTTAATATTGCATTGAAGAGCTAGGAAGGGATCTAACAGTTTGTATAGTTGATTGGCTGGAACATGGACCAAAAAGTGACCCACAGTTAGTGAGTTGGAAGAGCCAGATCTGCCTTGGTTTAATGTAGAGGAAAGGATCCAAAGGCTTAGAGAGACTGGAATGTTACAGTGGCACTTACTCTGGGAGGGTCCAGAAGACAGCCCTTTCACTGCTACTGTGAGAAATAAATTTGTGAGGGGAGCCCCAGAATCCTTGAAGAGCTCTGTGATCGCTCTTTTATGTTGATCAGACCTTACAGTGAGGACTGTGAATTGAAAAAACTAAATGCAATGGGGGTAATTGGACCCTGGAGTGACAGGGCCAGGTGGGATCACTCAACCACCATGGGCAAAGAGAGTGTGGTTACTGTCATGGACAGCAGAGTCAAAGCAGTAATCAGAATAGTCTGACTCATGTAGACCTATGGTGTTGGCTGGTTCTCTGGCATTCCTATAAGTGAAAGAGATAGAAAGCCTATTAAATTCTTACTAGATCTGTATAAGCAGAAAAGAACTAGATCAAGGGAACAAAAATCTAACCTGGATTATAACAACAAAGAGTCATAGCCCCCCATCAATTCCCAGACTTGAACTAGTTTATAGGCCCAGAACCCCTTGAATGAAGAGAGGCTAGGTACCCTTGAGGAAGGACCCCAGAACACTGTCAAACGTTTATACTGTTAATCTTTCTTCCCAGCCTTCCCTAAATAAACCTAAGAGACCAGCTCGGGGCTTGAACTCACGACCCTGAGATCAAGACCTGAGCTGAGATTAAGAGTCAGATGCTTAACCAACTGAGCCACCCAAGTGTCCCAAACCTACAGCTTTTTACCAGGGCATCTGCATTGAGGAAAAGGAAATAATTGACATTTGGGGGACTACTCGGCACTAATTCTAAATGACACTAATTCTAGGAGACCCCAGACATCACTGTGGTCCACCAATCAGGGTAGGGCGTTTGGAGGTCAGATTAGCAATGGGGTTTTAGCTCAGGTCTCTCACAGTAGGCCCAGTGGATCGCCAAACCAACCTTGTTATTTTCCCACTTATAGAAAATGGAATTGGAATATATTTATCAGCAGGCAGAGTCCTCACATTAGTCCCCTGACTTGTGGAGTAAGGGCAGTTTTATGGTGGGAAAAGCCCAGGGGAAGTCTAATAGAACTGCCTCTAAATAGTATGCCAAAATAATACCACATTTCTGGAGGTATTGTAGAGATTAGTGCCATCATCAAAGACTTGAAAGTTGCAGGGGTAGTGAATCCCACCACATCCCCATCCAACTCTTCTATCTGGTCTATGCAGAAGACAGATGAATCTTGGAGAATGACTGGATTACCAGAAGCTTAACCCTGTGGTAACTCCAATTGCAACTGCTGTATCATACATGGTTTCATTGTTTGAATAAATCAGTACATCTCCTGGTATCAGGTATGCAGCTATTGATCTGACAAAGGCCTTTTTCTCCACCCCTGTTAAGAACTTTCAGAAGCAGTTTTCTTTCAGCTGGCAAGGCCATCAGTACATCTTCACTGCCCTAATTCAGAGGTATATCAACTCCTCACCCCTTTGTCATAGTTTATAGGAGGGCTGTCCTTCAGAAATAAAGACTATATTTCTCAGACATTTTCAGACAAATAAGAGCTGTGAGAGTTCATCACCATTAGAACTTCCTTACAGTGCTAAAGAGAACACTTGAATGAAAGCATGCTAACTAACATCATGAAAATACATGAAAACATAAATCTCACTATAAAGGTAAGAATATGGTCTAATCCAGAATACCCTAATAGTGTAATGATATGTAAATCACTTTTAACTGTAATATTAAAGTTAAAAGACAAAAGTATTAAAAATATAGCTGCAATAGTTTGTTAACAGATACACAATATATAAAAGATGTAAATTGTGACGTTAATAATACAAAATGTGGGAGAAGGAGAACTTAAAGTGTAGTTTTTTATAGGTCAACATTAAGTTGCTACCAGTTTTAAAATATTGTTATACCATAAGATGTTTTATGCAAATCTCATGGTAACCAGAAAGAAAAAAAAACAATGGTATGTACACAAGAGATAAGGAGAAAGAAATACGACCATACCACTACAGAAAAATCATCAAATCACAAAGGAAGACAAGAGAGGAAGAAAGAGACAAAGGATCCACAAACCAGTCAGAAAACAGTTAACTAAATGGCAATAATAAGTTCTTACCCATCAATAAAATATTTAAATGTAAATGGATTAAATTCATAAATCAAAAGACATACAGTATCTGAATTGATTTTAAAAAAGGATCAAATACTGTATGTTGCCTATGAAACTCACTGTACTTATATAGTGATAAAATAGATCTTAAGTCAAAAACTATCACAAAAGACAAAGGTCACTATATAATGTAAAGGGTTTAAATCCATCAAACGTATATAACATTTGTAAATATTTATGCACATAATATCAAAGTACCTAAATATATAAAGCAAATACTAATAGACCCAAAGGAAGAAACAGGCAGGAATACAGTAATGCTAGGGGACTTCAGTATTCCACTTTCAACAATGGATAGATCATCCAGACATAAATACAATAAGGAAATATCAAACTTGAACAACACTGTACACCAAATGGTCCTAACTGACACATATATAGAACATTCCATCCAACAAAAGCAGAATACACACTCTTCTCAAATGCACATGGAACATTTTCCAGGATCAATCATATGTTAGGACACAAAACAGGTCTTAACAAACTTAAGAAGATCAAAATCATATCAAGTGTCTTTTTTGACCACAATAGTATGAGACTATAAATCAATAACACGAGAAAAACTGGAAAATTCACAAATATGTGGAAATTCAACAATGTGCTCCTAAAACAGTTAATGGGTCAAAGAAGAAATCATAAGGGAAATTAAGAAATATCTTGAAACAAATGAAAATGGAAACACAACATATCACAACAGAGTCAGATGGGACAATCTTTATATTCCCTGGCAACCCCTAATGCAGCTCTGGGGACTTTACGGAGCCATAAATACTCAGACAGTTATACAATGATGAGTGTAGTGCCTCCTGTGTGTCAGGTGATTACATTACATCACTTCCACATCTATGTCTTGTCACATCACCCCTTTGAGAGACAAGGGATGGGAAGCAGAGAGATTGAGCACTCACTCAAGTTCAGCCAGGTGGTGCCTGGCAGAGCTGGACCCTGTCCCAAGTGTCTCACACTGCCTCTCATCCATTTCCACCACGACAGCCCTGTGTTTACTATGTAGCTACTGCCTCACATGGAGCTTTGGGCAGAGGAGGGCCTAGGGGTTCTGAGGGGTCACTGGTCTTTTCTGCCCACATCACTGGGCTTTCCCCCAGGCTTTGCTCCTTAGGACAGTCTGTCTTCATCCTGCCTTGTTGATCAGGGACTGTAGACACCTGCGGATTTATTCAAGTTCAATGCCAAATGCCAGGGAAAAGCCAGGAAACTAGGGGGCTCTCCCAAGGTCCAAACACTAAACAGAGAAACTCAGACCCCTCTGCCTTTTGCTTTCCACCCCATCCCCCATACTCTCTCAGCACCACAAGTAGTTACTTCCACCCTGACTTTATCTTTCATAAAATTATAAATCTTATACTCCCACTGGTGTTTACATGTTTTACCATGATGTGTACTTTTTTTTAATGTGTTTGGTTCAGATTAATTTCACAAGTTATAAGGTAATTTACCACTGTGCTTTATGAAAACCAAAGAAAAATTTTTTAAAGGAAAAATAATCTTGGATTCTTTATTACTATAAAGTGAAATACTTCAGTGCTAGCCAATTTCACAATCTTATAATGGAGAAAACATAATAAATTAAAATGTTTGTGTGAATTTTAAAGCACAACAGTGACTGTGGGGCACCTGGGTGGCCCAGCTGGTTAAGTGTGAGACTCTTGATCTCAGCTCAGGTCTTGATGTCAGGGTCATCAGTTCAAGTTCCACACTGGGCTCCTCACTGAGCATTTCAATTACTTGTGTTCTCATTATTTAACACATGAATAATTTTATGAAAAATATATTTATATAATAGTCTACTAATAAATGGTGTTGGCAAAACTGGATATCCATATGCAAAAGAATGAAACTTGGACCCCTATGTTTACACCACTCACAAAAATTAACTTGAAATGGGTTAAAGAGGTAAGGGTGCCGGGTGGTTCAGTTAGTTAAGCAAAAGATTCCTGGTTTCAGGTCAGGTCATAATCTCAGGATCCTGTGATCAAGACCCACATTGGGCTCACCTGGGCATGGAGCCTGGTTAAGATTCTTTCTCTCCCTCTACCCCTCCCTATGTATCTCTCTTAAAAAAAAAAAGAAAGAAAGAAAAAGAAAGGAAGGAAGGAAGAAAGAAAGAGAAAGAAAGAAAGAAAGAAAGAAAGAAAGAAAGAAAGAAAGAAAGAAAGAAAAGAAAAAAATGGATTAAAGAGGTAAATGTAAGACATGAAATCACAGAACTCCTAGAAGAAAACATAAAGAAACGACTCTTTGACATTGGTCTTGGCAATAATTTCTTTGGATATGACCCCCAAAAGCACAGGCAACAAAAGCAAAAATAAAAAAGTTGGACTCTTCAAACTAAAAAGCTCTTTACAGTAAAAGAAACAACCAACAAAATGAAAAAACCATATGCTCAAAGTGAAAGGATGGAAGATGATATTCCAGACAAGCGAAAACCAAAGAAAGCAGTACAGCTATCAGACAAAATAAACTTCAAGCCAAAAATGGTACTAAGAGACAAAGAAGGTTATGATATAATGATCAAAGGGTCACTATATCAAGAAGATATAACAATAGCAAATATACATGCTTCCAACCCCCAAGCACCAAAATAGTTAAACAAATACTAACAGATCTTAAGGAAGAAATAGACAACAATACAATAATAGTAGGGGAACTTAATACTCCACTACCAGCAATGGATAAATTGTGCAGACAGAAAATCAACAAGGAAATGGAATTGAATCATAGTTTAGAACAAATAAACTTAGCAGACATATACAAAACATTCCCCCTAACAATAGCGGAATACACACAGAATACATAGGTCTGAATGTGGAACCTTCTCCAGGATAGATCATATAATAGGACACAAAACAAATCTTAGCAAATTTTAGGTGATTGAAATTATACCAATGATCTTCTCTAACCACCAATGGTATGAAACTAGAAATCAACAAGAGAAAAGTTAGAAAAGCTACAAATATGTGGAAACTAACAACACAACTCTAAAAAACCAATGGGTCAAAGAAGAAATCAAAAGGGAAATAAAAGGCTATCTCCAAACAAATGAAAATAGAAATACAATGTATCAAATCTTGTGGGATACAGCAAAATAAGTTTTGAGAGGAAAGTTTATAGCAATAAACTCATCTTTTGAGAAATTAGGAAGATATTGAGAGACGATGGACTCTGAAAAACAAACTGAGGGTTCTAGAGGGGCGGGGGGTGGGAGGATGGGTTAGCCTGGTGATGGGTATTAAAGAGGGCACATTCTGCATGGGGCACTGGGTGTTATATGCAAACAATGAATCATGGAACACTACATCAAAAACTGATGTGATATATGGTAATTAACATAACATAATAATAAAAAAGAAATTAGGAAGATATCAAATAAACAACCTAATTTTATACCTCAAAGAACTAGGAAAAGAAAAACAAGTTAAGGCCAAAGTTAGCAGGAGGAAGGAAATAAAGATTGGAGCAAAAATAAATAAAGACCAGAAAAATAATAGAAAAGATCAACAAAACTAAGGGCTGGCTGTTTTAAAAGATAAACAAAACTGACAAACCATTTATTGGATAAGAAGTTAATATCTCAAATATACAAAGAATTACACAACTTAATAATAAAAAAAATCCAATTAAGAACTAGAAGAACTAAGTAGACGTTTTCCCAAAGAAGATGTCAAAATGACTAATAGGTATATGAAAAGACACTCAGTATCACTAACCATCATGGAAATGCAAATCAAAAGCACAATGAAATATCACCTCACACCTGTTAGAATGGCTATCCTCAAAAAGACAAGAGACAACAGATGCTGGTGAGGATGTGGTGAAAAGGGAACACTTACACCCTGTTGGTGGGACTATATGTTGATCCAACCACTATGGAAAACAATATGGAGGTTGCTCAAAAAATTAAAAACAGATCCACCAATTCTGGATATATACCCAAATGAAATGAGGACAGGATTTTGAAGATATATATGCACTCCCATGTTTTCTTTTGCAGCATTATTAATAGCCAAGATATGGAAACAACCTAAATGTTTATCAACAGATGCTTTAATTTTAAAAAATGGTATATATACACAATGGAATATTATTCAACTATGAGAAAGGAGGATATCCTGCCATTAGTGACAACATGGATGGATTTTAAACACATTATGCTAAGTGAGATATTAGAGAAAGACAAATTCTGAATGACATCCCTTATATGTGGAATCTAAAAAAGTCAAATTCATGGGAAAAAAAAAGTAAAATGATGGTTACCAGGGGGTGGGGGTTGGAGGAATAAGACTGATGTTGTTTAAGGGTAGAAACTTGCAACAAGTGGTAAATAAGCCATAGAGATCTAATGCACAGTATAATGAATATAAACAATATTGTACTCTAATTATGCCATGTGACAAATATGGCTACAACAGCAATCATATAACAAGATAAAAATATATCAGAATAACACATTGTATACCTTAAATTTACATAATGTTATATGTCAAATATATTCAGTAAAAGAAATGAAAAGGCAATCTATGGAATGGGAGAAAATATTTGCAAACTATATGTCAATTAAGGGGTTGATATCCAAAATAAACAGGGAACTCATATAATTAAATAACAAAAACACAAATAATCTGATTTAAATATAGGAAAAGGACCAGAATAAATATTTTTCCAAAGAAGACATACAAATGGCCAACAGGTACATGAAAAAATGCTCAACATCACTAATCCTCAAGGGAATATAAATCAAGACTATAATGAGATATTATCTCACACCTGTTATCAAAAAGACAAGAAATAACAAATGCTGGTAAGGATGTAGAGAAAAAGAAACACTAATGTACTATTGGTGTGAATGTAAATTAGAACAGTCACCACGGAAAACATTATGGAGGTTCCTTCAAAACATAAAGATAGAACTACCATATGACTCAGCAAGTCCACTTCTGGGAATATATCCAAAGGAAATGAAATCTCTATATCAAAGAGATATCTGCACCCCATTTTCATTATAGCATTATTTATAATAACCAAGTAATAACCAATTACAAACAATCTAAGTGTCCATTGATGAATGAAATGATAAAGAAATTATGGTACAGTGTGGTACACACGCACACGTGCACACACACACAGAGGTATATTATGCAGCCATAAAAAGGAAGAAATCCTACCATTTGCTACAACATAAATGAACCTTGAGGAATCATACTAAGTGAAATTATTCATACAAAGAAAGAAAAATACTATATGATCTCACTTATATGTGGAATTAAAAAAAAAAAAACTCCTAAAAACAGAGTAGATTAGTGGTTGTGAGAGTGGAGAAAATGGGTGAAGATGGTCAAAGAGTGCAAACTTCCAGTTATAAGATTAATTAATTACGGAATCTAATGTACAACATAGTGACTATAGTTAATAATACTGTATTAAATACATGAAAATTACTTAGTAAATCTTGAGAGTTCTCAGCACACACACACAACATGGTAATTATGTGAGATGATGGATGTCTTAATTAACGTTATGGTATTAATCATTTTGCAATAAATACATGTATCAAGTCATCATGTTGTTCCACCTTAAAATTACACAACGTTATATGACAATTATATCTCAATAAAGCTATAAAAAATAAATCTAACATGTACAAAGATTGGCATCAAAGACCTTATTTGATCTTTTGCTATTTTACTCGTTATAGTTTTATAAATTAACAACAAAAATTTTTAAATATATGCATTTATATAATACTTGTTTGTTAAATGATATTGCAATATTAGCTTCCATTATATTGTATAATTGGGTTTCTATAAGAAAAAGTTGGTCTCAGAATACACAAAGAAACAATTTGATGTGTTGGTGAGAATGTAGAGAAAAAGAAAGCCCTATGCACGGTTGGTGGGAAGGTAAATTGGTACAGCCACTGTGGAAAACAGTATGGAGTTTCTTCAAAAAATTAAAAGTAGAAATAATGTGTGATTCAATAATTCCACTACTGGGTGTTTATCCCCCTAAAATGAAAACACTAATTCAAAAAGATACATATACCCCTATGTTTATTGCAGCATTATTTACAATAGCCAAGCTATTGAAACAATCTAAGTGTCTATCAATTGATGAATGGATGAGGAAGGTGGATACATACATACACACACACACACAAGAATATTACTCAACATAAAAAAAGGATGAGATCTTGCCATTTGCAACAACATGGATGGACCTAGAGGGTATTATGCTCAGGGAAATAAATCAGACAGAAAGACAAATACCATATGATTTCACTCATATATGGGATCTGAAAAATAAAACAAATGAATAAACAAACAAACAAAAAGCAGAATCAGACCTATAAATACAGAGAACAAACTGATGGTTGCCAGAGGGAAGGGGGTAGCAGGAAGGACAGAATGGGTGAAGGGAAGTGGGAGATACAGGCTTTCAGTTGTGGAACGAATAAGTCATGGGAATAAAAGGCACAACATAGGAAATATAGCTGATGATATTGTAATAGCATTGTATGGTGACACACAGTAGCTACACTTGTGGTGAGCATAGCATAACAGAGAGAGAAGTTGAATCACTATGTTGTACACCTGGAACGAATGTAACATCGTGTGTCAACTATACTCAAATGTAAAAAATTTTTAAAAAGAAACAATTTTAATCGGTACACTATTAAGTGTTACTGCAGACAGCTCTTGAGTTGTCAAAAAATAATTTATGGCAGAAAATGAAATATGAATTGATATCTAAAGAAGGTCAGGATTTATACAATCTTCAAAGGGGAGAAATATACCCCAGGGAGTAGGATAGGGAAGAGTTGAGGCACAGAGGTAGTAAAAAGCAAGACAACAAAACAGATGCCTAAGATGGAGCTACTGAAGGCTTTTGAGTAGTGTTAGATATTTTGCAATCTCCATAACCCAATATTAGAAGAAAAGCGCTGTTTTTGCCTTTCCTGGGGTCCATTTGTTCAGAATTATAACAAGATTTCTTTATAGTATAAAGTTGCCAGCTGCCCAGAATGGAATAGGTGGAGATGAGATGCTTTGTGTGTTTTCAGGTAGAACAAATCTGGGGAGATACTGGAATAGATAAGCTACTTCTTACTTTACCTTAGACTCAAGTAGCTTGAATGTAGGTTGGATAGTTTTGTGCTGCTCATTTGGTCTGAATATACTTTTTAAAAAGCCATAAGGTTTATATGAAGTTTTGTGTTCATGGTCATTGTTCCTCTAAATTTTATAATTTTATTCAAGTATTATCCAATTGAAACATGTGAAATATGATCTTAGAAAACTGCATATAAAATATTTGCATAATAAATGCCATTTTAATAGGAAAAACATGTTTCTAAAAACATATATTGAGACTGAACATAAAATAAGAATGGAAATATTCAAATAAAACAGATGCATAGGAGCATCTGTGTGGCTCAGTCAGCTGAGCGTCTGCCTTTGGCTCAGGTCATGATCCCATGGTCCTGGGATCGAGCCCCACATTGGGCTCCCTGCTCAGTAGGGTGTCTGCTTCTCCCTCTCCCTCTGCCCCTCCCCCTGCTTGTATTCCCTCTCTCTCTCCCTCTCGCTTGTGTGCTCACTCTCAAATAAATAAATAAAATTCTTTTAAAAATAAATAAAACAGATGCATAAAGGAATATTTTGCTTTGGTTAATAAGCAGGCAACAGCATTTAATTTCCCCCACAACTTATGATAAAAATTAATTAAATGGACAATCACTTTAGTCATGACAATTTTAGCCATTATGTTTGATATGTCATTGTTCTAAAGCAGCATTTTTCAAAATATGTTCCTTAAATATCAGTCCACAAAATGTTCCTCCAAAAACTGCATCATGCATACATAGGTGTAAACCACCACATATGTTATCCCCTCTTCAAATTACTTTGATGTTAGCATATTAAAGGTTCTCAGAAGCCCTGCAATAAATGAACCTGTTTAGTATTGTTTATCACACAGTACATTGTAAAACCTAAAATTCTAAGTGTTACCTTCACATTTTTGAGCCTCACAGGGCCTCAGAGGTCTAACCAAGAGTTTCCCTCTTCCATCAGATATGTCTGCCCATCCACCCAACAGGAAGGGCTCCCCACCTGGCTAGCTCCCCTAGCAGATGGATCAGCTGAATTGTACTCAGTTCTCAGTCTAAGGGGTTTCAATTCTCTGCCAGCCATTAAATTATTTAAACAAGATAATCCCATCCTCCCAAAGAAACCAGGAGGTACCCCATACCCTGTTACTATGAAGTTTGCCCCTTCTGGTTCACTCTGCTCCTGAGTGCAGTTTTCATGTGGCCCTGCATATTGTGCAGTGTTCTCCTCCCCAAGTGTGGGTATATGTGACTAGTTAACTGCTGTCAATCTCATCTGTTTAATGGCAGGTATTGTGTGTTCAACTGTCTCATATAACTTAGGGCAGGAAATCCCTTCTTCACCAATGGGGTGAGTAGGAGGTGATCAGAATACATGGTTTCCCTATACTTTATGAAAACAGAACTCTCTTGTTTCTTCTATTGAAATAAGTGTCTCAGATACCTATAAACATATTTGTTTATATGAAATGCTATTCTGTGTTATTGAGCAAAGATTCTATGGCTAAAGAGCCATCTAGCATTGATTTTTCTGGACAGCACTCACCAAATCAACAGTAGAAAAGAGCAAAAAGAACAAAACTTTTAATTGATAAACTGTTATATGCAGTAAGCATGGCTCTTAGAATACTAAGAGGTACATTATATGATTGTTACATTCAAGCATCTAAGAATTATGTGATCTGCTTTGAAATTTCATTTAATATACTAAAAGTTTTATTGAGGCTCAGTCATGAAGAGTCAAAGGGACTTGAAAAGGAAGATGAAATATTAACTAGTCTCTGAAAACACTGGTAGGGATTAGGCAAGGTAGAATAAAGAAGAGCAACCAAAGCATCAGTATGTGTAAGAGCTAAGGCACAGTCAAGGAAAAGGGTAACAAGTATTCTTAGTTTCAAGCTTATTGTGTTTGTAGAACCAAGAATAGAGAAGGATATTTTACAAAGAGCAAAGTCTTTTGTTAGGAAGAGTATTAAATTAAAAGGGACGGATGTAGAACAAGATGGAAGGAATTATATGACCAATATGGAGTTAAACTTTATCCAGAAAACAATAGAAGGAACAAGGGTGTCTGAGTTGAGAAATAATGTTTAAAAAGAATAAAGGGCTCTAATTCTAATTCTTCAAATAACTGAATACATGACATTTAAAAAAAAAAAGGGTTGTAACATAGCTAGTGAAATTCTGAGTACACTTTTCCCACAGTGTCTGTGTTCACAATTTCAGTAGTTATTTTAAAATTATATGAACTCTCACATAATGGTAACTTAAAATTTCCAAATATTTGGAAATTAAC
This sequence comes from Mirounga leonina, assembly GCF_011800145.1. Classification (NCBI taxonomy): domain Eukaryota; kingdom Metazoa; phylum Chordata; class Mammalia; order Carnivora; family Phocidae; genus Mirounga; species Mirounga leonina. Next base: position 631,293 of record NW_023270619.1, read on the forward strand.
AACACTCTTCTAAAAAAATCCATGGGTCAAAGAGGAAGTCTCAAGAGAAATTAGAAAATATTTAAGCTGAATAAAATAAAAATATAATATATCAAAACTTGTGTGATACAGCTAAAATAATGTTTACAGGGAAATTTATGTCATTTAATGCTTATATTAGTAAAGAAGAAAGATTTTAAATTAACATTTTAAGCTTCTGTATCAAGAAACCAGAAAAAACAGAAAAAGAGATTAATATAAATAAGATCAGAAATAAATGAAATTGAAAACAGAATAGAGAAAATAAATGAAACAAGGCTGATTTTTGAAAAGATTATTAAAATTTATATACCTCTAGATAAACTGACAAATAGAGATGTCATAAATTACCAATATGAAAAATAAAAGAGGTTATATCAGTACATACTCACAAACATTATATGAAAAATAAGGAAATATTATTAACAACTCTATACAAATATATTAAACCACTCAGAAAAAAGTAGCCATTTTCATGAAAGTAGTAAAAATTGCAATGGTGAAGTAAAACTCACCCAAGATGAAATAGATAACCTGAATAGTCCTATATCTGCTAAATCGTTTAAAATCTTAATAAAAAGAAAACTCTATGCAGAGATCATTTCAGGAATATGACCGAATATTTAATGAAATAATAACACCAATTCTACACCAATCTTTTTCAGAAAAAGAAGGGAACATTTTATTTAGTTCAAACTTTTCTAGTTTCCCTTGAGATTTTCCTCTTTGAGCCATGAATTTTTTAGAAGGGTACTGTTTAATTTCCAATTACTTGGAGACTTTCCATTTGTCATTATGTTAGAGTTCATATCATTTTAACATAACTAAAATGCTAAACAAAGATGCTATGAGAAGGGTGTTAACATGCATCCTTTTTAATATTGGGTGTTCATATATATAAAGAACTAGAACTCTTTATATTACTTACTTTATGAGTCTGAAATTACCTTGATGCCAAAACCAGACAAGGATGTTCCAAGTAAAGAAAACTACTGATTAATACCCCTCATGAATGTAGAAAATTTCTCAAAAGATATTAGCCAATCAAATCCATCAATATATAACAAGAAAAATACACCATGGTCAAGTAGAATTTTCCCCAGGTTTGCAAGCCTAGTTCAATACTCAAAATCAAGCAAGAGTAACTCATCAAATTAATAATCTAAGGAAGAAAAAAACACAAGATCATATCAAATTTGGCGGAAGAGGTATTTGAGAAAATTCAACATCCATTCACAATAAAAATTCTTAGCAAAGCAGTAGGAAAAGAATTTCCTTAACTTGATAAAAGGTACCTACAAAAACCCACATCTAACAATACTTAATGGTGAAATACTAAATCCCCATCCCCTCAAGATTAGGAAGAAGGAAAGTATTGTTAATATCACCACTCCTATTATTTAATATTGTGCTTAAAGTCCTTGTCAGTGCAACAAAGCAAGGAAAAGAAAGTGTACAGATTGTTAAGTAAACAAGAAAGCTGGAATTGTTCAGAGACTACATTTGAAAATATCAAGGAATCTACAAAAAAAAATCTTTAATTAGTGAGTTTATCAAGACCACAGGATACAAGGTCATCTTTCAGAAATTAATTGTATTTCTATATGATTGTAAAGAACAATTGGAGACCCACATTTGAAAAACAATATCATGTACAAAAATTCTCAAAAAATACTTCACTATACATCTAGTAAAACATGTTCAGGATCTATATGTTAAAACTATACAATGCTGTTGAACAAAATCAACAAACTAAATAAGGTAAGAGACATACCATGGATTGCAAGACTAAAAATACTCAAGATGTCAATTCTTTTCAAATTGATTTATAGATATGATGCCATTCCAATCAAAATCCCAACAGGATTTTTTGTAAATATAAACATATCTAAAATTTATATGTTAAAGAAGAACAATTATAATAGCAAAATGATTTTGGAAAAAAAACACAATAAATATGGAGAACTCACATTACCCATTTTAAAGGCAAAACAAAACCACACTAATTAAGATTATGATATTTGAGAAGTTATATATCCAGAGGTCAATAAAATAGAATACGGAACTCAGAAACAGACCTACCTAAATATCTGCAATTGGTTTTTGACAAAGGTGCAGAGGAAACTCAATTGAGTAAGAATAGTGTTTTCAACAAATAGTATTTCAAGAAATAGCATTTGCAGGGGCGCCTGGGTGGCTCAGTCGGTTAAGCATCTGCCTTCGGCTCAGGTCATGATCCCAGGGTCCTGGGATCCAGCCCCGCATCGGGCTCCCTGCTCAGCGGGGAAGCCTGCTTCTCCCTCTCCCACTCCCCCTGCTTGTGTTCCTGCTCTCGCTGTCTCTGTCTCTGTCAAATAAATAAATAAAATCTTTTAAAAAAAATAGCATTTGCATATTGGACAACCATGTGCAAAAACATGAACCTGTATCTAAACCTCATGCCCTATACAAAAATTAACTCAAGATGATTTTACTTTTATAGATCTAAAAGTAAAACATAGAACTATACAACTTTTAGAAGAAACTTGGAGAAATTAAAATGAAAAATGCTTGCTCTTCAAAAAACACTAAGAATGAAAGAAATGTTACACACATGAAGAAAATATTTGTAAATCACATATCTAACATAGGACTTGTAACCAGAATAGATGAAGAATTCTGAAAACTGAACAATAAGAATATAGCACAATTTAAAAAAGGACAGGGCACCTGGGTGGCTCAGTTGGTTAAGCGACTGCCTTCGGCTCAGGTCATGATCCTGGAGTCCCGGGATCGAGTCCCACATCGGGCTCCCTGCTCGGCAGGGAGCCTGCTTCTCCCTCTGACCCTCCCCCATCTCGTGCTCTCTCTCTCTGTCTCATTCTCTCTCTCAAGTAAATAAATAAAATCTTTAAGTAAATAAATAAATAAATAAATAAATAAATAAATAAATAAAAAAGGACAGATTTGAACAACTGCCAAAGGTGATATATAAATGGCAAATAAGCCCATACTAAGATGTTCAACATCATTAGCCATTAGGAAAATGGAAAATTAATAGCACTATATTACTACAATTAGAATAGCTGAGTTTTTTTTTTTTTTTTTAATGGCAGTACCAAGTGTTGATGAGAATATGAAGCAACTAGAACTCTTACACATGGCTGGTGGGAATGCAAAATGGTATAGCTGCTCTGGAAAAATAGTTTGACAGTGTGTTATAAATTTGTACATGTAATCACCAGATGATTTAGCAATCCCTCTTTTAGTTATTTCCCACAGAAAAATGAGCACTTAACTTTCTTAAAAACATCTGTACCTAAATGGACAGCAGGAAGTGTTAGTGAAAAGAAAATTTGGGAGAAAAGGAATTATAATAAATAATTAGTTCCCTGGTTCTATGTCATGGTCCTAAGTCTCCTGAATGCAGTCCTGTTGCTTTCAAATGACTTGAAAGTGGGAAAATCATTATGAAATCAACTCATTTACTTGCTGGGGTGGCCCTATTAATCAAGTCAGTCAATAAATACTTATGGAGCACCTGTTATTTGCTAGATGGCAATATAGTCACTAGGAATATAGAAGTGAATAAGATAAAGTCTCTGGTCTCAGGAGCTTACATTCTAATGTATAACAAGTGGTAAGTGCTGCTCTTAAGAAGAATGTGGTAGAGTCAGGGAAAGGGAGAAGGATGGGCAGGTGGTAATGGTTGCTATTTGGAGTGATCCTGGAAGACCTCTCATAAAGGATTACACAAGAGTGACCTAAATGGAGCCAGTAGGAGAAGCAGGGGCATATCTGGTAGGAGATTTTTAATCTAAAGGAACTGAGAGCAAAGGCTGTGAGGGAAGTGTGGGCTCAACAGGTCCTAGGAACAACAAGGAGACCAGGGAGGTGGGAGTGGAGAGAGTGAAAAAGAGAGGGAGAAGAAATGAAGTCAGAGAGATGGTAGGCATCACATCCAGTAGGACATTGAAGGCCATAGTAAGGACTAGATTTTTCTCTCTATGATACAGTTGACCATGAGGGTTTTCAGCAGAGGAGTGACATGATCTGAGTTATGTTTTAAAAGACTCATTTTGGGCAATGTGTGGACACCAATCTCCAGCAGACTAAGCGTGGGAGAAAGGAGGCCAGTTGGGAGGTGATTTCAGCAGCCTACTTAGACCACAGTGGTAGCAGTGCAAGTAATGGAAAGGAGTTTCAGGTTTTGTCATCCACTTCCAGTTTGTGGGGTTTTTCCCCACAATTCTTGGATACCATCTGGGTGTCCTAAATTACCTCAATTCTGACACAATCTACAGGGAGATAGCATTGGATCCTACAGGTTAAGGCATTAGTCCTACAAAACTCTCCCTACTTCAGATAGCAGTCACAAGCCCAGGTTGTCACATGTGCTTCTGGCTAATTAGGTACACCTGAGAGGTTCCCATGACCCCCCCCACCACCACCACCACCTCATTGGGTTCAATTAATTTGCTAGAATGGCTCACAGAACTCAGGAAACCAGTTTACTTATTAGATAACTGGTTTATAATAAAGCATCTGACTCAGGAGCAGCCAGATGGAAGGGATGCAAACAAAGGGCAAGGTGTGGGGAAGGGCATGGACCTTCAATGCCTCTTCCAAGAGTGAGACACTCTCCCCAAATCTCCACATGTTCGCCAACCCAGAAGCTCTCCAAACCCCATTCTTTTGAGTTTTTATGGGACTTCATTACATAGGCATGATTGATTAAATCATTCGCCACTGGTGATTGATTTCAACCATCAGCTCCTCTCCTCTCTCCTCTCTTAGGAGGTCAGGGAATGGGACTGAAAGTTCCAACTCTCCAGTTACATGGTTGGCTCCATTGGTAACCAACCCCCATCCTGAGGTACTTTTCAAAAGTCACCTCATTAACATACAAAAGACACCTTTGTTGCTCTCATCACTTAAGAAAGTCCAATAGTTTCAGATGCTCATATCCAAAGACCAAATATGTATTTTTTATTATAAATCACAAGATCACAGGTTAGTTATGTTTGGATGTATTGCAAAATTGGATGCAAGAGAATTGCTGTGAAATTGGGTATGGTGTGTATGTGTTAGTGGTGGGGCTCTAGGTAGATTTCAAGGTTTGAAACCCCACTTGAGAAACTGGGAGCCAAAGGGAGCCATCTTCTTAAAAATTGTAGTTGACATACATTATTATATTAGTTTCAGGTATGCAACACAGTGATTCAACATTTATATACATTATAAAGACAGTAAGTTTATTTGCCATCTGTCACCATACAAAGTTATTATGATATTATTAACTATATTCCCTATGCTGTACTTTACATCTCTGTGACTTACTTATTCTATAACTGGAAGTTTGCACCTCTTAATCCCCTTCACCTATTTTGCCCATATTTCTATCCTCCCTCCCCTCTGGCAACCACCAGTTTGTTCTCTGTATTTGAGTCTGTTTCTGTTTTGTTTTGTTTGTTATTTTGTTTTGTGTTTCAGATTCCACATATATGTGAAGTCATACAGTATCTGTTTCTCTGTCTAACTTACTTCATTTAGCATAATACCCTCTAGGTCCAACCATGTTGTCACAAATGGCAAGATTTTAATCATTTTTAAGCTAATATTCTGCCATGTATATATATATCCCATCTTCTTTATCCATTCATCTTTTTTTTTTTTAAGATTTTATTTAGTTATTTGACAGAGAGACAGTGAAAGAGGGAACACAAACAGGGGGAGTGGGAGAGGGAGAAGCAGGCTTCCCGCTGAGCAGGGAGTCCGATGTGGGGCTTGATCCCAGGACCCTGGGATCATGACCTGAGCCGAAGGTAGACGCTTAATGACTGAGCCACTCAGGCGCCCCTATCCATTTATCTTTTGATGGGCACTTAGGTTGCTTCCATAATTTAGCCATTGTAAAAATGTTGAAATGAACATAGGGGTGCATTAATAGTGTTTGATTTTTATTGAGATCCAATAGATCCAATGCACTATTAATGTCTTTTTGAATTAGTGTTTTTGTTTTCTTTAAATAAATACCCCAAAATTGGCATTACTGTATTGTATGGTAGTTCTATGTTTAATGTCTTGATGAATCTCCATACTGTTTTCCACAGTGGCTGCACCAATTTACATTCCTACCAATAGTGGGAATTATGTTCAATCTGACAGAAGAGGGAATAGAGAGAAATTTGTGCAAAAAAAATCATGGGTTAATTTTTAGATGATCTGAAGTGAGAGGAGAATAATAATTAGATATCCGGTTAGAGATGTGGGCCTAACGCTAAGTAGTGGGTGTGAGAATATGAGAAATTGAGGCTTTTGGTTAATAATAACATCAATAGCAAATATTTGTTGCATCCTTACTGTGTACCAAGCATTATTCTTAGACTTTCTACATGTATTATTTAATTTAGGTTTAACAATTCCACAGGTTAAGGACTTTTATTGTCCTCATTTCAAAGGTGAAGAAGTTGATGGGCAGAGAGGTTAAATGCCTATCCCATCTGCCAGGATTCCAGCTGTAGTGTTTGACTCTGCAGTCCCTATTCTTACACAGGGACTTGTGTCCTGGGTTATGTTAGTTGAATATAAAAGCTTATATTCAAAAACAACACACAAAATAATGGTAGCATCTCCTTTAAGTTCAGTCACTAAATTTGTTTTTTTTTAAAGCTTTCTTAACTGGGGGGCCTGGGTGGCTCAGTTAAGTGTCTGCCTTCAGCTCAGGTCATGATCCCAGGGTCCTGGGATCAAGCCCCATGTGGAGCTCCCAGCTCAGCGGGGAGTCTGCTTCTCCCTCTGCCTCTGCTCCTCTCCCCACTCATGCCCTCTCTCTCTCTCTTTCTTTCTCTCGCTCTCAAATAAATAAAATCTTTAAGAAACAAAGCTTTCTTAATCATGTATAAACCTTTAAACTTTTTTTTTCTTTTAAACCTGCTCAAGGTGGGGTCTGAAAACAGCACTGTTAAATTTGGACTAAACTTAGGGGCTGCTGACAACAGGCCATGCAATGTGTCAGAGCCCTGAGATGGAAGCTCTCTGGTGAAGAACCAGTCCACTAAGAAATCTTCATTTTGCATTGAGTTTATTCTAATATATTGGAAAACATTATGTCACTCCTATTGGATCTCAATAAAAATCAAACACTATTTATTATTGTGAAAGAAAATCCCTTTAACAGGATTGGGAGGTGAACTGGAAAAAAGAAATAAATTTCAAAAGAGAGGAAAGTACCATTCAGAGGCAAAAGAGTCCAGAGCAGCAGATTAGGAAGGAAAGTAGCAATATTCCCATGCCAGGAAGAACAGGAAGTTAACTTCCTTTATCGACTGAAAGAAAGTCCTGAGAAGTAAGGACTGCCATAAATCCCCTCCCACTATACAAACAAACCTTGCTAAGCTAGCCCTTCTTTTCCATTTGTTTCTTCCATATATTTATCTTCCCACAGTTTGCCACCTTGGAAGCCCAAAACTCTTTTCCAATCAACATGTCACATGTCCACAATTTTTCAGTCTTTGTTGAAATGGCATATAAGCTCTCAGGCCTGTCCACTTCTTTGGGTCCTCACTTCTTTCATAGGAAGGTCCCCTCCTCATGTATGGTTTAACATCAAATAAAATTTGTATGCTTTTCTCCTGTTAATCTGTGTCAAACTGGCAGGGTCCCAGGTAATGAGCCTAAGAGGAAGGGGGAAAAGTTTTTCCCCCCTATAGCTGCTAATTGGATTCAACTGAATTCATACATCTAGCTAATTCTTCAATGAGGATAAAGACACAAAAGTTTAGGGAACAGAGTTTATAACAATGTTGCCATTAATAAGGTTAATTCAGTTTGTCAGAGCAATGTGGTGCATTTGTTCCCCAAAGGGGCATTTCACACGGAGACAACCAATCCTACAAGGGAGAAGCAGCCAGTGTGGGCTACCAGACATGGATGTGAGCTGTTTTCAATGTTGGTGATAGTAGAACTTCATCTCCACTCTTGGAAAATCAACTCCAACTGCTGTCAGCGTGTCAACAGCATGTGTGTGTGGCAGATCAGCCATTCAGACACAAATTACTCTAAGAAATTGCTCTAAGAAGAGGGATATCCAGGTTTAAAAACAGTGAACCAGAAGGTAATAACCTTGAACACATTTGTTTGTAGCCTTGAATAAATAAAAACTCTCTGAGCAAAAAGTAGTCAACACATAAGAAGTAGAACTTTCAGAAGCCAATTCAAAGATTTGATAAACATCCCAGCATAGTGGGAGGCTGGTGATATTCTCTTACTTTAATTTATCTCTTCTGCAGGCAAAGGGATGCCAAGTCGTCATTTGGTTAATGCCAGTTCCTTCTTTATTAAAGTTAAAGAGATGACATAAAGGATTATTGCAGCCTTTTTTACATCATAGTCACTAAAATGCCCTTGAATAAAGAAGACTAAAAATACTTTTCTTTCCTTCTTGATATGTAATGAATTAAAAGTCATTTATGCAATTAGGAAGGACTTATGTTTTATTGGAAGGACACACTAGACAATTGACTAACAAAAAAATTTATTAAGGATACAGAAAGTCAATCTTAATAAACCAACCAATCACATCTTATTCCTTCTTCCTCTAAACCTCCCTCAAGAAAAAGATGTAGAAACCACACACATGTATTTTCCCCATTGTTTTGTGGTAATTATATCAAAAGTGTGAAATCTTTAGCAGAACAGAGCTATGCTGCAGCAAGAAATTAATATCTACAATGCTTAAGGACTACTTAATGTTTTCCCTAAATGTTTGTAAAAACCCAACCTAAAAATCTTAGGCCTCCACTTTATTCCTAGATAAACTGAGGGGGAACAATATTAGTTTAGAATAACAAGCCTGCCCCTAATCTAAACAATTAATGGCAGAAAATAATTGTCAAAGAGTATTTCTAATCATCCTTCTGAAGAACAAACTTTTATTTGTTTGACACTCAACATTCCTGTTGCCATTTGCCTAAACATGTTTCATAAGCCTATCTCCTATATGTAGATATAAAGAAAATTTAATGCTGGAGAGATGGTGTAAAGATCTGAATATGTACAAATAAAGTTCCTCCAACTGATTGAAATGAAAACTTTTTTTCTATTTCTGGTAAAAATTCAAATCAAAAACTTAATATTTAGCTTAATTAGTGAGTCATACCTCTACAGTTTTACTATGGCAATTCTAACTGAAGATCCCAGGTCCCTTTTGATCATCAGTGTCCCTTCTTCCCAGGTAGATTCTGGCCTCCGTAAGTAAGTAGTACTACTCTGATTCCATCCTTAAAGTTGGTTCAGGCAAGCCCAACCGCCTGTATTCCACAACTAATAAATCTCACAAAGTTCATGGAAACTCCATCTACAAAGCATCTCATCTCTAAAGCTGGGCTGCAGACAAATTTTTTATTTGCAATTAATTGTCTCCAGCTGTTGGAGAGCAAAGAAAGAACACTCAAGGCATCAAATGAATATCTTTCATGCCCATGGGGTACAAAGTTCATTTGGCTCATGTGAACCCCATAGAATGGGAAGGGGCATTAAAAAACATTTAATCTAACACTTTCAGCTTCATGGGAGAAGAGTGAGCCTCAGATATTGTGAGATCTAGGCCCAAGGTCAAATTTTTAATAAAGTGGTTAGTCCAGAACATACTGAGTCTAGAGATATAGTATATGTTTTTGAACATTAACATTTTTCCACTTCCTTAAGGAGGAATCCTAGATACTATGACCTACCCTCAGTTGTACACTGCAAAGAAATTTGTGTGTGTGTGTGTGTGTTTGTGTGTTTGGTGGGTGGGCACAGGGAAAAGTAAGTGAGGGAGGAGGGAAAGGGTAAAGCAAGAGCAACATGAATAAAGGTAAACCCTAAGAAGCATGTTAGCCAATAGGTACGTGCTCCATCAAATTATTTCCCAGAGCTACTAAAGGAGAAAACAAAATGGCGAGTTTGTTCTTCCTGCTCTCATTGCCACCTCCTATGGAAATGATGTCATGTAATGAATCGGACAAAGGATGAACAGCTGGAGGGAAAAACAAGAGAGAGAAGAGATTGGAATCCAAAAAGTGCAACCCCTCAATTATTGAGCATTGACTGCAGAATTACATTTGGAGAGTACGGGAATGCCATCAAACTTTTAGTTGATAGAGTCGGGAATTAATAATGTAAGCATTTTGTTCACTATCATAATCATAAGGTACCAGGTAACAACTAACCTTGTCTCAGGAAACTCTTTTAGGGTACTGAGACACACCCTCTGATTAAGAATCACAAATAAGTGGAGACACCCACCAAAACCACAGGATCACTGCAGGTCACTTAGTATACAATAAGAAGCATTGTGCCTTCCATTTATAGCCTCATCTCTTTCTTCCAGCCACTTGGCAGCAGCACAGTTGAGCCATGAGATTACTTGAAGGAATCAAAGGCAAGTCCCCATGCTGCTCTCCAGCACAGAACCACTGTGAAATTATGGTAAATTTTGTCAGCACCTCTCCGTGTTTTTCCAAGTTCTCATCTGTAACATGTTAACAGTAATCTGTGAAATGCAAACCCTGCATTTCCTTGTGTTCTTAGAACATAGTGACGACGTGTGAGATCATGGCTACCCACATGGCATGGTGATTGTGGTGCCTCTGGTTCGAACCTGTCATCCTGGCCAGTGGTGATAAGGCCCGTGGCTCTTTAGAGGATCCCTACTCCTAGCCCTCCACTATTGTTGCTGGCAGAGGCTGCCTGAAGGCCCACAAATGATGCCACACACACACACACACACACATACACACATACACCACAAACTGAGTGTCATACACATGCTGAAATGGGCCATGTGTTTCTTACCTCTGAGACTTCACACATGCTGCTGCCTTTGCTTCCCATGCTCTCTCCTCATTCAGGCCCTGGATGACTCCAGGTGTCATCCCCTAGAATTCATGTCAGAGCGCAGATCTCCATTAGGCCTGCTCTGTTCCCTCCAGAGCTTGACTGGGGCTTCTTTAAGGCCTTTTGTAGAAGGTCTGCAAGCTCTTAACTTCTGAATTGAAATTACATGTTTCTGTGTCTGTTGTCTTCACTACATTGTCTTTATCTCAAGAATCTAGCACTTAGTTGGTGCCCAATGAATTAAATAATAAATGAATGGTGAGTGAGTGAGTGAGTGGATTTGGCACAGAAATGATTACTTGGGAGAGACATTATATAAATCTGGGATAGGCTGCCTTTAATCAGAAAATTCCCAGATGTGATCCTTTGAACAATTTTTTTAAAAATATGTATTTATTTGTTTTAGAGAGAGTTATTGGGGGGGGGAACAGAGAGAGAGGGAGAGAGAGTCTTAAGCAGACTCCTCGCTGAGCATGGAGCCCGAGGCGGGGCTTGGTCCCATGACACTGAGATCACCACCTGAGCCAAAACCAAGAGTCAGACGCTCAACCGACTGCACCACTCAGGCACCCATCCTTTGAACAATTTATCCACCATCTAGTGAAAAAAGCAAGATTTGGTGAATTCAACACCTAGCATGTTGATCCCACACACCATTATATACACTAATGCATCCTATTTCCAGAGAAGCACTGTGGTTATCAGCAGTCTTTGTGTTTAGATACATGTCCACAGACCACACAACTGCTGTGAAGTATGCAACACATAGATGGACGTATAAATAGCAAAATGAACTGGCTACTCTGTTCACACAGCCTGGGAGCCACTACTTTTGAGCTGAAATCTGTGGCCCTCTTTTTTTACATTGTCCATACTTTTCTTCATTCTGTAAGTCTCTTACTCTGCTTCCTTGCTGAGAATTTATTTTTTGTTTCAGAGCTCCTCATATGAAGTCTTAACTGAAGGTTTTTTAATTCTACTTTCTTGGCAAACCTGCTTATTTTGCAAAATGCTTACTTACCAGGTCCAAGAAACCCTTTAGCCAAGAATCATAAATTTTCAGTATTTCTTGGGCTCTCTTTTGTTAAGATACCAGAGAATTCACTTCCCATTCTCGTCATTCTCTGTACAGGGAGGCCCTCCTCTGCTCCAGGCAATTTCAAATTTTGAATTTTCTTACATGTGAGAACATTTAGGACTCCCCCCTTTTTTTTTTCAGTGTGACCATTTGCAACAAATGGCATGATGAATGGAACAAATACAGTGCGACAATAACAAGCTGACATATTGATTGCCCCACCTTCCCCCAGGAGGACCCACCCACCCCTGGCTGCCCTGGACTCACCATAGTCTAAAAATAGCTATGAGATCAAGATCACATTCTTTCACCTATGAAAGTATACCCATTAGTTAAGACTCCCATTTTCCAATAAGACGAACTCACCTCAGACTCTATAAAGCAAAACAGCATGCTTATTATGATTAAGACAGTGGGATCAGAGACTGAGGGAAGGACTGTGGTTAAGCTTCAGGCTTAACTGGGACCAGACTCAACTGACGTCAAGATTTTCTCTCCTTCTCATCTCTCTATATTTGGTGTGTCTGGATTATTCATTCTATCCACAGTCAGCCCCCTCTGCTTCTTTGGTTGGCTTAGCTATCATCTGGCCCTGACCTTTGTATCATAAATTGAAGACACCCAGAAGAGGCTGATTTATTCTTTCTTTTTTCCTTCCAAAATTCTTGAATTTTTTTTTTATTAACCTTGAATCTCATGTCCACCCCTTGTCAAATAAATGATGGTCTCGAGGTGGGGTCACCTTACTAATAGGTAGCTCCTACAATAGTCATATGAACAGAGATTTAGGAGGGCAATTTTTAAAAGGATGCTGGATACAAATTTCTGCTGGTCTTCATTATAGTAGCTGTTGATGTATCTAGGACAAAATACTGTCTATCTCTGTGTGTCTCAGATATAACTAACTATATTGTTAGTTATATCTTATCTTCCTCCCCTGACCTTGCTTATACCTAGCTTATTCTTCCCCCGACATACACACACACACACACACACACACACACTCTTGATGCACAAAGAATCCATTCCCATATACAGGCTAGATAGCATGTCTTAGGAAATTATTGACCTGGATCATGAGATAAATGCTATCAAGTGAAATTTTTTTTCCTAAAAATCTCAGCAAGTGAAGTTCATTTGGAAATGCTAACCCTTGATCTCTAGGCTAGTTGAATATTTTGTTTAAAACTTCATTAAGATCTTATCTTGCCCCAAAAGCTGACTTCATTATTTCTCTTTTCAAATATGCCTAAAAGCTGACAGAATAGTGTTTGTGATTTCTGGAATAGTTGTTTCTTCTCTCTCAATATTCTCAGTCGCTGGAACAATTTCCATCAAATCTTCTCTGTGCACAGTTTACCCATCCAGAGTTAGAGGTAAGTGTGGCAAAATATTTGCTACCATGGCAGAACCACCAGTGAATAATGCTTTATGTTAAGGGTGGGCTTAGTTTGGTGACATATTCCATTATTCTCAAAAAGATCATTTGTGAATATAGGAATACAACTTTTATTATACTTTAGGTCCTCTAATAAGACAATAGTTCACATGGGAAAGCATGGAGGATATTCAAGGTTTGAGGGAGTTGTGTTGGAAGCAGGGAGAAAAACAATGCTATTTCAGCCAGGCAGGGGAGGGATGTAGATCTAATAATGGGATACTTGCAGTTATTTTTCCTGCTGTTCTAATTGTGGCTAAGACCCCAAAGTCTGAGATCATTGCATTAGATGCCAAATCTGATCACATGATGAGAGGCCACTAGACCACCTGCAAGTCTCTTGCTTAGAGAATGCACAATGAGTTCTTTACAGCATTAGCCCACTGCCCGCCTCCAGACTGTGTGAGATGGTAAATCACTCACCATGGAGCCTGAAGGAACAGCAATTAGGAATCCTTTAAAGATCAGTGTGACTGGGCCTTCTGTTTTCCTCCCCCATAGGCACAGGGATATGCTCCATGTGAAGGTGGAGCTTCCAGAGAGCCACAGCATGGTACCTGTTCCCTGGAATCTAAAGGACCCAGGACTTGTGTCTAGCTCAGACCATCAAACTGTGAAGGTAGGTGTTTGGCTGGATGTCTCAAGATGGCAGAGGGAGGAGGGGTGGAAACTCTGTGGTAGCAGAGTTAAGAGGAAAGGCAGTGAAGGTTCTGTGGGCCCGATGGGAACCCACCATGGAGATCCAGGCTAAGATCTTGAGAGAAACTCTACCCAAGAGGACTACTTGAAGGGTGAGTTGAACACAGAAAGGAGTGAATCACAAGAAACAAGAGTCAGACAAGGAAATCATAAGCAACCAACTGGAGAAGGAAGGACATACCTAAGATAAGAGAACCCCATTCAGTCTTCAAAAAGAGTCCAGAGGACCCCCTAGGAAAGGAAGAATCAGCTCTTGGAATCCATGAGACCCAGATGGCAATTTTACCAGATAAGTAAGACAGTGCCTGTTCCTTACCTTTCTTCCCAACTTTTAACTAGAATTTTGTATGGTTACCAAAATAACAACCACTGAGGGGGAGAGGAAGTGGGTTCAGAAAGAGAAAACAATCAAGGGTGCTCCTTCCTCCGGAGCCTTCCCTGGCTGAGTCTGGCTCAAAGTGTGAATGAAATCCAGATCCGAGGATTGACATTACACTGAACTGGAGTTTGGTACTTGGAAAACAGAAACCATTTTGGTTTTCACCTACTAGATGATTGGAAAATACTAAGAATTGCCTGAAATTGCACCCAGGAAACATATATGAAGGGATAGTGATGAGAAAGAACAGTTTCCACTTGTCTCTTCCCCAGTTGTCTGTCCAGTTAATTGGTTACACTGCAGATGACTTCATCCCCTGCCTGCATTTTTATAGTTTCCTACAGCTCCTACAGCTCTTCAAGGATGTTCTAGGAGTTGTGCTTGCACTTTTGGGGCTTGCCCCCTATGCACAGAGAAGGATGGAGGTGTCTCCATAATATTGTTTGGAAAATAACAAATACTAAATAATATCTGGAAGCAATTTCAGAATACCTCCATTAGGAAATGATCTCAAGTTGTCACCTAACTCTTTATCTGGACTTCCAGGGCCACAATCCAATTAACCTTTGAAAGATCAATTTAATAAGAAAAATAGACCAACAAAAAAGCCTCATTCCAGACTTACTAATGCTCTGTTTGGACCATCTTGAAGTTAAAGGGGGACTACATCACCTCCCATTCATGACTCAATGGTTTAATTAACATCACCTGAATTTGCATGATCTCTGGGGGCAGTGACATCACACTGCTGACATGGAGCTAAAACCTCTAATCGTTTTTCACATGTGACTTTATTGAACAGAGTAAGCCCCATTTTGAGGGCACAAATGCTTGTCTTTGTATTTGGTTCTCTTAAATGCTACTTCTTTCTTGTCTCAGTACAGTCACAACTTTTGCCTCTTTATTATGACTTAATTTCTCTTTAGAATACCACTAAGGCCCCAGGAGAGAAGCATTTAACCCCTATGGGTCTCTCAGCTTATCTTTAATTCACCTCTAAAATAAAGAGATGACTGTCAGGTTAGTGAATAGGGAGCACCCCCGAGTATGGACCTGACTATCTGGCTCGAAACTTCACTAGCTATGGAACTATGGGCAAGGTATTTAATCTCTTGGGGCTTTTCTTCATCATCTGAAAAAGAGGAATGGAGTGTACCTCAGGTGGTCCTGTGAGGATTAAGGAAGGTGCTACATGGGCAGCAATAGGCTACCGCTTGGCCTCTTACCATGAAACTCTTCTGCGACAGGACTAGGCACCAATTTCAAAGATTTTATTTGTTTGTTTGTTTGTTTGTTTATGAGGGAAAGAGAGTGCAAGCAGGGTGAAGAACAGAAGGAGAGAGAGAATCTCAAGCAGACTCCCTGCTGAGCATGGAACACAATACGGGGCTTGATCTCACGACCCTAAGATCATGACCTGAGCCAAAATCAAGAGTCAGATGCTTAATAAACTGTGCCACCCAAGCGCCCCTAGGCACCAATTTTAAAATTTAATCTCACTTGGAGAATCTGTCAATTTAAATTTGGGCCCAGCAATTCTGGTAAAGAAGTTCTTGAATTTTGTAATGATTTTCCCATTCCCTGAGGCAGCATGTTGACTTCTCAGAGGTTGTCAGGGAACACCAAGGTGCAAACATCTCTGACCTTCTGTCCATTTTATGACTCCCGATGGCCAGATCACCAAGACCTAAGAGTCATGTGAAACATGAGGTGAAGGGATCTGGGATTTCCAAATTGCCATTCCTGGGAATTTAACATCTTGTCTTTCTTTCTGATGCCCCACTGTCTTAGGTGTGGAGACAAGATGCTTGGCCCTGTTCCTGTTCTTGAGCTTTGATGATTCAAAGAGCACTACTTCTTTTATTTTTCTTAAATAAAAGAGTAAAAAAAAGAAAAGAAAGAAGAAGGGGAAGAATGAAGTTATTGTGTTTCTCCACATCTACCAAAGCAAAACCAATGAGTCCCCTTCAAGCATTTCTCAAATGCCCCAGGGCTGATTCACCAGAACTCACAGAAAAGTTTTTGCACTCTCAGCTCTTTCTGATTCAGCACCCCCACCCTCAGGGAGGACTCCATACCTCTTCCCTGGCTCCCACAACCCCCCCAGGCAGCACCTCCATACTTGTGGTTTCCCACTCCTGTGGCCTGCTCCTCCCACTCAGGCCCTGGGGCTAGAATGTGCCCACTCTGCACACTCAGTGAGGCTATAGGGCCCTTGCACTGCACAAAGGGCCATATGTTCTGTGGTAATTGGAGCAAATGACCCTTTGCTTTTTGAGGTTATGTTGGTTGAGGTAGCCAAGCAGTTTTACCTTACATTTAATGAAAATGGTTCTTCTGTTTTTACTCATATTATCTTCCTCCTTAAAACAGTGAACTCATGATTACAGACCCAAGAAAAATCATCAGATGCCAGGTTTTAATGAGAATCCCCTCATTAAGGCTTTGCAGTGGGGTCATGGTGCGGTACCTGGGTACAATAATAGGACCTATTTTGTTGAGTTGTAGTTGATATGAGTTAATACTCAGGTCTTGGCACAGAGTGAGTGCTCAATAAATCTTACTACTGTTACTATTTTTATTACTGTTATCACCTCCCTTATAATGTTTTCTCCTAAAAAAATTTCTCTTGCCCCCAGCAAGTAAACTTCTGTGGCCTGCCTCCCTGATTTTTCTGGGATGTCTCTGAGTGGCCCTGGTAGATTGTCCTCCTCTTACCTGCCCCAGCCCAGGACGAATGAGACATAAATCCAAGATAGGGACAGATGGATATCCAGAATATTTTCTTTATTACAGATAAAGGCTAAGTTGGAAGATGTATCTAAAGGTGAGAAAAGAATGGACTGCTCCCTCCAGACTATGGGCACTGCCTGCATCAACAATGACGATGACAATGACAGTGATGGTGACCACAGTGGTGAGTGTGGAAGCATCTGTCTCTTGATAGTAATTTACAAAACATGTTGGCACACAGTAAAATGCTTTTAAATATATGTTCCTTGTGGGAGATAAAAAAAACCTATTTATAAGATAGAGTTCTTAATACCAAGAAGCTTAGAGTATAGTAGATAAGACACAGCAAGGAAATAAATCACTACCTAACAGGGTGAGAGGGTTCTAAAGCAGTGTTGCTAAAATGTTAAGAGAACCCAGAGGAAGGAGTAAGTACTTCTTGCCCAGAGTTTTAGGATAGACTTCAGTGAGGAGCAGAATATTAGCCAGATCTTAAAGTGTTGGTAAAATTTGGAAATTTAGAGTGGTAAGGTGCATGCCAAAGAAGGGAGGTGTTTCAGCCAAATAATGGGAAAAGAAGGTAGACAGAGTCCCAGGCGTGGCGTGTCCAGACTTACAGAAGCAACACAGAGAGAAGAGTGGTGTTGTGGTGGTTTCACTGCTGTTTCACTGCTGTTCATCTCAGGGTGTGGGTTGTGGGCTGTTCCCACCATGCCAGATACTGTCACCACCCTGGCCAAACTGAAACCACACTGTATGAGCCTTTTAATGAGGTCTACACTACATGTCAAGAGTGCAGTTTGATGAGGAAACAATGAAGTTTGTTCAAGTCCCGACAAACAAGTCCTGAGACCTTTACCATCTCCTACTGAACCACAACCAGACAATCCCACTAGAATCTCAAGACCAATAAGAAAAGTCTCGTTTTGAACCATGAGAGACTATGGACTCTGAAAAAAACAAACTGAGGGTTCTAGAGGGGAGGGGGGTGGGAGGATGGGCTAGCCTGGTGATGGGTATTAAAGAGGGCACGTACTGCATGGAGCACTGGGTGTTATATGCAAACAATGAATCATGGAACACTACGTCAAAAACTAATGATGTAATGTATGGTGATTAACATAACATAATAAAATTTTTTTAAAAAGTCTCCAGTTTGCTGTCTGCCCTAGAGGGTCTTCAGGTGACACATCTAATTATAAAAAGCCCCAACTTCATACATAATATTGTCATTATTCATTTTAGGGTCCATGGTATTAACTATATTGTATATGATGCACACTAAATTATATACATATATATTTATGTAACTAAGTGTAAATATTATGTTCAGCCAGATTTAATCATCTCAAAATTATAAATCATCTAAAATCCCTAGGATTTTTGAGAATGCTAAAACAATTACCACAAATGTCCTTGCATTTATATGAGGCCATTAAATAATGTTTACCTTTATCCATTTAATTAAAATAAAATAATGCAAATTCAAGATCTGTAGTAAGTATTCAGCCATTTTCTATAGTAAAATACTCCTGGTGGTGACTAACTCAGAAGATATGACACATTTCACCAAATCTAAGACACTTCATGGTTTCAGAGATGATAAAATGAGAAAAAAAATGTGTCTCAGGATCAGTAAAATGAGATCTGATATTTTCTTCATGTGTGAGAAAGAACATCAAATTTTTTTTCATGAAAAGGATCTGTATCCTGATACTGTCATTTCTAATGGAAAAATACTTTGAAGTCAATTATTTTCATTAAAAATAATACTATTGTACTTGAAAAGTCCCTTTAAGTGGACAACCAAATAGTAGGGTTAAAAAAAGCAGTAATAGAATAATTGCCCACAAAATATATAATGGGATGCTGGTAAATTGGTTTTTTTACTGTTTATCAATCCATGCATCTATCTTCCGGAAGTGTAGACAGGAGTCATGTTAGAAAAGATTCTCTTCATTTTGGGGAAAGCTCTCCCTTAGTTGTACCCCAGGGGAACGTTATAAGTCAGTCTTTATGTTTAGATTTGTGCTGTATTGTCATCTCTCTGGTGGAACAAAAGTGTCCTTCGTCTGACATGGAACTTTCTGGAGGACAGTTAAACTGGTCTGCACAGGAAGGGATTGAAACTGCCCAATAGTTTTTTACAAACCTTTGAAGTTAAGGCTACCAGTCTGTATGACTGTGGCAAGTGGTGCATGTACCAGACCAGAGGCTCCCATGTCAATTTCTTCATTACTAATGGAGAAGTGAGAATATACTTATTCTACATATTATTAATTCAACCTTAGCTACCTGAAAATTCAACCAGTGCTTCAGAGGGGAATTCAAATTGAAAAAAAAAAAGGGTGTTTGAGTTGTGGACTGGAGTTCAAAACCACTGTGGACAGGCAGGAGCGAGCTGGTCTCATGCATGTGGGTAAGTCTGGAAGCTGCTGCCCCCTGCCCCCATCCCACGGTCATGTGTGGCAGTGATGGCAAAACTCTGCAAAAGAACAAAGAAATGCTTTTTAACTGAGAACAGTGGGTAGAAAATCTGCTTTAGTTTCAGTTTGACTTTGAAGAAGAGAGAGAGGATAAATGGCAGAAATACTCCTGGCCATGGCTGTAAGCTAAAGAGAATATTAATACTGTCTCTGCCAGCACTTGAGCAGATTTGCCTTAACAAGAGAAGAAGTAGTGTTGGATTCACTCTTCTCTGGGAGGTGAGGAAACAGAAAAAGAAAACCCAAATAATAGCAGTATAATTTGAAAATTAAGCCAGTATGGGGCGCCTAGGTGGCTCAGTTGGTTGGGCGTCTGCCTTCAGCTCAGGTCATGATCCCAGGGTCCTGGGATCGAGCCCCACATCAGGCTCTCTGCTCCGCGGGAAGCCTGCTTCTCCCTCTCCCTCTGCCTGCCACTCCCCCTGCTTGAGCTCTCTCTCAAATAAATAAGTAAAATTAAAAAAATAAAACAAAATTAAGCTAGTAAATACAAGACAAACATTTGATACTATCATGTACTAAAGAGTCTGTCATAAATAGTGTCTGTGTGTACAAAGCCTCTTGTCCAATGGCTGCCAGAGAGAGTTCCTTGGTGACCCTAGGTCATCCAAAAATGTTTAAATATTTCCTAGGAATTCTGTAATTACAATATTTTATGAAATAACTCTCACTCAGGGAAATGACTGCACTTTTACAGATTATTGTACATTCTCAAGCCATCCAGAACCAGAAAGAATTATGTTGATAAAGGTGCTCAAAGAATAATACTTTTCTTTTGGGAAAGAAAGGAGTATCTTCAACTCTGAACTGAGTGGTTACTACCCATGAATTTCTAGTATGTATTAAAGTTGTTTGAAAACATTGTCTTAATATTAGTATTAGCGGAGCTCCAGTAGCCCAGTCAGATAGCGCGCGACACTTATAAAATTAATATTAGCATATAAAGATGCATATCTCCTGCACAACGTTAAAAAATACATTTTATAGGGGCACCTGGGTGGCTCAGTCGGTTGTCTGCCTTGGGCTCAGGTCATGATCCCAGAGTCCTGGGATCGAGCCCCACGTCAGACTCTCTGTTCAGCGGTAAGCCTGCTTCTCCCCCTCCCTCTGCCCCTCCTCCCCGACTCGTTCTCTCTCTGTCTCTCAAATAAATAAATAAAATCTTTAAAAAAAATACATTTTATAGAAGCCAAATTTGGCCATTTTATCAGTAACACCCTCCTATCAGAATCAAGATCCTGTCCACAGGTCAGCAGATCCCTTGTTGCCATCTTGATGTCCTAGGAGAACCCCTCAGAGAATCTGAGACAGGAGAAAGAGGTGACATGAGCAGGCTGGGACAGACACCAAGGACAGTGCAAAGATGATGGGATTATCTTGCCTTGTGATATCTGTGCTTCTGTGTGATTTTCATTTTTAAAAAATAGATATCAAGGAGGAGCGGAGCAAGATGGTAGAGGAGTAGGAGACCTGGATTTCGTCTCCTCTCAGGAATTCAGCTGGAGAGGGATCAAACCATTCTGAACACCTACAAACTCAACAGGAGATCAAAGAAAAGAATAGCAACAACTCTCTCATCAGAAAAGCGACCACTTTCTGGAAGGTAGGACGTGCGGAGAAGTGAATCCGAGGCGATATTCGGGAGGATAGACAGCGGGGGAGGGGCCTCCGTCGGCCGCTTCTGGCAAGTGATAGAACCACGGAGCACAAAATTGGAACTTTTAAAAGTCTACTCTGCTGAGGGACGTCACTCTGGTGGCTAAGCGGGGGGTGGAACCCTCCGAGACAGTGTGGTCTCAGGACCCTCAGGGTCACAGAAAGACCAGGGGTGCCTGAGTGTGGCAGAGCTCCCAGGTAACGGAGCAGGGAAGCCGGCTGCAGAGGCGGAGCCCAGGCGCGGGCTCTCAGCTCGGGGTTGCCATAAACTGTGATCCGTTGCACAGTTGGGCCCCTGCTCCTCCAGCAGGGACCCAACAAGCGGCAGATCCGGGGAGACTCACCTTCCTCCCCCGGGAGGAGCCGCGCGGGAGTGCACCGCAGGGATCTGCTGGGTTTGGAGACTCCACCCAGGGTCGGGTGCCAGAGATAGAAACGCACAGTCACAGGCCGGGTGAGCAGGGAGTGCGGCCGGAGAGCGGGGAGACGGGAGTGACTGACTGCTTTTCTCTGGGGGCTCACTGAGGAGCGGGGCCCCGAGTTCTCGGCTCCTCCGGGGCAGAGATTGGGAGGCCGCCATTTTCACTCTCCGCCTCCAAAGCTGTACGGAAAGCTCCCAGGGAACAAAAGCTCCAGAGAGCAAACCCGAGCAGATCACTTAGCCGGGAGGGGGCAAGGGCGGGGCAATTCCACCTCCTGCAAAGACATTTGGGAACCACGGCAACAGGCCCCTCCCCAGAAGATCAGCGAGAACAGCCAGCCAAGACCAAGTTTACCCATCAATGAGAACGGCAGAACTCCAGCACTAGGGGAATACTGCACATAGAATTCATGGCTTTTTTTACCATGATTCTTTAGTCTTTCAAAGTTAATTTTTTTTAATTGTCTTTTTTTTTTTTAATTTTTCTTTTTCCCTTTTTCAACCAACATCTTATCAATCCCTTTATTTAAAAAAACATTTTTATTTTTCATTTTTAGAGTCATATTCTATCCCTTCATAGTAGTTACCCGTATTTTTGGCATGTATATATAAGTTGTTCTCTCTTTAAAATTTTGAGATAGTTTCTTCTAACAGATTAAAATATACCCTAAATCTCTAGTATATGGTGTTTTCTACTCCCCTGCCTGATAACATTCTCTCCCTTTTTTTTCTTTTTTCTTTTTTTAAATCCTCTTCTTTCTTTTTTAAAACATCTTCTTATCAATTCCTTTTATAAAATTTTTTATAATTTTCATCTTTACAGTCATATTCCATCCCTTCATCATATCAACCCTTATTTTTGTACATATATAAGTTTTCCTTTCTTTAAAATTTTGGGAGGCACTTTCTTCTAAAAGACCAAAATACACCCCAAATCTAGTGTGTGGCACTGATCTATATACCAGCCTGATCATATTTGATCACATTCTGGTTTTTTTTGTTGTTGTTGTTTTGTTTTGTTTGTTTTTGTTTGTTTTTATCTTTTTCTTTTTCTTTTTCTTTTTTTTCTTTTTCTTTTTTCTCTCTTTCTGTTTCTTGTTCCACTGCTTCAGGTCTTTTCTGATTTGTTTAGAGTATATTTTCTAGGGACGTTGTTACTCTGCTAGCATTTTGTTCTCTCATTAATCTATTATCCCCTGCACAAAATGACAAGACAGAAAAAATCGCCTCAACAAAAAGAACAAGAGGTAGTACCGACTGCCAGGGACCTACTCAATACGGACATTAGTACGATGTCAGATCTAGAGTTCAGAATCATCACTTTAAAGATACTAGCTGGGCTTGAAAAAAATATGGAAGTTACTAGAGAAACCCTTTCTGGAGAAGTAAAAGAACTAAAATCTAACCAAGTCGAAATCAAAAAGGCTATTAATGAGGTGCAATCAAAAATGGGGGTGCTAACTGCTAGGATAAATGAGGCAGAAGAGAGAATCAGTAATATAGAAGACCAAATGATGGAAAATAAAGAAGCCGAGAAAAAGAGAGGTAAACAACTACTGGATCACAAGGGCAGAATTCGAGAGATAAGCGATACCATAAGACAAAACATTAGAATAATTGGGATCCCAGAAGAAGAAGAAAGAGAGAGAGGGGCAGAAGGTATAATGGGCAAATTATAGCAGAGAACTTCCCTAATTTGGGGAAGGAAACAGGCATCAAAATCCAGGAAGCACAGAGTACCCCTCTCAAAATCAATAAAAATAGGTCAACACCCCGACATCTAATAGTAAAACTTACGAGTCTCATAGACAAAGAGAAAATCCTGAAAGCAGCTCGGGAGAAGAGATCTGTAACCTACAAGGGTAGAAACATTAGATTGGCAACAGACCTATCCACAGAGACCTGGCAGGCCAGAAAGGACTGGCAGGATATATTCAGAGCACTAAATGAGAAAAATATGCAGCCAAGAATACTATATCCAGCTAGGCTGTCATTGAAAATTGAAGGAGAGATAAAAAGCTTCCAGGACAAACAAAAACTAAAGGAATTTGCAAACACAAAACCAGCCCTACATGAAATCTTGAAAGGGGTCCTCTAAGCAAAGAGAGACCCTAAAAGCAACATCGACCAGAAAGGAACACAGACAATATACGGTAACAGTCACCTTACATGCAATACAATGGCACTAAATTGCTTTCAATAGTTACCCTGAATGTAAATGGGCTAAATGCCCCAATCAAAAGACACAGGCTATCAGATTGGATTAAAAAACAAGACCCATCCATATGCTGTCTGCAAGAGACTCATTTTAGACCCAAAGACACCCCCAGATTGAAAGTGAGGGGATGGAAAAGCATTTACCATGCTAATGGACACCAAAAGAAAGCTGGGGTGGCAATCCTTATATCAGACAAATTAGATTTTAAACGAAAGACTGTAATAAGAGATGAGGAAGGACACTATATCCTACTTAAAGGGTCTATCCAACAACAAGATCTAACAATTGTAAATATCTATGCCCCTAATATGGGAGCAGCCAATTATATAAGGCAATTAATAACAAAAGCAAAGAAACACATCGACAACAATACAATAATAGTGGGGGACTTTAACACTCCCCTCACTGAAATGGATAGATCGTCTAAGCAAAAGATCAACAAGGAAGTACAGACTTTAAATGACACACTGGAACAAATGGACTTCACAGACATATTCAGAACATTCCATCCCAAAGCAACGGAATACACATTCTTCTCTAGTCCCCATGGAACATTTTCCAGAATAGATCACATCCTAGGTCATAAATCAGGTCTCAACTGGTACCAAAAGATTGGGATCATTCCCTGCCTATTTTCAGACCACAATGCTTTGAAACTAGAACTCAATCACAAGAGGAAAGTCGGAAAGAACTCAAATACATGGAGGCTAAAGAGCATCCTACTGAAGAATGAATTGGTCAACCAGGAAATTAAAGAAGAATTAAAAAAATACATGGAAACCAATGAAAATGAAAACACAACTATTCAAAATCTTTGGGATGCAGCAAAGGCAGTCCTAAGAGGAAAGTATGTAGCAATACAAGCCTTTCTCAAGAAACAAGAAAGGTCTCAAGTACACAACCTACCCCTACCCCTAAAGGAGCTGGAGAAAGAACAGCAAATAAAGCCTAAACCCAGCAGGAGAAGAGAAATCATAAAGATCAGAGCTGAAATCAGTGAAATAGAAACTAAAAGAACAGTAGAACAGATCAACGAAACTAGGATTTGGTTCTTTGAAAGAATTAACAAGATTGATAAACCCCTGGCCAGACTTATCAAAAAGAGAAGAGAAATGACCCAAATCAACAAAGTCATGAATGAAAGAGGAGAGATCACAACCAACACCAAAGAAATACAAACAATTATAAGAACATATTATGAGCAACTCTATGCCAGCAAATTAGATAACCTGGAAGAAATGGATGCATTCCTAGAGATATATCAACTACCAAAACTGAACCAGGAAGAAATAGAAAACCTGAACAGACCTATAACCACTAAGGAAATTGAAGCTGTCATCAAAAATCTCCCAAAAAACAAAAGCCCAGGGCCAGATGGCTTCCCAGGGGAATTCTACCAAACATTTCAAGAAGAATGAATACCTATTCTTCTGAAACTGTTCCAAAAAATAGAAATGGAAGGAAAACTTCCAAACTCATTTTATGAGGCCAGCATTACCTTGATCCCAAAACCAGACAAAGACCCCACCCATCAAAAGGAGAATTACAGACCAATATCCCTGATGAACACGGATGCAAAAATTCTCACCAAAATACTAGCCAATAGGATCCAACAGTACATTAGAAGGATTATTCACCACGACCAAGTGGGGTTTATCCCTGGGCTAAAAGGTTGGTTCAACATCCGCAAATCAATCAATGTGATACAATACATTAACAAAAGAAAGAACAAGAATCATATGATCCTCTCAATAGATGCAGAAAAAGCTTTTGACAAAGTACAGCATCCTTTCCTGATCAAAACTCTTCAGAGTATAGGCATAGAGGGTACATACCTCAGTATCATAAAAGCCATCTATGAAAACCTACAGCGAATATCATTCTCAATGGGGAAAAACTGAGAGCTTTCCCCCTAAGGTCAGGAATGCGGCAGGGATGTCCACTCTCACCACTGCTATTCAACATAGTATTGGAAGTCCTAGCCACAGCAATCAGACAACAAAAAGAAATAAAAGGCATCCAAATTGGCAAAGAAGAAGTCAAACTCTCACTCTTTGCAGATTATATGATACTTTATGTGGAAAACCCCAAAGACTCCACCCCAAAACTGCTAGAACTCAAAGAGGAATTCAGTAAAGTGGCAGGATATAAAATCAATGCACAGAAATCAGTGGCATTCCTATACACCAACAAGACAGAAGAAAGGGAAATGAAGGAGTCGATCCCATTTACAATTGCACCCAAAACCATAAGATACCTAGGAATAAATCTAACCAAAGAGACAAAGGATCTGTACTCAGAAAACTATAAAATACTCATGAAAGAAATTAAGGAAGACACAAAGAAATGGAAAAACGTTCCATGCTCATGGATTGGAAGAACAAATATTGTGAAGATGTCAATGCTACCTAGAGCAATCTACACATTCAATGCAATCCCCATCAAAATACCATCCACTTTTTTCAAAGAAATGGAACAAATAATCCTAAAATTTGTATGGAACCAGAAAAGACCCCGCATAGCCAGAGGAATGTTGAAAAAGAAAAGCAAAGCCAGCGGCATCACAATTCCGGACTTCCAGCTCTATTACAAAGCTGTCATAATCAAGACAGTATGGTACTGGCACAAAAACAGACACAAAGATCAATGGAACAGAATAGAGAGCCCAGAAATGGACCCTCAACTCATGGTCAACTCATCTTTGACAAAGCAGGAAAGAATGTCCAATGGAACAAAGACAGTCTCTTCAACAAATGGTGTTGGGAAAATTGGATAGCCACATGCAGAAGAATGAAACTGGACCATTTCCTTACACCACACACAAAAATAGACTCCAAATGGTTGAAAGACCTCAATGTGAGACAGGAGTCCATCAAAATCCTAAAGGAGAACACAGGCAGCAACCTCTTTGACCTCAGCCGAAGCAACTTCTATCTAGAAACATCACCAAAGGCAAGGGAAGCAAGAGCAAAAATGAACTCTTGGGACTTCATCAAGATAAAAAGCTTTTGCAAAGCAAAGGAAACAGTCAACAAAACCAAAAGAGAACCGACAGAATGGGAGAAGATATTTGCAAATGACATAGCAGATAAAGGGCTAGTATCCAAAATCTATAAAGAACTCATCAAACTCAACACCCAAAGAACAAAGAATCCAATCAAGAAATGGGCAGAAGACATGAACAGACATTTTTCCAAAGAAGACATCCAAATGGCCAACAGACACATGAAAAAGTGCTCAATATCGCTCAGCATCAGGGAAATCCAAATCAAAACCTCCATGAGATACCACCTCACACCAGTCAGAATGGCTAAAATGAACAAGTCAGGAAACGACAGATGTTGGCGGGGATGTGGAGAAAGGGGAACCCTCCTACACTGTTGGTGGGAATGCAATCTGGTGCAGCCGCTTTGGAAAACAGTATGGAGGTTCCTCAAAAAGTTGAAAATAGAGCTACCATATGATCCAGCAATTGCACTACTGGGTATTTACCCCAAAGATACAAAAGTAGGGATCCGAAAGGGTACGTGCACCCCGATGTTTATAGCAGCAATGTCCACAATAGCCAAACTGTGGAAAGAGCCAAGATGTCCATTGACAGATTAATGGATAAAGAAGAGTGGTATATATATACAATGGAATATTATGCAGCCATCAAAAGGAATGAGATCTTGCCATTTGCAATGACATGGATGGAACTGGAGGGTATTATGTTTAGTGAAATAGTCAAACAGAGAAAGACATGTATCATATGATCTCACTGATAAGAGAAATTCTTAATCGCAGGAAACAAACTGAGGGTTGCTGGAGTGGGGGGTGGGGTGGGAGGGATGGGGTGGCTGGGTAATAGACACTGGGGAGGGTATGTGCTCTGATAAAAAAAAAAAAAAAGAAAAAAAATAGATATCAACCATCTTAGTTACACTTTACGTCTCAGAATCACATAAGAGCACAGGCCATTCAGTAAGGAACTGCTTTATAGAGGACTTGACATATTGGCCCCTGTTGAATTAGATTTACTTTGAAAGCACTTGGGTTTTATTTCATCATGATTAAGCAAATTTATTATAAAGATTTATTCCTGTGATTAAAAATCTGCCATTGTGTTACCAAAAAAATCAATCAAGAAAACAACGACAAAGTTTGTGACATCTCAGCCAGAAAGATGACAGTGGCTGATGAAGTTGGAGCATTATGCTCTTCTTCCAAGACACCACATCATCACAGTCTGTCTGGCAACCTCTTCTACCTCCCACCAATAAAATGTAAAATAGGGCGCCTGGGTGGCTCAGTCGGTTAGGTGTCTGCCTTCAGCTGAGGTCCTGATCCTGGGATCCTGTGACTGAACCCCTCCTCGGGTTCCCTGCTCAGTGGGAAGCCTGCTTCTCCCTCTCTCTGCCCCTCCTCCCACTCATGCTCTCTCTCTCTCTCAAATAAAATCTTTTAAAACATAAAATATAATGTAAAATAATGTATCTGGCCACAGGTTTCCCTCAAGAGAAAGTTCTGGATAGGCCCAGTTTCCATGAACATGCCCTAGCAGCTTCCCACCATTCCCAACCAAAACTCCTACAGACCCCTGACTCTCCATCCCTGTCTTATGAACAGCCAATGAGCTATTCATCTTGTGCTTCCAGATTTGGAAACACTTGTTGCAAGTAATGCTGATTAATTTTACATCATTACATTCTGGCAAATTCATAAATCCAATATGATAATAATATGCAAAGTAGAATCCATTGATTAACTGAAAAATATCAGGTAGCATTATACTAAACTGAACCTAGCAAATGTTCCTTCCTTCCTTCCTTCCTCTTTCATTTGTATTCCATTGATTAAAATCATTAATTTATTGATAAATATTAAGCATCTATCATGTGATGGGCACTATTTGGGTACTAGAGATAAAACAGTGAAACAGGCTGGGAAACAAGGAAGTAGACTGTGTCCATATCTGAGGAACAGAATTCCAGGCAGAGGGAACAGCAAAGGCTCCAAGGAGGTGAGTGTGTGCCTGACAGGATATAAGGAGGTGAAGAGGCTCATGGCCAGTGGGGTAGAGGGGATGGGTCAGAGAGGCCACTGTAAGGGCTTTGGTTTTCACTCCAGGTGAGACAGGAAGCTGTTGGCAGTCTTGAAGCTGCAGAGTAACATGATATGACTTGGGTTAACAGGGTCACCATGGTCACTATGAGGAGACCAAACCAGAGAGGACTGTTCCCATCACGTGTTGTAACTGTCCTCATTTTCTAAACTTGAATACACCACCTGTGTCGAATCGCATAGTCATATCCTGTGGACAATATCTGAAATGGCATATAAAGTCTAGTCACACTGAAGAAAGTGGTAACTAAAAACAAAACCACGAAATTCTCTGTAAAAACAAAACAGCCAGTTTCTGGGGCGCAAAGTACAGCAAAGTTTTGATTAGCCTTGAGGAATGCCGTGTGCTGATTGCTTTCTGATTAACAGGTTAATCTGATGGGAAAATAAGTGAGAAAGAAAACTATCAAATTTCCCTGTCTTATTAAGCAAAGCATATAAAATATAGTGAGGTCATTCTGAGGACAACATCTTCATACTTCAAGTCATGGTCGGAAACACTTCAAGCTGCAGATGGCACAGAGCTGGGGTGCTGAGAAGGTAGGCATGGGGGCACCAGAAGGGAATTCCAGGCAGGAAGGACCCTGGAGGGAGCTGAGGGGAGAGTAGGAGGCAGAGCAAATAGCAAAGACACTTGACTGTGGTTCTACTGCAGAGTCAACGCCTTTAACTGAGCTAAGTAAAAGGGATTCTGGACCTCATCAAAGTGAGAGGAGACACTTCCACAGAAGTATCCAGACTCAAGATCCTCGGCCAGCATCGTGGGCACAGGAGGAGGGGAGACACTACTCCTTGGTGTTCTTATAGGCCCCTCCTTTTACAAATTGGCCCACATGCTGCCCTGTGCCATTTTACCTACATTGACTCATATCACTTATCTGTTATTATCCCTGTCTCCTGGGCTCACTCACAGAATAAACTTGTCCTCAGCGAAAGGTTTTAGACCATTGGCCAAATCACCCACAAACACAGGTTGATCTTTCCCAGAACTCCTGTTATTTTAATAATTTAAGTCTCATCAGAGAGCACTGTCTGACCTGAAAGCATTTGAAATGTTTTGATTTTTTTTTTCCCCCAAGTGATTGAGTTGCTTCTTTGCTCTCTGCAGTCCCCCAGTGGAGCAGGCTTCTGAGCCGTGGGATTTAGACCCTGGAATAACATTCCTTAGCTTAGCAGCAGCTAGAGCACCCACAAAGCAACATGGCCAATCTGTCCCCTCAGCCTTTTAGAAGCAAGAAGTGTGAGCATGTGAACTTGTGCTGTTGATTCAATGGACGCGAATATTAGTATCTCGGTGACAAGCTATAAAGGCATTCACATGTGGTTCCGGAATGAGCTAACACTTCCACATGTCCGTTTAAGAGATCTGGGCACTGGAGCTAGATGTATATGCATTAAAACAGGCCCGAATGTGAGGCAGAAGTATCAAATGCATCTTCACGGCCCCCCACTTCCAGCCCTCACTGGGCCAGGCCAAGGGGTGACCTCTGCTGAGCTGCACAACAAACAATGTGCAATCTATCAGCCTCGGGGCCCCAGAAACCCAACCTGGACCAGAATACTGAGATTATCTTTTGTCATTTTTCCTACTTTAAGGTTTTTAGCTAGAAACGGGCCGTGCATTCATTTCTTCACCAAACACTTCCAGAGCACCCATGTAGAGAGAAAAGCTGAGAAGTCCCAGTTGTCCAGAGGCTCAGGAATCCTGAGGGCCCAGAGATGGAAGAGCACAGTGTGGGGAAAGTGCCCTTCCCCTGACTTACATTCTTTACTTTCCAATAATTAAACTGGGGGACATTAACACTGGGCTTGACTAAGAATAAAGACAGCGCAATAAAAATGACCTGAGGGGATATTTTGACATCTGTCCACATCTCCTTCCCTTATCATGTGGATCTTCTGCTCTGAATAATATTCCGTTTGTTTCCAAAAGTTGAAGAGATTGTATTATATTCTGGCTAAACGTATTTCCGTGATCTGAAAGACTGATGTGATTAACTAAATCATAGACCTTAGAGCATAATGTTTGCTGTTGTTTCTCAAATACATTCGACAGGGCAAATGCTACCCAAGTGTGTCTTCACATACATTATTTAATAACAAAAAGGCAGGAAAATGTGTCTAACAGCACCGGCTCTGGGGACAAAAGCCGGCTCTGTCGCTTCGTAGCTGTATGACCTCATCTCATGGTGCCCCACCTCCTCGTTTTTAAATTGGGGGTTATAATAAAACATCTACCTTGAAGGATGTTCTCAGAGGTTAAATCAAGGAACATACATCAAGCAGTTAAGGGCAGGAGACACATGAAAAATCCCAGGAAAGTGTACTGACTAAGATTGGCTCTTATTAATCAATCGTCCTGTCATCAATAATCCTCAGGAAAATTATGTAGTGTTACCAGTTTTTACAAATAAAGAAATGGAAGCAAGAGCTGTTACATAACATAGAGCAGGAATTCATCTCTACACTGTCTAACTTCATGGCTCAGGTTTATATAACTACACCAGTCTGCATACCCCTCAAAGTATCCTTCATTAATAAGTCGTATTCGTGGGGCGCCTGGGTGGCTCAGTCGTTAAGCGTCTGCCTTCGGCTCAGGTCATGATCCCGGGGTCCTGGGATCGAGCCCCGCATCGGGCTCCCTGCTCCGCAGGAAGCCTGCTTCTCCCTCTCCCATTCCCCCTGCTTGTATTCCCTCTCTCACTGTCAAATAAATAAATAAAATCTTTAAAAAAAAAAATAAGTCGTATTCGTAACTATTAAAATCAATTCAGCAGACATGTATCTAACATCTGAAACACAGACATTTTGGTTGCGAGTTTATGGCCCCCAAACTTACCTTGCTGGTGTTGGGATAGGAAGATAAGGTTGGAGAAAGATCGTGGGCCCTGATACATTAAAACAAAATGAGAGGAATCAAAAACTAATGATGTAATGTACAGTGATTAACATAACATAATAAAAAAAAGGGGAGGAATATTCTGATGATGTCACATTCACAGTAGACCCTGAACTGAATTTGTTGAATTTAGAAGGTTGATGAAGAAATGGTTCTAATCAAATCAAGATGTGATAAGTGGGATATAAGGACATAGGTAGAGAATAATTTCAGCATTTCTTTTTTTTTTTTTTAAGATTTTATTTATTTGACAGAGAGAGACACAGAGAGAGAGGGAACACAAGCAGGGGGACTGGGAGAGGGAGAAGCAGCCTTCCTGCAGAGCAGGGAGCCTGATGCGGGGCTCGATCCCAGGACCCTGGGATCATGACCCGAGCTGAAGGCAGACGCTTAACAGCTGAGCCACCCAGACGCCCCTAATTTCAGCATTTCACTTGGGCGTGTGTTAGGGAGGGTTGGGGAATGAACCAGGTGTGCCAGCAGAGAAGGTAACATTTATACTTGCCCACAAAGACTTGATAGGATCTGGAAGGAGGCGTAGACTGAGGTAAAAGGGCATAACGGACAGAGAAAACAGTCTGAGCAAAGACCATGAGGCTGAAAAGCAATTATACTTTCAGAAAAGTTGTGTTCAGTTGCTCAGAAAAATTGAGGGTACACAGAGGATTGAAATGTAATAGGTAATGAAGCACAAGAGTTAGTAGGGCAGGATACAAAGGCGGTTGATTCCTGTGGCTGTTGGGGTTGAGAAGAGAGTAACAGGCTCCCCGTGGGCCTGGCAAAAGAACTCTCACCTCAGGGAGGCACGGGTGGGAAGCAGGGAGGTGGGAGACAGGGAGCAAGGAGCCATTGAGGGGAGAAGCAAAGAAGCCAGCTCTAGAGCTATTCCAGAGGGGAATTAATAATCAGTAAAGAAGACAAGATAGGAGAGCTGGAGTATCAGTACAATTTAGTGATCGGAAAGGGAATGAGGGGCACAGAGGAATACAAAATGGCTAAGGTTTGGGGTTAGGTGGGAGAAGATGGACCCGTGTCACTGAGAAAAGAGGTGTAAGAGGCAAGAATCTCTTTCCCTGGACGTGAGTAAGGACAGAAGCAGGGCCAGGAAAGATCCCGAGTGCCCTTGTGAGCCCACCGAGTTGAGGTCCTGCAAGGGCATCTGGGTGCTAATGCCTGACAGGCAGCTGGAAATAGGGGTCCAGATTCGAGCAGAGTTTGGGGAGTTACATGTCAGCGGTGACCGTCCACGCTATGGGAGAAGATAAACCGAGAATAGATACTTGTATTTTAATGTGGAACCAAAGAAGAAAAACCAGCAGAAGGAACTATCATGGAGACAAGAGTGGAGAACAGAGACCAGTGGAAGATTGCTGAGAACAGAGAGATGGAAAGTGGCCTGGGGAAGGGCGGGGGAGAGGGAGGGTGGACCAATGGATTGCTAGAAGGAGGCAGAGCAACAGGAACACTGAAGAGAACCCTCTAGGTGCGTGCATAAATAGAACATGTCAGGCATGTCAAGAAGGTTGAATATTTTAAAAAGTCCTCCTATTGCATTAACTTAAAAGGAAAATTGTCAAAAAGAGCTCCAGAAGCATGCTTTAATTGCAAACAAATGCTTTTGGGGACATGTAAATAGTTTTGAATGCCATACTATAACTCAAACAAGTAACAGTATAAAGTATTTAAAACTAAATCAAATGAACTGGTCAGATCACTGTCTTTCTACTTACGTCTCTTTCCCCATCAAAGCAGATGAATTTTTGCACTAGGTGTCTATTTACACGTTAACTTAATAACAATGTATGTTTCACCAATCTCCTGGAACCCACTGTTAAAACACCGAAAGAATAATCCTTCAATTTGTTTAGCCCACTGAATTTTGAAAAGACTGAAAGAGTAAAAAAAAGTTGGCAATTTGTCTGAAATAAGAGTGTGCTTTTAGAAAAGAGAAGGTTCCCCAGAGAACATTTTAATACTACTGAGCATTTAGTAAGAAAAACATTCAGAAATAAGCAACATCCGTGGACTTGAGAAGCCTGCAGATCTGTCAGGAAGTTTCAAAGGAGAGGCAGGCTAACTTCGGCAGACGGTGCATTGCTGGAGACAAAGATTGCCTTCCTAATCAACTTTCACCATTTAAAATTGTAGACACATCATTATGAATTGCTTCTGATAGCCGAGTGTTCACAGCAAAGGATTTGTTCTTAACTATTTTTCTACTGCCAAGTTGTGCTCAGTCGCAGCATTTTAAATTATGTGCTCGTTGATGAAATTGGATGCACTGCTTTTTAGGTTTTCATCCAGCTAAGATCATGTTTGGGGAGAAGCCAACTGTAGATGCAGTTTTCTGCCTCTGAGCTGGAAACTCCAAGTTCACTAAAGTTCAGGAAGTTCAGAAAGACAGATGACAGGGGAGGATAGCCCTGCCTGTTTGGTGGTTCAGGACCTTCCCAGGATGCCCTCACCTCCCTCACCCGGGCAAGTTCAGGTCCACACGCAGCATGGTAATGATGCATGATTTTCTCCTTTGCTCAGCTGGCCTCCATTTCCTTTCTCATGGAAGACCCTTAACAAATATGCACTAATTTGGCTTTGTCTTCTGAAGATATGTCATGTTTTGTTTCCAGAAATCCTATTTAATTAAAATAGCACTCAATAAAATTGCAAAATAAAAAAAAATTTTTTTAAAGGGTCTTTTTCCCACATTTTTATCTCTCATTGCAATGGAGAAATGACTGCACGGACTCACCGACTCCAATTAGCCTCCCAGGCATCCAAAGAAAGAGCATTTTAATACCTTGACAGTGGCCTCCCCATGACATCAGGGGATGCTGGGCTTCAGGCCAGACTTGCTGGCTCCACAAGGGTACACCCTCTCTTCATCCCACGGAATGCAAACCTGCAGGACTCTGAATTCAGACTTGAAAACAGAAAGGAACTTGGAAAGCAAAACATAGTATAGAGAAGCCTAGAAACTGTGATGAAAAATCTCAAATAGGAATTCTATATCCAAAAGGCAAAAAAGCTAACTTAAAAAATTCAGCGTTATCCAAGGTGAGGGAATGTTTTCTGGCCCAGAAGAACTGTGCCCAGGATGGCTGGATGGGAGTAGAGAGAATTACTCTCTCAGCACCATGCCCTGCAATTCAGTTCCTGGCACTGATGATCTATCTCTTCTGGTGGGTGGCAGATCAGTTTCTGTAAAGGGAAGTATCTCAGGCCTTGGGGCCCATGTGAAGGCAACTCTTCCACCCTGCCCCTGTAGTGGGAAAGCACCCGTAGAAACCATGTAAACAAACTAGCCTGACTGTATTTAAAGGTTTTCTTTGCAGAATCGGGCAGGCCTTGTCTAGTATGTTTACCATTAAACCATTTGTTAAAACCTTTCTGTTCAAGTCTAGTATGTTTACCATTAAACCATTTGTTCACATCTTTCATCCAGTAATCATTAATATCATCATCATCAAGAACACCTTCAACTGAATTTGGAAGAATCTTTGACTCGCTCCACTTCATAAGGCCACAACATTGGCCTAAATCCTTATCAGAACACCAAAACGGTTTGTGATTTTAAAAATTTCCCACTGAAATGCAACCTTTGTCAGAGATGTTTCTAGAGAAGATTTTTTTTTCCTCCAAGAAGGAACTGCAATCTTAATTAGCTAGGATCAAATATTTGATATTTGAAAGTGAAAGTGAAAGTGTCTCTGTTTTCAGACAATCTCCTAGCTCTGTCATTGCTACATCCAGCTGCTTGTTTTAGAACTCAACCAAATTTCGTCATGCACTGATCTTCAAAATATGTATTCCTGGTTTTCCTAGGATATTACAAAGGTCTGAGTTTGTTTACCAGGTACTTCCAGGTTAGTGCAAACTTTTCCTACAGTAACTTAAAGACAAAGGAACTGATGAGTTCCAAATAATCACACTTAGGCTTCAAGTAGGACCTTTGGTTCTTGTTATTTTATAATTTAGGTGTTTTTTTTTCCTACTGTGCAACTATGTTTTGGATTGTTACAGTTGATATATTTCTATGTCCTTTAAATCTTACATTAAGAACAACTTAGATATTTCTTGCTAGAAAATGAGAATTCAAAATCAAGAACAATCTTGAAATTAAGAATCTGACATTCTTAAACAGCTACCTGATGTTGATCTTTTTGGCTAAATGCAGTTATTCTTAGGAGCTCATATACACAAAACAAGAAGTTTCGAACTATGAAATGAGGTTCCCAGCATTTTAGAAATCACCTGAATTACTCACTCCCACTACTTGTTTTTATGAGAAATTAAATTTATCAAGAAAAGCACAAACTTGCCTTGTCTTATTTAATCTGTATTTGAGAAGTTCCCATTTACTTCAGTTTTAATGAATCTACTTGAATTGGCTTCTGGTTAGCATCAAATGTTGCTTTGGAATGTTTTTGCAAGGAAGTTATATTTTTTGAAGAAAAACAGTCTTTATTAAATACCGTAATATCACTAAATCAGGCAATTTACTCCAACAAGTAACAGACTCAGACAATTAAAAACATCCTAAGTAAAAGCCTTTAATATAAAACTTTGAAAAACAGAGAAGTGTATTTGTAAGAATGTATCAGTGTTAAAATTTATGGCATACCTTATAATTTGATCTTTCTTATAGTTTAAACTATAGCCTTTTTAAGGATTTGAGATATGAGAATAAGTTCTCAGAAAGTTCAGTTATTAAATAATTCGAGGAGATAATCCTAAAGTATGTTTAATCCACCTCAAGTCCCTGATTACAACACATGTGTCTAGAGTTCCCATGGGGAACCTCCCATGACAGAGGGACCAACAAAATTACTTTGTTTTGTTGACTGATTCCTTTCTATGTGACCTTCTTTCTTCCCAGGGATATTTTTCTTTTGACCATGGCGACAGAACAAAATGATATGCATGACAGAAAGTTGTGACACAGAAGGATCCCAATAACAGAGCCACTGCGGGGTGGGCAAAGGCACTGTGGTCAGACAGACCTGAGTTCTAAGTCCGGCTCTGCAGACTCTTACTTACAACTGGATAACTACTACCGCCTTTTGCACCTGTTTGTTCATCTGTGAAAAAGGGATAAGAATGCCTACCTTGAAGAGTTAGAATCACATGCATTGAAAAAGTAATTGCCAATTTCTCCCAGATGCCCTGGCTCCACCACTTCCTGGCTGTGCCATCTTTAGCAGGTTACTTCTCTGTCCTTTTTTCGTTTCATCTGTAAAATGAGGCTGTTACCATAGCTATCTCTCATTGAGAGAGAGGATTATGAGGCCTACATGCAGGTTCAGAATAATACATAGCACATGGTAAGTGCACAATGATGTGCTTGTCATCAGAATACCATGGGAAAGTACAAACTTCCAGTTATAAAATAAATAAGTCACAGAGATGGAAAAGTAGAGCATAGGGAATATAGTCAATAATAAGGTAATAATAACTTTGTAAGGTGACAGATGGTAACTACACTTACCATGGTGAGCACTGAGTAATGCATGGAATGTTGAATCCATATGTTGTACACTTAAAACTAATTTAACATTGTATGTCAATGAACGTCATTTTTTAAAGTATGATTAATGGTGGCCAATAAACAACTAAGTATTAGGCTCACAGGCTAGCAGGGGAGAGACCAAAAATGCCAATGATGTTGTCTGGCACTTGCTATCACAGAGAAGAAAAGGGAAGGCGAGCGAAAGGTGGAGGGCAGCTTGTAAACCTGAGAGAAACCTCCCGCACTGAAGCCTGGGGCAGGTAGCAGAGAACGGGGTGGGGGCGGGACCACAGGCAGGAAGAAAGGACGTGGCCTTGCTACATGGAGCGTTTGAAATGCTAAGTACAAGGATGAGGGGAGGGGAAAAGTGAAGCCAGAGGATTAGGTAGAGGCAAACACACAGAGCGCCCTGCAAACCTTACTGGGCGCTTTTTTTTTTTTTTTTTTTTTAAATCCTGACAGCTATAGAAAGCCTGAAAAGAGATTTAAGTGGGAAACTGAGAAGAGTTTCCTCTGAGAGGCATGGGCTGGGCTGCCTTTCAAAGACTCCATTGAAGAGGCAGGACTGGGGGCTGGCGACCAGGTAGGAGGCTGCAGGGGGGAAGGGTCCAGGTAATGCAGGACAAAAAGTCCAGGCCTCCCAGCACTGCCAAGAGAAGGAAGCCTAGGAGTTCCGCACATCTCATCGTGTCAAGCTGACTTCCCAACTCAGGCTTGCTCTGCCTGCCCCCATGTCTTGTCCCTTCCCATATTATTCTTGTTATTGTTGTTTTATTCTGTTTATCAGTGATATATCATTGACATACAATGTTAAATTAGTTTTAAGTGTACAACATATGGATTCAACATTCCATGCATTACTCAGTGCTCACCATGGTAAGTGTAGTTACCATCTGTCACCTTACAAAGTTATTATTACCTTATTATTGACTATATTCCCTATGCTCTACTTTTCCATCTCTGTGACTTATTTATTTTATAACTGGAAGTTTGTACTTTCCCATGGTATTCTGATGACAAGCACATCATTTAGGGTGATTTAGGTCACACAGAACAGAACACCTACTTCTGCTTTTAAAAAGGAGAAATTGTTATTTCATATAACAAAAAATCTGTAGGGCAAA
Source organism: Mirounga leonina (assembly GCF_011800145.1). Classification (NCBI taxonomy): domain Eukaryota; kingdom Metazoa; phylum Chordata; class Mammalia; order Carnivora; family Phocidae; genus Mirounga; species Mirounga leonina. The sequence continues at coordinate 669,911 of NW_023270619.1, forward strand.
TTGTTTCATTTAGTGGAGTGTCTCTGCAGCCTCCCCAGGAACCTGGGTTCATAACTTCTCTACCTTCAGCTTTCCTCCTCAAGCTGGTCCCCTCGTGGCTGCAAGATGGCTTTGTCAGCCCCAAATATCCTGTCTTTGCACAGAGACTCCTGAGGGGAGGGCGACAGAATGACCAGTCCTTTGACGCTTGTTTCGAGTGGGAAAATCTTCCCCCAACACTATGCTACTGCTCCCCTTATTTCTCATGGACCAGAACATCATCTCATGCCCATGTCCCGAATAAATCTGGCAGGCAAATAAGGCTTCGGAAGCTGGGGCAGGATTGGGCCCAGGGTCCGCTGAAGTGCTTGGCAGCCAACACCTGAAGGGAATCCAAGTGCTGGTATGAAGAAGGGGACAGGCCAACCGCAGGGGGTGCCACAGCAAGCCTGCTGATAAGGTGACTACTGGCTGAGGTTAGACCACAAATCCTATTTGACCCAGACTTGAGAGTTGTAAAGAAGATTTCTTTTGTGGTCTAGTCAGCAAACTTGAATGGTCGCCCTTACATTTTCTGAATCAAAAAATGCCTTCTACTCTCCTTGGTGGTGCTTAACCCTGGGGGGTTAATAACCACAGTCAGATCCATTGAGACCTATGGATCCTCTGCCCCCAAGGGAAAATTGCTCATGAATTCAGACATATAGAATTTTACTTATGATTTCCGAGGGTCACAGCCCAGCTGGAGGTTCATGCCCAGGTGTTCTGGTCAGGACCCTTCAGGCCCCGCTAAGCCCTTTGCAGTCGCTGACATGGAAACGAAGCTGCTAGCTGAGACCCAGTCATTCCTGATACCCACATCCCTGCAAGAGGCTTATCCATTGAGGCACCTATTCAAGTTAGACCCCTAAATTGCTCAAGATAATAACTTCTTCAACTTTTTAGTTGGTTCTTAAAGCACTCTCATACTTCTTCCATGAACATATGAATGCCCTTCCCACAAATGTGCCTAAGGGAAATGACCACTATCTATCTCCTGACGAAATGCCAATAGAAAGCTTAGATGTAACAAACAGGTAAAAAATACTCAAAGCACCTTTACTCAAGGTTCTCCAACTTCTACAGATGAATCAAGTTGTGTTTACAGAAAGCTATATTGATAGATCACACTCACCAGACTAACAGTGTACCTCAACACATTAGTTTTGGATTTATACCCTTAGCTTTTAATGAGACTCATCAATGGTTGGCCAACTGGTGACTGTTAAAGTCATTATCTGTACCCCTGAGGTGCTGGGGACTCAGGGAACCAGTGCAGGAAAATACAGGTTTTCTGGATACTGCAATAAAGTCCTTTGTCTCTGACCCATCCGTCTTGTGTCTTCTGTCAGTATCCATGACAATGTGACTGGCTAAGTTGTTAGCTTATGAGTAGGGAAAAATCTCACAACTTTTGACCAGTACTCTTCATTTGGGGAACCATGTATGGTCAGAGAATTTATTGCCTGTGAAAAACTTTTCTGATATGAAAAGTCCATTTTCTTCTGGTAAGTGCTAAATGAATTAATAGCCCAGAATGTGGCTAACCAGGACTATTATGGTGTCTAACCATGCTAAATAATTATTTCTATTAAAAGATGCAACCCAGATGTCATAGGCCCTCTCTTTTCAGAGCAGGAACTCCGTGTAGCCAGGGTCTTCAGTGAATCTATGAAGCAGGACTTGGGGGAGACATACTATGGCAGCAGCTCTTGAGCCCTCCTCAGGTAGTAGGATTCCTGAGAATTCTCACAAGCATGGGCTTATATGACTCCTTCCCTACCTAGTTCCTGGTGAAGTGCAAAGCATAAATCCAAGATGTAGGAATGATGGGGGCAGAAGCTCAGAAGGCAAAGAGGATCAAATATAGACTCCCAACAATGGGGCACCAGCAAACGCTCCAGCAGTGTCCAGACTTCCATAGAAGCAGAGGCTGGGACAGAGTTGCGAGTGTGTTTGATTTATTAAGAAAATTCTGTTGAGAAAAACTCTGTGAGGGAAGGAGGGAAGCAGGATAAGATAGAAGGAAAGGACCAAGCAAGGTGTGTGGCCTTGGTTTAAGGCTATCCTTGGCCTGATCTTTGGCAAGGGAATGGGTGGAATGCCTCCAATGAGGCAAGTGTTAACCTTGGTGAGGAGGACATGCAGGACACATACCTGCCCCCCTTCAGGCAATGTGGCTCCCATTGGCTGAGGGACAGTTCTCCAGAGAACCATAGCAGTGAGCTGTTGGGAACCAACACTCCCAGCAGGTGGGGGAAGATATACCATCTTGGTAAAGGACACAGTGACGGGTACCACCAACACCTACCATCTACTACAGCAGTGATGATGTGTGAGGGAGTCAGCCAGTGGGGACTGGCAGGGGATAAGACAGCATGGAGCATGTGGGGTCATACTGGAGTTGCTGTGATGACAGTCTTCCCGACTGGATGATGGTGGGTCACTGCTGTTCTTGATATTGAGAATTGGGGGACTCTGTGTACCAACGGTATCTACAAATGCCCTCTTCCAGGATTAAAGTCAATTAGCACCTTATTCCATTTTGTTATGCTTTCTGCAACTCTGCAATTCTAACTTTCATGGAATCGTGGTGTTGTTGTCTCCCCATTTTCATGCAGAAGGAACACAAGTCAGCTGGTCTCTACAGACCTGGGTGGCTCAGTCAGTTAAGCGTCTGCCTTCAACTCAGGTCATGATTTCAGGGTCCTGGAGTCAAGCCCTGCATCAGGCTCTGCACTCAGCAGCGAGTCTGCCTCTCCCTCTGCCTCTATGATTGCTTTAGCTCTCTCTCAAATAAATAAAATCTTAAAAAAAAAAAAAAAAGAAGACTTAGCAATGCGGTTCACCATGGAACAAAGAGGATCATCAAGTGCCCATCACCTTTTTCCTGCTGATGGGAAAAATACAAGTTAAAGAGTGAAATTAACCTGGTTACAAATTCAACAAAAGTAGGACAGCATTGGGCTGAGCTTCTTGGCCATGGGTTTATCGTTAAAATTTTGTACCTAATGTAGCCACCATGTCTCTGGAGAGACCATGTCCTCCCAGTCACCAAGTTATTTTTTAGCAAATTCTCAAGTGAAACTTGGTTCAATCTATACACACTGAGGTTTGCGGGAGTCTAGGAGAAGTATCATTTTGCATGTCACAGGTCAGAAGTGCCATGTGAAGAGGAGTTAAGAGTCAGCACAAAACCACATGAGCACAAACTTGCTTCTTTAGTTCCAGACATCTTTAGACCAGGAAATTACAAATGAGTCCCATGGGGATTGAGTTCTTTATGAGAAGTAATCATTCCCACTGCACCACAAGAAGTCCCTAGTAATGGAATCTACTACTACTAAGTATGTATTAATTGCTCACTTGACATTCTACAGCACAAAAAGCTCATGGAAGATTTCAGCTTTTCTAGAGTAGAAAGGCCAGCACCATCCCCCACCTGCCACCTAACCTGGACCATTCAAAATGGGATCCAAATAATCTCCCATTTTTAAGAAATCATCTCCAGAATTGATGCAGTAGCCCTGAGTGGTCATTAGGAAGTATCAGTGGGCCTGAAAGGCAGTGAAGGAAAGCCCAGGTTATGTGTAGAGATAAGGATAGCTCTGAACGATTTAAATTTGGGAGATTTCAATTTGCAGGCTTTTATAATATCTGACATGGTCTTTTGAACATACTTGTTCTCTCCTTGGTTGTGTGAATACTTCTCCTCCCAGAAAAAGAGGGGATTGTACCAATGGGTGAGTAAATGTTCCTTGAAAATAAAAGTCAAGTTATGCCCTCAAGGGGCCTATCAAAGGAATCAAATATTTTGCAAAGAAAGTCTTTTTTTTTTTTACCCTATTCCTTACTTTATTTTCTTTTAAAAAATGTATTATTGAAGTATAATTGATATACAATATTAGTTTCAGGTGTACAGCATATTGATTTGATAATTCTGTACATTATTTAGTGCTCACAATGGTAAGTGTAGTTATATCTGTCACCATACAATATTACAATTATTATAATATTATTGACTATATTCCCTAACCTGTACTTTTCCTCAATGTGATTTATTTATCTTATAACTGAAAGTTTGTATCTCTTTTTTTTTAAGCTTTTTTTAAGTTGTTTTTTTTTTTTTTTTTTAAGTAATCTCTAGTTCCAACTGAGCCAGCCATGTGTCCCTGGAAGTTTGTACCTCTTAATACCCTTGATCAATTTTACCCAATCCCCAACCTACCTCCTCTCTGGCACCCATGGGTTTGCTCTCTATATTTAAGAGTCTGCTTGGTTTTTTGTTTCTTTGTTTACTTGTTTTGTTTTTTAGGTTTCACATATAAGTGAAATCATATGGTATTTGTCTTTCTCTGTCTGACTTATTATACCCAGTAGTGAAATTATTGAATCATATGATATTTCTATTTTTAACTTTTTTTTTTTTTAAAGATTTTATTTATTTATTTGATAGAGAGAGACACAGCGAGAGAGGGAACACAAGCAGAGGGAGTGGAAGAGGGAGAAGCAGGCTTCCCGCGGAGCAGGGAGCCCGGTGCGGGGCTCGATCCCAGGACCCTGGGATCATGACCTGAGCCGAAGGCAGACGCTTAACGACTGAGTCACTCAGGCGCCCTATTTTTAACTTTTTGAGGAACTTCCATAATGGTTTCCGCAGTGACTATGCCAATTTACATTCCCACAAATAGTACATGAAGGTTCCCTTTTCTCCATATCCTTGTCAACACTTGTTACTTCTTGTCTTTTTGTTAACTAGCCATTCTGACTGGTGTGAGGTGATATCTTCTAGTTTTAATATGCCTTTCTCTGCTAAGTAGTGATATTGTGCATCTTCTCATTGTCTGTTGGCCATCTGTATGTCTTTTTTGGAAAAATGTCTATGCAGGTCCTTTGTCCATTCTTAAAATCAGATTTTTTTTGGTGTTGAACTGTATAAATTCTTCATATATTTTCAATATTTACCATTTGTTGGTTGTATTATTTGCAAATATTTTCTCCCATGCACTATGTTGCCTTTTTGTTTTGTTGATAGTTTCCTTTGCTAAGGAAACTTTTTATTTTGATGTAGTCCCAATAGTTTATTTTTGCTTTTCATTTATTTTTCCTGAAGAGACAGATCCGTAAATATGTTACTAAAGCCAGTGTCTAAGAGATTACCACCTATGTTTTCTTTTAGGAGTTTTATGGTTTCAGGTCTCACATTTAGGTCTTTAATCCATTTTGAATTTATTTTTGTGTATGGTATGAGAAAGTGGTGCAGTTTCATTCTTTTGCATGTGGTTGTCCAGTTTTCCCAACATTATTTATTGAAAACATTTTTTCCCATTGCATATTCTTGCCTCCTTTATTTTTTTTTATTTTTTTTAAAGATTTTATTTATTTATTTGACAGAGAGATAGACAGGAGAGCACAAGCAGAGGGAGTGGCAGAGGGAGAGGGAGAAGCAGGCTCTGCACTGAGCAGGGAACCCAATGCGGGACTCAATCCCAGGACCCTGAGATGATGACCTGAGCCGAAGGCAGATGCTTAACCATCTGAGCCACCCAGGCGCCCTCTTGCCTCCTTTATTATAGATAAATTGACCACATAGACTTGTGTTTATTTCTGGGTTCTCTACCTTGTTCTGTTGATCTGTGTGTCTGTTTTTGTGCCAGTACCATACTGTTTTGATTACTACAGCTTTGTAGTGTATCTTGAAATCTGGGATTGTGATAACTCCAGCTTAGTTCTTTTTTCTCAAGATAGCTTTGGCTATTAGAGGTCTTTTGTGATTCCATACAAATTTTAAGATTATTTATTCTCATTCTGTGAAAAATTCTATTGGCATTTTGATAGGGATTGCATTGAATCTATAGGTTGCCTTGGCTATACTACTGGACATTTTGACAATATTAATTCTTCCAATCCACGAGCATGGCCTATCTTTCCATTTTTTTGGTGTCATATTCAATTTCTTTCACCAATGTCTTATAGTTTTCAGAGTATAGGACTTTCAGATCCTTGGTTAAATTTATTCCTAAGTATTATTCTTTTTGGTGCAATTATAAATGGGATTGTTTTCCTAGTTTCCCTTTCTGCTACTCTGTTATTATTGCATAGAAATGCAACAGATTTCTGTACATTAATTTTATATCTTGCAACTTTAATGAATTCACTTATCAGTTCTAGGAGTTTTTTTGGTGGAGTCTCTAGGGTTTTCTATATATAGTGTCAAGTTATCTGCAAATAGTGAGTTTTACTTCTTCCTTACCAATGTAGATGTCTTTTTCTTTTTCTTATCTGACTGCTGCAGGTAGGACTTCCAGTACTATGTTGAATAAAAGTGGTGGGAATGAATATCCTTGTCTTATTCCTGACCTTAGGGGAAAAGCTCTCAGTTTTTCCCCACTGAGGATGATGTTCATTGTGGGTTTTTCATATCTGGCCTTTATTATGTTGAGGTGTGTTACTTCTAAGCCTACAATGTTGAGAGATTTTTTTACCATGGACAGATGTTATGTATTTTTCAAGTGCTTTTTCTTCATCTACTGAGGTGTCCATAGGGTTTTTAGCCTTTTTCTATAAGATGTATTGCATTGCTGATTTTGTGACTGTTGAACCATATTTGCATCCGTGGAATAAATCCCACTTGATCATGGAGAATGATCCTTTCAATGTACTGATGTATTCAGTTTTCTAATAATTTTTTGAGGATTTTTGCATCTCTGTTAATCAGAGATATTAGCCTGAGTAGTTCTCTTTTTTTGTTGTGTCTATCTGGTTTTGGTATCAGGGTGATCCTGGCCTCACAGAGTAAATTTGGAAGTTTTCCTTCTTATTCTATTTTTGGGAATAGTTTGAGAAGAATAGGTATTAGCTCTTCTTTAAATGTTTGGTAGAATTTACCTGTGAAGCCATCTGGTCCTGGACTTTTGTTGTTTGGGAGTTTTTTGATTACCAATTCAATTTCATTACTAGTAATCAGTCTGTTCATGTTTTCTATTTCTTCCTGATTCAATTTTGTAGATTGTATATTTCTAGGAATTTATCCATTTCTTCTAGGTTGTTCAATTTGTTGGCATATAGTTTTTCAAAATATTCTCTTATAATCCTTTGTAGTTCTGTGGTGTTGGTTATTGCTTCTCTTTTGTTTCTGGTTCTATTTATTTGAGTTCTCTTTTTTCTTGATGAATCTAGCGAAAGGTTTATCAATTTTGTTTATTTTCAAAGAAGTGGCTCTTGGTTTCATTGATCTGTTCTACTTTTTTAAAGTCTCTATTTCATCTATTTCTGCTGTTTCTTCTACTAGCCTTGGGCTCCTTACTTTATTTTCTTTAAAGAAACAAATGTTAATCAAATAATCACAGAAGAGAAAATGTAAATAGTGATGAGTGCTATAAAGGAAAATGTAGGGAACCACAGACATATTTAACTAGGTTTGGACTCCAGTCTAGGAGTGCAGGGGAAGCTTCTGTAAGGAATGGCCCCCAAACTGAAATCAGAAGGATGAATGAAAATTAATAAGTGGAGCAGAGGGGGAATTCAGCAAGAGCTATGAGGCAAAAATGAAAATGAAAGCAAGTGCCTGGGTAGGAAGAGGGAGGAGGAGAAAGACTGCAATGAGGGAATAAATGTAAGAAGGTCACATAAGTCCCTGTATAATTTTATCCTTAACAATGGGACATAATGAGTTGTAAGCAAGAGGAATACATACAAGAGCAAATCATATTTGCTTCCACAGAGGGGCAATTTGGAGACTGGAACAGTAGGCAGAAAGAACAAATACAAAAGATGGTTAGGGGTGATTGCAAAAATAAAGCCAAAAATGGTAGTATTTGGACTCAGGTGGTGGCAATGAAATTGTAAGAAAAAACAACAAGAAAAACAAAAAACAAAAATAAAAAGCCAACAACACCCAGCTAGAAGATTCAAGAGCTGTGCTGAATTGGATCAATCCTCTCTCAAAGAATTGTTCTTTCTTATCTGTGTAGCTATTTCCATTTTAGTATCAGTAACTCTCTTTCTCAAAATTTTTTTATATGAGTATAGCTGATGCACAATATTCATTAGTTCCAGGTATACAACATAGTGATTCAACATCTCTGTATGTTATGTTATGCTCATCACAAGTGTGGCTACCATCTGTCACCACACAATGCTATTACAATATTATTGACTATGTTCCCTATGCTGTGCCTCTTATTCCTGTGACTTATTCATTCCATAACCTGAACCCTGTATCTCCCACTCCTTTTACCCATTTTGCTCAGTGTTCCTTCCACCTTCCCTCTGGCAACCATCAGTTTGTTCTCTGTAGATCAGATTCTGCTTATTGTTTATTCATTTGTTTTGTTTTTTTGATTCCACATATGAGTGAGATCATATGGTATTTGTCTTTTTCAGTCTCACTTATTTCACTTAGCATAATACCCTTTAGCTCCATCCATGTTGTCACAAATGGCAAGATCTCATCCTTTTTATGGCTGTGCAATATTCCATTGTGTGTATATATACATACATATCACATCTTCTCTATCCATCTATCAGTGGACACTTAGGTTCAACAACACTTTAAAACACTTATTGTTTGTATGATTTTCTTCCCCTACTAGACAGTAAGCTACTCAAGGATGAGTGTAATGTCCTTGCTGTTTGTATCCCCAGCACTTTACACAGATAGAGCTTATCACCAATCAGTCCCTCCATAAAGGTATGTGGAATAATTGAAGCCTAGTGAATCCAGATATTGGAAATGAAGGAAGGCATGCTTCACAAGAGGAACAAACAGAGAATTGACATGGAGCTTATAGTCAAGCAAAAATGAGCAAAAATTGTAGATGGGGAATGGTTCCGGGATGAAGAAAGCTTTCAAACTTAGGAGGCAGCATTCTATTTTTTTTTTCTGTGTTATGCTGTACTACACCCAATGAACTTGATCATTCCAGTAATAGTCTGTAACAGTCCAGTAATAGTCCCTCTCAGTTAGTTATATCTTACAGCTACCCACTCACAGTGGTATATGTTCCCATTTGTGGACCTGGAGTACAAATTTAGAAAAAGGTTGTCATGCCCTTTATTAACTATAAAATAAAAGTCTCCTAAGATGAGAGAGGTTCCCTCCCTTAGTCTCTCTGATACCCTGGGGCTCCTCAGACAACACCTATGTCCCTGATACTCTGAATACCACAGCTAGACTGCATGGCTGCACAGGCTAAGGGACTCAGTGCTCACCACTTCATGTGGTCTCACCCATCCCAGGGTGGGGCATGTCGGCAACATCTAGGCTGCAAGGATCACAGACACCAAAGTGCTGGTGTAATGCATGCAATTCCACTACCAAAGGCTTCCCTGTGCCCAAGGACACAGAACTCAGCAAGAATTCCATGCATGTCATTTGTGCCAGTTCAGCCATCCATGTCCCTTGCCAGGATTATCATGGACAAGGTTACAACTGTTCCGGGGTTTTCCTGATGGAGGGAAGGGTTGGGTATTGATCAGCAGGGCCTAAGCAGACTTCTCCACTCTCATTCTCTTCCTCCATAGTTGCTTTTCTCACCTCTTCCAGACACTTTCTAACTTGATTTCTGCAACATGAAAAATCTTGAAGCTCAGGCTTTCTTGGTCCCTAGTATCCAGCCATTCCTGTATCCTTCCAAAATTGAGGCTTCTGGACATTTTTCTTCACCCTTTCCCTACACCCCTCCTCTCCCTCTCCCTATCCCTCGTCCTTCCCTTCTACTCCCTTTACACCAGTACATACTCAGTGACTAGAGGCACTAGAGAATTTCTATATGGGAGCGACTCTGTAGATGGGCATCCATAGGGTAGGAACAGCACTGAGAAAGAGTGCTTGAAGCCATGTCTGCAGAGGAAGGCTTGGGGTCTTACTCAGAGAATGCCCTGAATAGGGGCAGCTTGGAAAGGTTGATGCTCACCCCAAATGACATAGCTGTTTGCTGAGCAGCCCCTCTTTGCAGACACTTGCAGGCACTTGGGGTAGTGCTGTGATTCATATGTGCTCCATATTCTGGTAGGAGTCCTAATTGAATATCAGGCTGAAACTTCTAATTCCTAATGTGTACCCCGGTAGCTAGCTCACCTGGCTGAAAGTTCGCCTAGATTCCACTTTCCTCTTCTCTCTTGTCCTCTTTTGGAGTAGAGCTGGGCCCTGTCCCCAGGTGCAGCCTACTGAGAGAAGGAGGCTGGTAGATTGATTGCTTCATTCATTCACTTCCTTGGCAATTTATTGACTTCTTCCTCAAGTGAGTTGTTAGGAATACAATAGTGAATAAGGCAAAGTCCCTACTTCTCAAGAAACTGTGAACCTAAATTGTCAGGGGACAATAATTAACCAAAAGTATTTATTTGGGATCAAAAAATTGCAATTTGCAGTGCACCAGATTTGAGCAGCACCCAAATCAGGGGTTTTTGAAGACAAAAAGGGAATGTTTGCATACACCATCTACAAAGAATTTTGATTGGTGTTGATGGCAGAAAACTAATCTCGGCTGAATATAATTGGTTGTTAAGGCTATCACTAAGCAAAAGTCTGTTATTATACAAGCAACATACAGGTGTTTGTGCTGAATCCTTGGCAAATTTGTGGTTTGGCCCAATTCAAAAGTTCATGGTTCCACCGGTGAAAATGTGCACAAGGCCCACCGCCTTTATGACCTCCAGGCTCCATTTTAAAACCCCTGGACACAAGTGACTCCATTTCATTTCATCTTTCACAGAATCAACAGTCTGATGGGAAAGAGACCAGTAAATAGGCAATTGTGACAGCGTGAAATACACACTCTCTGATGGGGGTGGTCACAGGGTGTTACAGGACCTGATAGGTGAGGCCAGGCTCAGCTTTGGGAATGCAGAGAAGGAAGGACAAGCTCTCAGAGGTTGGGCCTTCCTTCTAGCACACCTCAGTGCCCTTCTTCATCTCCTAAGCATCCAGTTCTAGCATGAAATGGGATCTTGCCTTGGAAAGCAATACTTACAAGGTCAGACCACAGTCCACTGCTGTTTTAGGCTCAGAAATTTATAAGGGGGTTCTCCGAGAGGTGCGCAGGCACCCAGGGATGCAAAATGGAGTGCTAACATCCATTTTTGTCTTTTCAAAATATAGAAAAGGCTTGGGCTTTTTCACATTGAACATGGGCAGGCAGTTAGATCCTCACCCAATGTGAGCATCTGTCACTGGCCAGAAGTGGTGGAGCACCTCTTTATAGTTGCTTTGCTTTAGCTTAATGTGATGAATGTGATAGTTTTACATGGCCGACTCTATGTGCCCACAATTTACTAATCATATTATTTAGATTTAACTGACCCTCACAGATTGAAGACAGTTCTTGTGATACGAGCTCAAAGGAACAAAAAAGTGGAGGAGCTAACACTCCGAAAATGAACCATGTTTGCAGGTAAAAATAATTATTTCATTTTTATGTTAGCCTTTATAAATTTCTGTTTCACTTAAAATTTATAGTGTATGAAATAGGCCTGTACAACAGTATTCTCAAATCTATAAGTAAATACCTAAATTCACACTATGCTCAAAAATGGTGATGGGTATTAAAGAGGGCACGTACTGCATGGAGCACTGTTATACACAAACAATGAATCATGGAACAGTACATCAAAAACTAATGATGTAATGTATGGTGATTAACATAATAAAAAATGTTTCATTGATAGTGATTTTTCATTAAAAATGCTTATGGACTCAGTTAAACGTCTGACTCTTTTTTTTTTTTTTAAGATTTTATTTATTTATTTGAGAGAAAGAATGAGAGAGAGAGCACGAGAGGGGTGAGGGTCAGAGGGAGAAGCAGACTCCCTGCTGAGCAGGGAGCCCGATGCGGGACTCGATCCCGGGACTCCAGGATCATGACCTGAGCCAAAGGCAGTCGCTTAACCAACTAAGCCACCCAGGCGCCCTAAACATCTGACTCTTGATCTCTATTCATGTCTCAATCTCATGGTTCTGAGTTCAAGCCCCTCATTGGGCTCCATGCTGGGTATGGAACCTACTTAAAAAAAAAAATACTTAGGGACCATTGCTTAGATTGCCAATCTCCACCTCAAAGGAAGTAGTCCATCTGTCAGGTAGCTCATTTTGTCCTCACCTAGCTGGTGTCAACTTTCCTCCCTACAAGAATTTCTGGCATCTATGGGTTCCAGTGGTGGAACACAGAAACAAAAACAATGCCTTAAGTAAATTGCAAAGTACAAGCCCAGAGAAACTCTTCCTGTTTCCTGGCTGACATCCCACACAGGTATGAGAGCAGCAGAGAGCTCCTTCCTAGATGTGGCAGACCACTGTCTTCTCTGGTGACAGGCACGCTGCTCACTGTCTGCTGGGAGGGGCCACCCAGCTCCACGATGGTTTTATGAAATCCTCTCTTTGATTTGGTTTCTGGTGGTTTGCCATTTGAAGTCTTACCTTGTTCTGGATGGAAACCATGTAAAACCATCACATTCTATGTTGTTTCCATTCTAGACTATGAATTCATTGGTACGCATCCAAATCAAACCTCAGTCCTGATTTCCTCAATATTTGGCTCATATTTATAAACCTCAGAGAACGTCCCAGCCAACCTGACTTGAATCTGAAGCTTCCTTACCCACATTTTACACAGTCCTGCTTTCAAAACCAGCAAGCCTGCAATCGACTGCTCAGGAATCCCACAGCTTCCTTCCAGTCCTGTTATATTCGTATTATTTGTTTAAAAAAAGAGGCAGCAAGATAATTTGGTGACTCAAATCAAGTTAGCTTAATAGAATTGTAATGATCTTGGCAATCATTTTTGAAGTGGCAATAGCTAATCATTGTAGATCTAGCTGTATGTCCAGACAGACACATGGAGAACATTAATGGAAGTCTTCCCACAACGTTTCTTTCAGAGCAGGCCTGCCATTCGCTAAGTGCTCTTCCTCACTTTCTGTAGAAAAGGTCATGGTCCCCTTTTAAACAAATATTCTAATATGTTGTACAAATGTAATACTGTTACAGTTGTAAAAATACATACGGGCAAAAACATATATGTGTACAAATATGTTTGTAAAAATACATAATGTGTGCGAAGTCCCAAATAGGAGCAGCGTTTACATGTGGTGACATGTCGCAATCTGCATCACGACATTGCAGAGTTAACACCACCTGTGAAAAATATTGGCTCTGTAATGAATGCTTATATTGTAAGTACAGTAGAAATACACCATGTGTATTACACCCTATAAATGTAATACAGGAAATTAACATAAAGGCATTTGCAAAGTCAACGTTTATATAGCTCTCTCCCACGGAGGGTCCCAAGACTTGACTTCATCCCCAAACTGCTGGGCAGGGATGCTTTATAAATTGATTCTTCATCAGTCCTGTATACACTCCCAGATACGTGGAGAGAAAAAGGCCCCGTTTATTTTCCTTTCCTAATATTTATTATAGCACCTGGGACATGTAAGCAGGAGATGCAGACCTCTGGCCAAATTCAAAGACTGGCTAGGAAAGCACGTGTACCGCTGCCTCCCCATGCTGAGCCTGATAGAAACGGGTGACAGGCGCTCCTCCCAGGCTTCTTGCATGCGTGCAGGCTTCCTGTTACATGCTGGGATTAATGCTTGCAGCTGAGATCAGCCTGTACTTTAGAATTACTCACAGGGTAAACAGAAAGGAACAACACGCTGTTTTAGGTAAGAAGCTGAGTCTTAAGGCACATGCAAGAAAAACAGAAAGGGGAGAGGCCAGAGAAGCACATGTGTTACAAGTTAAAAAAGAACCTCCCCCCCCCCCCTTTAAACTGAAGTTTAGAAACTGGGGCAGGAGAGGGAACAGGTCTTAACATACCGAGATTGTTTACATGAACACCACCTATTTCTCTGCATAACCTTCCATCTCATTTTGTGGGGTAAGAAATAGACATAGACTTCTGTGTGAAGTTCTCGTGACACCGTTGTCCTTATCAAGGCCTTTGCCCATGTTGAAACTGAGTTTCTCATTCACGAATCAAGCAGCAGGATGAAATACAGATTCCTAAATCGAATGAGAGATTATTGAGGAGGCTCATCTCCTGGAAGGTAAACTGGAATGTCTCACGGTTAATTCATGGCCTTACCCTACTATCTTCATTTATTTAACAACTACCATCATTCATCAAATCTAAGACACCACTGATTGCCACATGCACCTTTACTTCATGTACCTCTAAGAAAAAGAATACACTCAATTATAACGTCAGAGCCATCAACTGAAAGACGCACACTGATTTCAGAGGTATTAAGTGTGAAAATACACATGACTTGGAATTCATGATGTAGTGTATTTCTCGTGGGCCTACTAGATGTCAGGTACTGTAGAGATTTTTCCTTTTCTTCATGAAACTTGCTGCCCCCTCAGATATGGGACAAACCCTCATCTGTAAGGCCTTCAGTTCTTCCATAGGACTGACCACAAGGAAGCCAGGCAGCCTCTCTTCACTATTTCACTTCAGGAGGACAAGTTAACCCTTTCCGCCTGTTCCGTTTAACAACAGGTGAGCAGCTTGGAGCACTGGGTGTTCTACGCAAACAATGAATCATGGAACACTACATCAAAAACTAATGATGTAATGTATGGTGATTAACATAACATAATAATAAAAATGAATAAATAAATAAAACAGGTGAGCAAGTAAATAAAAGAAAATGGGAAGATAGTACAAATCTTCAAAATAGCAAGCACATGAATTCTACAGTGCTGGAAACCTTATAGAACCTAATTTCAGCGACTCTCCCTTGATTCCTGTTTTGTTTGCAAATACGTTTCCTGTATTTATTCCTTGGGAATAAATAGTACGGACTGGTTCCTTTTTAGAGAAACAAACATGTGCGGTTTCATAGTGGTACACTGTGGACAAAGAAAAGAGGGTACGTTAGGCAGAACCCAGATGGAGATCACACACTTTGACGTCAGATTTTAAAAATAGATTGTTAATCACCTGCACTTCCCCAGAGAGTCTTAACCCATCTTGCTTTACAGGTACAACCTGGAGGACGGTTTTGCTTTGGCTGGATTTGGCTATTATTTACCCATTGAGACCCACTTCCAAAAGTGATCAGGAAAGAGATTTAAGACAGGTGGTGGGCTATGTGCCTGTGTGCCTATTGGCGCCCCCCGTGTCTTTACTTGAACCCCTATTCTGTGTACTTAGTCTTTGAACCCCCAGCTATTGACAACCCATCCAAAGAAAAGGAATCGATTTCTTTTGCACCCCTTCTCTCTGTCAGGAACACTTTCTCATACATGCAGATAGGAGCCGGACTTAATTCTTTGAAATTAATTATCTTCTTCATTTTGCTTCATTAAAAAAAAATGTTCCATTGAATCTGATGCATCTGATTGCCGCCCTATCCAGCCTTAAAGGAAACAGCTCTTTTGGAAAGGTCATATGTATGGAACTGGAGGGGACTATGCTAAGTGAAGTAAGTCAAGCAGAGAAAGACAATTATCATATGGTTTCACTCATATGTGGAACATAAGCAATAGCACGGAGGACCATAGGGGAAGGGACGGAAATCTGAAGGGGGAGAAATCAGAGAGGGAGACGAACCGTGAGAGATTATGGACTCGTGGAAACAAACTGAGGGTTTCAGAGGGGAGGGTGATAGGGGGAGGGGGTAAGAGGGTGATGGGTATTAAGGAGGGCACATGTTGTGATGAGCACTGGGTGTTATACGTAACTAATGAATCATTGAACACTACATCAAAAACTAATGATGTACTATATACAGTGGCTAATTGAACGTAATAAAAACAAAAAAAAAAAGAAAGGTCGTCTGTAGTATTTTGAGTAGTAAGATGGTCTGTAAACCTGAATGTGTAATGTAAACTCAGAAATGTCACATCAACCTCCTTACTATAGTCACAGCATTGGTTAAGGTAGCTCTCCTGGGCTCTTTAGTTTCATTTCAATTATTTAAATTGCTGTCGGTTTGTTTCTTTGTTTGTTTGTTTTTAATATATTCAATGATACTGACATTGGCAGATTTGGGCTTTTACTGGGTCTGTCTTTCCATAAAAATAGTTTGCTCATTAGTTAGCCCAAGTACTTTTATCAGTGTTTCTCAAGGTCAAGGTTGGCTACCTCATTTTATTCTTGTTCTTTCTCCTTACAATATAAATGAATAAAAATAAGTCTTATCTTTGTATAATGCTTTGCAGTTTCCAAGATACTTTTTCATACACTATTATATTTGAAATTCACAAAAATCTTTGTTAAGTGACCAACCAAAGCCTTTTATTTGTTTTTTAAGGTTTTATTTATTTACCTGAGAGTGAGAAAGAGTGAGAGCACAAAGGCAGAGGGGGAAGCAGACTTCCCGCTGAGCAGAGCACTGTCTGGGGGCTGATCCCAGGATCCTGAGATCATGACCTGAGCCGAAGGCAGATGCTTAACTGACAGAGTCACCCAGGTGCCCCCCAACCAAAGCCTTTTAGGCATGAAGATTTCATTTTTATAATCATCCTTAAGGAGAGGACGGGGACATGGATTCATCAGTCTCCATTCCAGCGTTTTGTCAATTTTAACACTAAAAGATGTAGACAAAATAATCTTGAAACATAGACTTAAATAAAGATCATAGTCATGACATATTACAGAATAAGATCTTTTCTCCTCCAAACTATGTAAATAATGAGAATGATTCAATTCCATTCAAGTGTCTAAAAATAAAGATTAAAACACAAAGTGGTACTTATAGTTTGAGCATGGTAACATGAAGTTGACATCTACATCTTCTTTACTTGGAAATCACTTAATTGCCATGAGAGGATTAAGAAACAAATGGAAATTCCATTTGCAGTGAAACTCAGAGGGACCTGAAATCACAAACCATAACACAAAGAGAGAACTTTCCAAAAGGGGCAGATGGAGCCAGTGGGGGTGCAGAGGACGCAAGTCTCAGGAAAAGCTGGTCTTCAAAGATAAGGAGTCCTTTGGGCAGTTGGACAAAACTGTCAAATCATTTATAGACTTTTCCACAGGAACTAACACCCTACAGAGTCCTAAAGGAAAGGAAGTTTGTTCCAAGAAAATTTCTATCCATCCTTATTTAATGAAAGTATGAAGTAACAGACAAAAAGATTTGCTCTTTTGAGAACTCAGGAAATATTGTCCCCATGGATTCCTCAAGAAGAATCCAAGAGGAGTACTAGAGGCACAGAAAGATGCTGAGGGTGGTGGTTGGGAAGGGGGCAGAAATATGGCAGAAAGACCAGCTTTGTGCCTGGACTTTGTTTAATTGGTGGACTGACTGAAGGGAATTGGGGAATTATGTTTTCAAAACAGAATATAAATTGTATAAATCAGAGAAAATGTAGAGACATTAAAACTGACAAAGAAAAGAAGTAGAGGCGGAGATAGTGTCAATTCACTGATTTTCTTATCTTTACTAATTGGGAGTTAACATATATTATTGTGAAGCTAAAAACCAAGGGGTAGAGGTATAATGCCATTTAGTAGCGTAAACATGAATAGTAGCACTAATGAGATCATCAAAATGTCTAAGTGGGTGGTGCAGAGAGATGGAAATGGGGATGAAGAGGAAATAAGGGGAAGCACAGTTTCTTTACACATAAAGGTAAAGGGATTAAATTTACCATTAAGACTGTCAGATTGGATCACGAAGCAGGTTGAAGGAATGAATACATACAAAATTGAACTCAATCATTAGAAACAAAGATTAAAGAAATAGTATTAAAAATAAATAGTAAAAAAATTAAGTAAATAGTAAAAAAATAAGTTAAAAAATTAAAGAGCTTATTTTTTGAAAAAATGGGTAACTTTTATCTTCAAAAACCCTAGTATATATAATAGAAAATGACAAAAAGAAAATAAGCACTGACATAATTTAGTTAAAATAATTAAAGTCAGGATAAGAAATTATTTTACTTTATTCTATATAAATAAATTTGAAACTTAGACAAAATATACACTTCCATAAGAAAACACAATCTGCCGGGTTGCCTGGGTGACTCAGTTGGTTATTAAGCACCTGGCTCTTGGTTTTGGCTCAGGTCATGATCTCAGGGTCCTGAGACTGAACCCTGCATTGGGCTCTGTGCTCGGTGAGGAGTCTGCTTCTCCCTTTCCCTCTGCCTCCCCCCCTCCCCCTCCACCCCCACTCAAGTGCGCTCGCTCTCTCTCTTAAATAAACAAATAAAATATTAAAAAAACAAAAACAAAACACAATATGCCAAGGTAAACTCTAATGAATCTTATTAGACTATTACTAAATATATAAAGTTTTCTAAAGTTATCCTTTAAAAAAAAAAAACTAGGCTCAAATGGCTTCACAGGGGATTTTTCCATATCTGTAAAAATCAGGTAACTGTAATGCCATTATAGATCATAGAAAAGAAAAAATTTCCTAAATTATTTTAACGAAGGAATGTAAGGTTGATCTGAAACCCTAAAAAGGCCACCTATGCGCACACAAATTATCCTAAATAAAATAGTAACGAACAGAATTCAGGAGTATATTAAAAATTAATATGTCATGACTAATTGCGGTTGATTTTAGGAATGATGAGATCTTTCAAATCAGGAAAACTATTAATGCATTTTACCATCTTAATAGCTGTAAGAAGAAAAATCATTAAGATAACTCATACATTCAGAAAACATATTTAGTATGATTAAATAAACTTTCTTGAGTTAATAACTTCTACCAAGATAGAAATGGGATGGTACTTCTTTTATATGCTAAAATATCAATCTCATCCTAAACACTGGTTTCATGCTTAATGGGGGAAAAATCCTATAAAATATATTAATGTTGGGATGCCTGGGTGGCTCAGTCAGTTAGTGTCTGCCTTCAGCTCAGGTCATGATCCCAGGGTCCTGGGATCAAGTCCCGCATCAGGCTCCCTGCTCAGTGGGGAGTCCGCTTCTCCCTCTGCCTGCCCCTCCCCCTGTTTGTACTCTGTATCTCTCTCTCTGACAAATAAAATCTTTTAAAAAATTAAAAACAAAATATATTAATATCATAACTCTACACCATCCACAATTATATAGCATTATTCTGGAGGGCTTAGCTAATGCAACTAAATAAGATAAAGAGGTTACTGTATTGTTACAATAGTTGGAAGGGAGAAGATAAAATATTATATTTATATTTTAAAGATTATATACTTGGAAGATCCAATATTATAATATGTATTACTACAATGATAAAAATAATTCAATGAAGTACCTAGGTACAAAATTAACATACAGAAAGCAATCGCCTTCTTGTATACAAACAATGATTGGAAGACAAAATAGCAATAAAGACCCCACTTATGACAACCCAAAAGATAAAATATGTAGGCATGAATTAAACAAAAACTATCAAGATTCACATAAAGAAAAAAGTTAAATGCTTAGAAGACAAACAAAAGGAAACTTGAAAAAATGAAAAGGCATACAATACAATGTGCATTACTTAATCCATTAGGCAACTGTTTACTAAGTACCATTTCTTGCCATTTTGAGATCCTTCAGAGATCTTTGCCTTTTGGTACAATAACCAGAATGCTAAACATGATAGTGGCTTTGCCAATGTGGGCCTCTGAATGATTATGATGGTAGATCCTCCTGCTAACTCATGGAAGATGCATATAAGAAATAAACCTCCGTTATTTAAACTTTTGAGGTATTGGGATATTTTATGTTTCATCATAACCTAGCCTCTCCTGACTAATACAATGTTCCCATTCACATTTTCTAAATGCAGGACTTTCTTATATGCAGTATTTCCACAATCATCTTTATTCATTGCATTCTTTAAAGTCTTATACGCTTCCACTTGTCTACTGGATTCTATCCTTTCTTGTTGACTTGAGGATTTAGTCCTGCACTTGACCTCTCTCTTCTTGTACTATATTTTTCTCCTTACTGGATCATTCATAAATATACAAATATACCAAAATTTTCCAAATTTAAAAATATGTTCCCTTGACTCAATTTCCTCATACCTCTGTCTGTTCAGGTTGCTATAACAAAGTACCACAGACTGGGTGGCTTATAAATGATAGAAATTTATTTCTCGAAGTTCTGGACTTTCAAAGTATAAGATCAGGGTGCCAGCATGGGTACTTGAGAGATTTCTTGCAGCCTTCTCCTCCTCCTCCTCCTTCTTCTTCTTCTTTTCTTCTTTCTTCTTTCTTCTTTCTTCTTCTTTTCTTCTTTTCCTTACAGACTTCTTATATCCTCACGTAGTGGAAGGGGTGAAGGATCTCTCTGGAGCCTCTTTTATAAAACACTAATCCCACTGATGAGGGTTCCACCTTCATGACTTAAGAACATCTCAGTGGCTCCACTTACTAATATCATCCCCTTCAGGGGTTAGGGTTTCACTATATGAATTTGGGGGGACACAAATATTTAGACCACAGCCCACTGCCACCCTGTTTCTCTGTTATTAAAAACTTGAGAATCTACCTTTCCCCCAATTCTCTAGCTGATCTCTTTAAATCTCCTTTTGTCCCTAACATCCCAACACTCTTCCTACCACCCACCAATGGCTTTCATGTTACCAAAGTTAATGGTCAATAATGCCCAGCACTTCAGAACCACAGCTACATTGAACACATTTGCTCATTCCCTCTTCCTTTCCTTAATCCCCTTGGCCTGTTTCCTTTATTTTCCTAAACTCTAAGCATTCCTCACATACTTAGAAACCATCAATGGATAGCTTGTGTTTAACAACATGGGAATGAAGGTCACTTATGGAGTGACCATGACAGAGGGAAAAAGAAAGAAGTTTGGGTGAAGTTTAATAATGGGAAGTATCATTAGGTTAGCCTAGCAAACTCTGCATAAAGACTTGGATATTTTGAAGACTCACCTTCTCCCTCATCCTGACCTGGTTTCTTTCTGAGTATTGGAATCATAGCTCATATTGTTCTCCCTCAGGACGTCATTGCTTCCCTCTGTGTCTCTGTTTTCTCTCTCTCATTTTCTCCCAACTTGATGACTTTCTCCCTAGTCTCTTAATCTTTTCTGAGGAATTTGCCTGGTTTAATAACCATCACCTTAGTTGAGTAGAAATTTTCATGGCAGGTCACCTCAGTGGCAGCAGCCAGCTTAGAGATTCACTGACCTTAGATCAGTTGTCTACATTTAGATTCATCAGTGTCAGTCACTTCCTCGAAACACAGCCTGGGCCATCACCTTCAGCACGAAGCTGGGGGAGGGACAGTGGGCGTTGTCAGGCAACTTGGTTGAAGACCTCGGTGTTGTGAGTGTAGACTAGTGGTCTGCATATTTGAATGTATTGTCTTGTAGATTAGAAAGCTTGAAAGTATATAATGCGCTACCGCTCATGACCAGGGTGCAGCTCTTTCTGCCCATTGGTCCTTTCCCCTTATTTTAATAAAACCACCTTTTTGCAGGGTGCCTGGGTGGCCCAGTCATTAAACATCTGTCTTCAGCTCAGATCATGATCCCAGGGTTCTGGGATCGAAGCCTGCTTCTCCCTCTCCCACTCCTCCTGCTTGTGTTCCCTCTCTCGCTGTCTCTCTCTCTGCCAAATAAATAAATAAAATCTTTAAAAATAAATAAATAAAACATTTTTTAAAAACCACCTTTTTGCACCAAAAAAAAAAAGAAAAGAAAGCATTAAAAAATTTAGAGGATTTACCTGAAATACTTTTTTATTAATTCAAAATCCCTGAGAGTCTATTGACCATAGTTTAAGAAATAGATTCCACCTAATTTCAAGCTGAGTGATAATATTTGAATTATGTTCATCATAAAATTCTATAATACCATAACAAAAACCTAACCAGACTTATTATGCAATTCACAATTAATGTAGTTCTGTTCCAATGTGGGCCATACAATTTATCTCCAAGAAAGTGTGGAAAAGTCACCTAGATGCTTAGGAAAAGCTCAATCTTGCTCCTATATTTAAATATGAAATTCTTTATTTTCAGCTCTGAGCCACTGACAATATCACCACAGATACAATAAAATAAATTTTAAGAACAAAAAATCAAAGGGGTTGTAATTAAAGTGTTATTAAAAATCATGAGTAGTTGCTTTGTCTGAAGTCCTTGTACCTAGAGTAAATCTATTCAGCATGGTCACCACTGTGTCTTACTGGACTCCAGTATGCACCAAAGAAAGCTGGTGCCTATGTGTGTGGGTGATACCATGGTGATGAACATGGGTCGGGCTTCCAATCCGGGCTCTACTGCTGACCAGCTATGCTGCCTTGGGAAAGGTACTTGAACTCTCTCCACTTTCCCAATAGGAATGATAAAAATGTGATTAATAACTAATGCATCTGAGTTATTGTAAGAAGTAACTGAAATAATATGTCAGAAAATCTTCAAACTATGTCTGACACTTAACAAAATCCTGTACACATATAATTTGTATTTATTTTAGACATATATCTCCCAACCTACTCACTAAGGATGGCATTTCCTTTGTGCACACTTTCATTTGGTAAAATGTAATTGTGACAAGACTTATTAGATATCCTATTGTATTAACAATTATTATAACATAAACCTCAATTTGTAACATATGGAAATGTAAAATATGGAAACATTAAAATAACTCAGTTTCCTTAAAAAGCAGGTGCTTCTCAAAATCTAATGTGTATAAGAACCACCTGAGGCCCTCACCAAAATGTAAATTCTGACTCAGTAGGCCTGGATGAAATCTGACATTTAAATGTTTAACAAGTTCCCATATGACAGTGATGTCCCTGGTCTTTGGACCACAGTTGAGTAGGAAGGCTCCAAAACACTAGCTAAGAGTTGAAATTTAAATATTACTGCGGTGTGTATAGCTTTGAATTGAAAATGTAAAGGTGTCAAATCAAGACAAAATATGAACGAAGTTTAGGCCAAGTGGTATATTAACCCAGGGGTGTTTGCAAAAATCTCCTAAATAAATGGCTTTGTTGACAAAAACAGGTTAGATTGTAGACTTTCACTCTTTTTCATATTCTCAATTCATATTTTACACAAGCGTATAGTGACCATACTTCTTGAACTGTGAAGACACATGATGGATGATAATAACAGATGAAAATATTTGAAGCAGTGATCAAAAACTTCCCAAAAAACAAGAGTCCAGCATCTGATGGATTCCCTGGGGAATTCTACCAAACATTCAAAGAAGAAATAAGACCTATTCTACTGAAGCTGTTTCAAAAAAATAGAAACAGAAGGAAAACTTCCAAACTCATTCCATGAAGCCAGCATTACCTTGATCCCAAAACCAGGCAAAGACCCCATCAAAAAGAGAATTATAGACCAATATCCCTGATGAACATGGATGCCAAAATTCTCAACAAGATCCTAGCCAATAGGCTCCAATGGTACATTAAAAGGATTATCCATCATGACCAGGTGGAATTTATCCCTGTGATGCAAGGGTGGTTCAACATTCACAAATCAATCAGTGTGATAGAACACATTAATAAAAGAAGAGACAAGAACCATATGGTCCTGTCAATTGATGCAGAAAAAGCATTTGAAATAATACAGCATCTTTTCCAGACTAAAACTCTTCAGAGTGTACAGATAGAGGGAACATTTCCTCAATTTCATAAAAACTATCTATGAAAAGCCCACAGTGAATACCATTCTCAACGGGGAAAAGCTGAGAGCCTTCCCCTTAAGATCAGGAACACGACAAGGATGCTCACTCTCACCACTATTGTTCCACATAGCACTAGAAGTCCTAGCAACAACAATCAGACAACAAAAAGAAATAAAAGGTATTCAAATTGTCAGAAGAAGTCAAACTCTCTCTCTTCACAGATGACATGATACTTTATGTGGAAAACCCAAAAGACTCCACCCCCAAATTACTAGAACTCATCCAGCAATTCAGTAATGTGGCAGGATACAAAATCAATGCACAGAAATCAGTTGCTTTCTTATACACTAACAATGTAACTGTACAAAGAAAAATTAGGGAATTGATTCCATTTACAATAGCACCAAAAACCATAAGATACCTTGGAATAAACCTAACCAAAGAGATAAAGGATCTATACCCTAGAAACTACAGAACATTCATGAAAGAAATTGAAGAAGACACAAGAAGATGGAAAAAAATTCGATGTTCATGGAGCAGAAGAATAAACATTGTTAAAATGTCTATGCTGCCCAAAGCAATCTATACTTTCAATGTCATCCCGATCAAAATACCAATGGCATTTTTCAAAGTGCTGGAACAAACAATCCTAAAATTTGTGTGGAACCAGAAAAGACCCAAATTGCCAAGTAAATGTTGAAAGAGAAAAACAAAGCTGGGGGTATCATGTTTCCCGATTTCAAGCTATATTACAAAACTGTGATCACTGAGACAGCATGGTACTGGCACAGAAACAGACACATAGATCAATGGAACAGAATAGAGAGCCCAGATATGGACCCTCAACTTTATGGTCAAATAATCTTTGACAAAGCAGGAAAAAACATGCAATGGAAAAAAGACAGTCTCTTCAATAAATGGTGCTGCGAAAATTGGACAGCCACATGCAGAAGAATGAAACTCGACCATTCTCTAACACCATACAAAAAGATAAACTCAAAATCGATGAAAGACCTCAATGTGAGATAAGAATCCATCCAAATCCTAGAGGAGAACATAGGCAGTAACCTCTTTGACATCAGCCACAGCAACTTCTTTCAAGATACATCTCCAAAGGCTAGTGAAACAAAAGCAAAAATGAACTTTTGGGACTTCATCAAGATAAAAAACTTCTGCACAGCAAAAGAAACATTCAACAAAACAAAGAGGCAACCCACAGAATGGGAGAAGATATTTGCAAATGACACTACAGATAAAGGGCTGGTATCCAAAATCTATAAAGAACTTCTCAAACTCAACACCCAAAAAACAAATAATCAAGTCAAAAATGGGCCGAAAACGTGAACAGACACTTCTCCAAAGACTTAGAAATGGCTAACAGACACATGAAAAAATGTTCATCATCATTAGCCATCAGGGAAATTCAAATCAAAACCACAGTGAGATACCACCTTACACCAGTTAGAATGGCAAAAATTGACAAGGCAAGAAACAACAAATGTTGG
Source organism: Mirounga leonina (assembly GCF_011800145.1). Taxonomy (NCBI): domain Eukaryota; kingdom Metazoa; phylum Chordata; class Mammalia; order Carnivora; family Phocidae; genus Mirounga; species Mirounga leonina. Next base: position 694,989 of record NW_023270619.1, read on the forward strand.
AGAGGTTGTGGAAAAAGGGGAACCCTCTTACACTGTTGGTGGGAATGCAGGTTGATACAGCCACTCTGGAAAACAGTATGGAGGTTCCTCAAGATGTTAAAAATAGACCTACCCTATGACCAGGAATTGCACTCCTGGGCATTTACCCCAAAGACACAGATGTAGTGAAAAGAAGGGCCATATGCACCCCAATGTTCATAGCAGCAATGTCTGCAATAGCCGAACTGTGGAAAGAGCCGAGACGCCCTTCAACAGATGAATGGATAAAGAAGATGTGGTCCATATATACAATGGAATATTACTCAGCCATCAGAAAGGATGAATACCCAACTTTTATATCAACATGGATGGGACTGGAGGAGATTATGCTAAGTGAAATAAATCAAGCAGAGAAAGTCAATTGTCATATGGTTTCACTTATTTGTGGAGCATAAGGAATAGCATGGAGGACATTAGAAGGAAAAGAAAAATGAAGGGGGTGGGGAATCGGAGGGGGAGATGAATCATGAGAGACTATGGACTCCGAGGAACTGAGGGTTTTAGAGGGGAGGGGGTTGGGGGCTGTGTTAGCCTGGTGATGGATATTAAGGAGGGCACGTACTGCATGGAGCACTGGGTGTTATATGAAAACAATGAATCGTGGATCACCACATCAAAAATTAATGATGTAGGGGCGCCTGGGTGGCTCAGTCGGTTAAGCGACTGCCTTCGGCTCAGGTCATGGTCCTGGAGTCCCGGGATCGAGTCCCACATCGGGCTCCCTGCTCGGCGGGGGGTCTGCTTCTCCCTCTGACCCTCCTCCCTCTCATGCTCTCTATCTCTCATTCTCTCTCTCTCAAATAAATAAATAAAAATCTTTAAAAAAAAAAAACTAATGATGTATTGTATGGTGACTAACATAACATAATAAAATAAAATTAAATTAAAAAAAAGAAAGTTTATAATGGGCCACTCCTCATGACCCCAGGGCAGGTCTTTTTGCCCACAGGTTCCTGTCCCCATGCTTTAATAAAATCACCTTTTTGCACCAAAAAAAAAAAAAAAAAGATGTGGTTCATATATACAATGGAATATTACTCAGCCATCAGAAAGGATAAATACCCAACTTTTACATCAACATGGACGGGACTGGAGAGATTATGCTAAGTGAAATAAGTCAAGCAGAGAAAGACAATTATCATATGGTTTCACTTACTGTGAAACATAAAGAATAGCATGGAGGACATTAGGAGACAGAAGGGAAAAATGGAACGGGGGGGTAATTGGAGGGGGAGACGAACCGTGAGACTATGGACTGCTGGAAACAAACTGAAGGTTCTAGAGGAGATGGGGGTGGGGGGATGGGTTAGCCTGGTGATAGGTATTAAGGAGAGCACATATTGCATGGAGCACTGGGTGTTATAAGCAAACAATGAATCATGAAACACTACATCAAAAACTAATGAGGTACTGTATGGTGCCTAACATAATACAATAAAAAAATTTTTTAAAAAAAGAAAATATTTGAAACAAGGACTATCCTAAAAATTTGAGATGCATGACCCTAGATATCTGCTTTGCACAGTCCCACAGTGGAATCTCTGATTTCTGAATCTATAAAAAGGCTTAAATATATTTTTGGAAATCGTATTTGCCTTTTCTTTCCAAGATCCTGATAACTGTGTAATGAAACACACATTTCTTTTCTTTTACTTACAAAAGAGCCATTGTTATCTAAATTAAAATGGAGACACCACACACATATGAGAAATTCCCCATCACTACCACTCCTTCGGTCAGGGTTTGAAAAGTAAGGGATGAGGGTGGGAGGATGGCAGGACAGGGTCTGGCAGGATTTCTCCACCAGAGCTCAGCATCAAAACTGTGGTCTTTAGGGTCGAGGGTAAGTGCGAGAAAAAGCTTTTCATTCAATCTTCATTCAACAAGTTACCACCCCTGGGAGTGGATATGCACTGATTTAAATTTATCCTACATTATAAATGGATTGTATTTTTAAAATTTATTATACCTTCCTTTATAAAAGCAAACGAAGGTAGTTCATACAAATACATACACATGGTAACAAAATTTAAAATAGAGGCAATCAGGAAATCAGAGAGGAAGAAGCAATAAAGTGATTAAAGCAGCAAAGCAGAAGCAAAGCCAATATCTAGACCCATGCCTGGAGGCCTTTTATATTTACAAGAAGTATTAAAAAAAAAAAAAAGGTAAAGTTCTGAGTCTTTTGGCCACTGATTAAAAGAGTGAAATAATGGTCAGTTATATGACTTGAAAAGGTAACACGAAATAGTTGGTCGAGGACCACACGCTGTGAATGAGAGCAAAGAGTGGCTCCTTCTTCATGTAGAGGACGGGCAAGAATAGAGACAACACCTGGCTATCAGCACAGTCAGGACAAGCTGCTAGTCTTCCCTCCTACGCTCTTCCAAAGTGGGTACATAGCTGCAGAACAAAGCAGGATTCAGTAACAGCAAGTTCGCAGTTGGGTCCAACATGCAGATTGCTATTAGCCAACATAATCCAAGAATCGTTTTATACTACCTAGAAAAATACATTGATTGACAATTGTCCAGATAATCACTTATAAATATTTCTTCTGAAATATTTCCTTAGGTAAGAAAGAGCGTGGTTCAAATTTCCACTCTGGAGTAGAGTATACTGTATGGGAATGATGTTGTTCAAATGCAGTGGCAGCATTTGCTGAGTTAAGGGCTGAGGTAGGATTGTGGTCTTCCTGTGACAAGAACAGCACCTGGACACAACACCACTCGGAGATGCGGTCCAGATGGGGACCACGGGGCTGCTTCCAAAGAGCCAAACATCCTGAAGAAACAGTTCTGGTCCAATATGACAAGATGCTGAAGGGCCATCTAGTCCCTAAACTTCTGGGTCATAAAGCAGTGCTGTCAAGTGGTTGTAACAATGAAACTCTTCATGCAAATAAAATCTTATGTGAATGCCTAGTATCCATCAAAACAACAAAGGCGTCTGCCCATTGAGGCAGGAGCAGCCCAGCCCTCCAGTCTTGCGTGGACGACCCACAGTGGCCCTGGAGGCACCTCAATAGCAGGTCTGAAAAGATAACCCCACATTCTACCAACAAGTTCCAGAAAGCCGTTTCTTGTTGAGGTTAACAAAAACAACTGGAAATCTTTAAAATCAAGAATATTTAAGCACCTACCTTGTAATTGGAAGAAAAAAAAATCAATAAAGCTCTCATGGAATATTTAATACTAAGCAATAAAACTTCCTGATGCACTCACCAAGATTAAATAGTTGCAAAGTGCATGTCTGAGCAACTAAGTTTATTAACTCAAAGGCCATCAAATGTTGGTGGATGCTTAACAAAATTATGTAATCTGACAATATTGTCAACTGACTCTTACAGCCTGGTTAATGGCATGGAACTAATACCTATTCAGCTTCACCCAAAAGAATGCTGTTGTCCTCTGTGAATAAGGAAGTCATTCAAAAGAGCTTTTGAAAAAATTTTATTTTTGAAATGTTAAATGTTTAAAAGTCTAAATGTTAAGAAAGTGCACATTAAAAAAATCAGCTTAAAAATTAAAAAGTATTTCATGTCTTCTGCCCATTTCTTGATTGGATTCTTTGTTCTTTGGGTGTTGAGTTTGATGAGTTCTTTATAGATTTTGGATACTAGCCCTTTATCTGATATGTCATTTGCAAATATCTTCTCCCATTCTGCCGGTTGTCTTTTGGTTTTGTTGACTGTTTCCTTTGCTTTGCAAAAGCTTTTTATCTTGATGAAGTCCCAATAGTTCATTTTTGCCCTTGCTTCCCTTGCCTTTGGCGATGTTTCTAGGAAGAAGTTGCTCCGGCTGAGGTCAAAGAGGTTGCTGCCTGTATTCTCCTTTAGGATTTTGATGGACTCCTGTCTCACATTGAGGTCTTTCAACCATTTGGAGTCTATTTTTGTGTGTGGTGTAAGGAAATGGTCCAGTTTCATTCTTCTGCATGTGGCTATCCAATTTTCCCAACACCATTTGTTGAAGAGACTGTCTTTGTTCCATTTTCCCAAAGAAGACATCCAAATGGCCAACAGACACATGAAAAAGTGCTCAATATCGCTCAGCATCAGGGAAATCCAAATCAAAACCTCCATGAGATACCACCTCACACCAGTCAGAATGGCTAAAATGAACAAGTCAGGAAACGACAGATGTTGGCGGGGATGCGGAGAAAGGGGAACCCTCCTACACTGTTGGTGGGAATGCAAGCTGGTGCAGCCACTCTGGAAAACTGTATGGAGGTTCCTCAAAAAGTTGAAAATAGAGCTACCATATGATCCAGCAATTGCACTACTGGGTATTTACCCCAAAGATACAAAAGTAGGGATCCGAAGGGCTACGTGCACCCCGATGTTTATAGCAGCAATGTCCACAATAGCCAAACTGTGGAAAGAGCCAAGATGTCCATCGACAGATGAATGGATAAAGAAGAGGTGGTATATATATACAATGGAATATTATGCAGCCATCAAAAGCAATGAGATCTTGCCATTTGCAACGACGTGGATGGAACTGGAGGGTATTATGTTGAGTGAAATAAGTCAAACAGAGAAAGACATGTATCATATGATCTCACTGATATGAGGAATTCTTAATCGTAGGAAACAAACTGAGTGTTGTTGGAGTGGGGGGTGGGGTGGGAGGGATGGGGTGACTGGGTGATGGACACTGGGGAGGGTGTGTGCTCTGGTAAGCGCTGTGAATTGTGCAAGACTGTTGAATCTCAGATCTGTACCTCTGAAACAAATAATGCAATATATGTTAAGAAAAAAAAAAGAAGAAGAAGAAGAAGGTAGCGGGAGGGGAAGAATGAAGCGGGGGAAATCGCAGGGGTAGACGAACCATGAGAGACGATGGACTCTGAAAAACAAACTGAGGGTTCTAGAGGGGAGGGGGGTGGGAGGATGGGTTAGCCTGGTGGTGGATATTGAGGAGGGCACATTCTGCATGGAGCACTGGGTGTTGTGCACAAACAATGAATCATGGAACACTTCATCTAAAACTAATGATGTAATGTATGGGGATTAACATAAGAATAAAAAAAAAAGTACAAAAAAAAATTAAAAAAAAAATTAAAAAGTATTTCAGAATAGATTACTGCTTCACTCCCCAGGAAGTGCTTTTCTTATTCTTCAAAAGATGGTGCCTGTCAAACTTGACCTTCAAGGTAATATAAAGGACAGATTCTGAATAAGGGCCAGAAACTAGAGAGGTGGCACTGAACTTCTTCAGCTAATTCCATTATAGACATATGTCCAATTTAATATAAATATATATATATACCCATAAAATTAAAATTAAGTGGGATGTAACAGTGTCCAGAATTGGACTAGCCCAGCTTGAATTCCAGAAGTTCCTTGTTAGCCTGAGAAAACCTTTTTTTTTTTTAATTTGAGTGTAGTTGACACACAATCCTGCATTACTTTCAGTTGTACAACAGTGATTTGACAAGTTCATACACTATGCTATGCTCACCACAAGCGTAGCTACCATCTGTCCCATTACATCCTACTGCAATTATCACTGACTGTATTCCTTATGCTGTGTGTTTTATTCCCGGGACTTACTCATTCCATAACCAGAAGCCAGTGTCTCCCACTCCACTTCTCCCATTTTCCCACCCCTCTCCCCTCTGGCAACCACTAGTTTGTTCTCTGTATTTATAGGTCTGATTGTGCATTTTATTTATTCATCTGTCTGTTTGTTTTTAGATCTTGTTTATGAATGGAATCACATGGTATTTCTTTCTCTTCTGACTTATTTCACTTCACCTAATAGCCCCTAGGTCCATCCAAGAAAAAAACATTTTTAAGTTTAATTAAGAAACAGCTGCCATCATATGACTCATATAATATCACTTTCAGGGAAAAAGGGGACAAACTTTTTAAAAATTGGGTAAACTATGCATTGGATCCACCAGGTACAAACATGCTCATATAATCACAAAATTGGTAAAATAAGCAGAAATGGCCAAGAACAAAATGTGCATTTCCAATTTGGCCTTAAACTGTTTCAGAGGCAAGAAATTTTTTTCCAGTTTTGTTCTGCTTTTAATTTGATTCAACCATACAATAGAAGAAAATGATTCATATAGTCACTTGGGGAGGTACAAGTGATTAAGATCAGATTATTTCTGAGAAGACACTTGAGTCAGTAGACTACATACCTGATCTTACAGGTGAGAGAGAGGGTGAGCACACAACTGTGTGCTGGCAGATGCAGAAAGCAGAGGCTGGGGAATGTGGACAGAAATGTATCAGGCAAATGATTTTTTTAAAAAAGACAAGTAAATGATTACATAAAGGATGCTATTACTCTGGTCACAAGTTTATTTGTTACGAAATGCGGTCTCAGCTAAAATTCCAGCATTATTTTTATAAAGTGTGAAATATTCTAAAGTATGTGTGTGCATGTGTTTGTGTGTGTGTTTGTGTGTGTGTGTATAAAATAGGCTAACATAGCCAAAATGTGTTTTACAAAGAAGTAGAATGAAGGTTAATGCTAGCTGTTAAAACACAATAAGTAATTACAGTAGTGATGAGTTCATAATTGGAACAGAAATAAACAGTCAATAAAACAGGATGAAGTCCAGAGACACATGCATATATATGGGAATGTGATGCATAATAACAGCATTTCACCTAATCATTGTATAATATTATAAATCAAAAGTGTTTTTAAGATGGCATGTCCACTTGGAAAATAGATTTTGATTCTTACCTCACACCGTACAAAAAAAAAAGGAAACCTCAATGCATTGAATAGTTATATGTAAAAAACCAAACTATAAAAACACTAGCAGAAAATATTGGAAGATGTTTGTATAATCATACAATCGAGGAGCTTTTCCTCAGGTATAAAACCTGAAACCTTAAAGAAGATTTGAACATGTTAAAATTTTTGTTGTTGTTGTTATTTGTATGGATTTTTTTTTTTGATTTTTAAGTGGTTTTTTTTGCATTTTTTTTATTCTTATGTTAATCCCCATACATTACATCATTAGTTTTAGATGAAGTGTTCCATGATTCATTGTTTGTGCATAACACCCAGTGCTCCATGCAGAATGTGCCCTCCTCAATACCCACCACCAGGCTAAACCATCCTCCCACCCCCCTCCCCTCTAGAACCCTGTTTGTTTTTCAGAGTCCATCGTCTCTCATGGTTCGTCTACCCCTGCGATTTCCCCCGCTTCATTCTTCCCCTCCCGCTACCTTCTTCTTCTTTTTTTTTCTTAACATATATTGCATTATTTGTTTCAGAGGTACAGATCTGAGATTCAACATTCTTGCACAATTCACAGCGCTTACCAGAGCACATACCCTCCCCAGTGTCTATAGCCCAGTCACCCCATCCCTCCCACCTCACCTCCCACTCCAGCAACCCTCAGTTTGTTTCCTGCAATTAAGAATTCCTCATATCAGTGAGATCATATGATACATGTCTTTCTCTGATTGACTTATTTCACTCAACATAATACCCTCCAGTTCCATCCACGTCATTGCAAATGGCAAGATCTCATTGCTTTTGATGGCTGCATAATATTCCATTGTATATATATACCACCTCTTCTTTATCCATTCATCTGTTGATGGACATCTTGGCTCTTTCCACAGTTTGGCTATTGTGGACATTGCTGCTATAAACATCGGGGTGCACGTACCCCTTCGGATCCCTACTTTTGTATCTTTGGGGTAAATACCCAGTAGTGCAATTGCTGGATCATATGATAGCTCTATTTTCAACTTTTTGAGGAACCTCAATACAGTTTTCCAGAGTGGCTGCACCAGCTTGCATTCCCACCAACAGTGTAGGAGGGTTCCCCTTTCTCCGCATCCCCGCCAACATCTGTCGTTTCCTGACTTGTTCATTTTAGCCATTCTGACTGGTGTGAGGTGGTATCTCATGGAGGTTTTGATTTGGATTTCCCTGATGCTGAGCGATATTGAGCACTTTTTCATGTGTCTGTTGGCCATTTGGATGTCTTCTTTGGAAAAATGTCTGTTCATGTCTTCTGCCCATTTCTTGATTGGATTCTTTGTTCTTTGGGTGTTGAGTTTGATGAGTTCTTTATAGATTTTGGATACTAGCCCTTTATCTGATATGTCATTTGCAAATATCTTCTCCCATTCTGTTGGTTCTCTTTTGGTTTTGTTGACTGTTTCCTTTGCTTTGCAAAAGCTTTTTATCTTGATGAAGTCCCAAGAGTTCATTTTTGCCCTTGCTTCCCTTGCCTTTGGCGATGTTTCTAGGAAGAAGTTGCTTCGGCTGAGGTCAAAGAGGTTGCTGCCTGTGTTCTCCTTTAGGATTTTGATGGACTCCTGTCTCACATTGAGGTCTTTCAACAATTTGGAGTCTATTTTTGTGTGTGGTATAAGGAAATGGTCCAGTTTCATTCTTCTGCATGTGGCTATCCAATTTTCCCAACACCATTTGTTGAAGAGACTGTCTTTGTTCCATTGGACATTCTTTCCTGCTTTGTCAAAGATGAGTTGACCATAGAGTTGAGGGTCCATTTCTGGGCTCTCTATTCTGTTCCATTGATCTATGTGTCTGTTTTTGTGCCAGTACCATGCTGTCTTGATGATGACAGCTTTGTAATAGAGCTGGAAGTCCGGAATTGTGATGCCGCCAGCTTTGCTTTTCTTTTTCAACATTCCTCTGGCTATGCGGGGTCTTTTCTGGTTCCATACAAATTTTAGGATTATTTGTTCCATTTCTTTGAAAAAAGTGGATGGTATTTTAATGGGGATTGCATTGAATGTGTAGATTGCTCTAGGTAGCATTGACATCTTCACAATATTTGTTCTTCCAATCCATGAGCATGGAACGTTTTTCCATTTCTTTGTGTCTTCCTTAATTTCTTTCATGAGTATTTTATAGTTTTCTGAGTACAGATCCTTTGTCTCTTTGGTTAGATTTATTCCTAGGTATCTTATGGTTTTGGGTGCAATTGTAAATGGGATCGACTCCTTAATTTCTCTTTCTTCTGTCTTGTTGTTGGTGTATAGGAATGCCACTGATTTCTGTGCATTGATTTTATATCCTGCCACTTTACTGAATTCCTCTTTGAGTTCTAGCAGTTTTGGGGTGGAGTCTTTGGGGTTTTCCACATAAAGTATCATATCATCTGCAAAGAGTGAGAGTTTGACTTCTTCTTTGCCAATTTGGATGCCTTTGATTTCTTTTTGTTGTCTGATTGCTGTGGCCAGGACTTCCAATACTATGTTGAATAACAGTGGTGATAGTGGACATCCCTGCCACGTTCCTGACCTTAGGGGGAAAGCTCTCAGTTTTTCCCCATTGAGAATGCTATTCGCTGTAGGTTTTTCATAGATGGCTTTTATGATATTGAGGTACGTACCCTCTATCCCTATACTCTGAAGAGTTTTGATCAAGAAAGGATGCTGTACTTTGTCAAAAGCTTTTTCTGCATCTATTGAGAGGATCATATGATTCTTGTTCTTTCCTTTGTTAATGTATTGTATCACATTGATTGATTTGCATCTGCAACGGTTGAACCAACCTTGCAGCCCAGGGATAAATCCCACTTCGTCATGGTGAATAATCCTTTTAATGTACTGTTGGATCCTACTGGCTAGTATTTTGGTGAGAATTTTTGCATCCATGTTCATCAGGGATATTGGTCTGTAATTCTCCTTTTTGATGGGTCTTTGTCTGGTTTTGGGATCAAGGTAATGCTGGCCTCATAAAATGAGTTTGGAAGTTTTCCTTCCATTTCTATTTTTTGGAACAGTTTCAGAAGAATAGGTATTCATTCTTCTTGAAATGTTTGGTAGAATTCCCCTGGGAAGCCATCTGGCCCTGGGCTTTTGTTTTTTGGGAGATTTTTGATGACTGCTTCAATTTCCTTAGTGGTTATAGGTCTGTTCAGGTTTTCTATTTCATCCTGGTTCAGTTTTGGTAGTTGATACATCTCTAGGAATGCCTCCATTTCTTCCAGGTTATCTAATTTGCTGGCATAGAGTTGCTCATAATATGTTCTTATAATTGTTTGTATTTCTTTGGTGTTGGTTGTGATCTCTCCTCTTTCATTCATGATTTTGTTGATTTGGGTCATTTCTCTTCTCTTTTTGATAAGTCTGGCCAGGGGTTTATCAATCTTGTTAATTCTTTCAAAGAACCAGCTCCTAGTTTCGTTGATCTGTTCTACTGTTCTTTTGATTTCTATTTCATTGATTTCTGCTCTGATCTTTATTATTTCTCTTCTCCTGCTGGGTTTAGGCTTTATTTGCTGTTCTTTCTCCAGCTCCTTTAGGTGTAGGGTTAGGTTGTGTACTTGAGACCTTTCTTGCTTCTTGAGAAAGGCTTGTATTGCTATATACTTTCCTCTTAGGACTGCCTTTGCTGCATCCCAAAGATTTTGAATAGTTGTGTTTTCATTTTCATTGGTTTCCATGTATTTTTTTAATTCTTCTTTAATTTCCTGGTTGACCCATTCATTCTTCAGTAGGATGCTCTTTAGCCTCCATGTATTTGAGTTCTTTCCGACTTTCCTCTTGTGATTGAGTTCTAGTTTCAAAGCATTGTGGTCTGAAAATAGGCAGGGAATGATCCCAATCTTTTGGTACCAGTTGAGACCTGATTTATGACCTAGAATGTGATCTATTCTGGAGAATGTTCCATGGGCACTAGAGAAGAATGTTGCTTTGGGGTGGAATGTTCTGAATATGTCTTTAAAGTCCATTTAGTCCAGTGTGTCATTTAAAGTCTTTATTTCCTTGTTGATCTTTTGCTTAGACGATCTGTCCATTTCAGTGAGGGGGGTGTTAAAGTCCCCCACTATTAGTGTATTGTTGTCGATGTGTTTCTTTGCTTTTGTTATTAATTGCCTTATATAAGTGGCTGCTCCCATGTTAGGGGCATAGATATTTACAATTGTTAGATCTTCTTGTTGGATAGATCCTTTAAGTAGGATATAGTGTCCTTCCTCATCTCTTATTACAGTCTTTGGTTTAAAATCTAATTTGTCTGATATAAGGATTGCCACCCCAGCTTTCTTTTGGTGTCCATTAGCATGGTAAATGCTTTTCCACCCCCTCACTTTCAATCTGGGGGTGTCTTTAGGTCTAAAATGAGTCTCTTGCAGACAGCATATCGATGGGTCTTGTTTTTTAATCCAATCTGATAGCCTGTGTCTTTTGATTGGGGCATTGAGCCCATTTACATTCAGGGTAACTATTGAAAGATAGGAATTTAGTCCCATTGTATTGCCTGTAAGGTGACTGTTACCATATATTGTCTGTGTTCCTTTCTGGTCTATGTTGCTTTTAGGCTCTCTCTTTGCTTAGAGGACCCCTTTCAAGATTTCTTGTAGGGCTGGTTTTGTGTTTGCAAATTCCTTTAGTTTTTGTTTGTCCTGGAAGCTTTTTATCTCTCCTTCAATTTTCAATGACAGCCTAGCTGGATATAGTATTCTTGGCTGCATATTTTTCTCATTTAGTGCTCTGAATATATCCTGCCAGTCCTTTCTGGCCTGCCAGGTCTCTCTGGATAGGTCTGTTGCCAATCTAATGTTTCTACCCTTGTAGGTTACATATCTCTTCTCCCGAGCTGCTTTCAGGATTTTCTTTGTCTATGAGACTCGTAAGTTTTACTATTAGATGTCGGGGTGTTGACCTATTTTTATTGATTTTGAGAGGGGTTCTCTGTGCTTCCTGGATTTTCATGCCTGTTTCCTTTCCCAAATTAGGGAAGTTCTCTGCTATAATTTGCTCCATTATACCTTCTGCCCCTCTCTCTCTTTCTTCTTCTTCTGGGATCCCAATTATTCTAATGTTGTTTCGTCTTATGGTATCACTTATCTCTCGAATTCTGCCCTCATGATCCAGTAGTTGTTTCTCTCTCTTTTTCTCAGCTTCTTTATTTTCCATCATTTCATCTTCTATATTACTGATTCTCTCTTCTGCCTCATTTATCCTAGCAGTTAGCGCCCCCATTTTTTATTGCACCTCATTAATAGCCTTTTTGATTTCTACATGGTTGGATTTTAGTTCTTTTACTTCTCCAGAAAGGGTTTCTCTAATAACTTCCATATTTTTTCAAGCCCAGCTAGTATCTTTAAAGTGATGATTCTGAACTCTAGATCTGACATCGTACTAATGTCCGTATTGAGTAGGTCCCTGGCAGTCCGTACTACCTCTTGTTCTTTTTGTTGAGGTGATTTTTTCCATCTTGTCATTTTGTGCAGAGGAGAATAGATTAATGAGAGAGCAAAATGCTAGCAGAGTAACAACGTCCCCAGAAAATATACTCTAAACAAATCAGAAAAGACCTGAAGCAGTGGGAAAAGAAAGGGAAAGAGAGAAAAGAGAAAAAGAAAAAAAAAGAAAAAGTTAAAGATGAAAACAAAAACAAACAAAACAAAACAACAACAACAACTAAAAAACCAGAATGTGATCAAATATGATCAGGCTGGTATATAGATCAGTGCCACACACTAGATTTGGGGTGTATTTTGGTCTTTTAGAAGAAAGTGCCTCCCAAAATTTTAAAGAAAGAAAAACTTATATATGTACAAAAATAAGGGTTGATATGATGAAGGGATGGAATATGACTGTAAAGATGGAAATTATAAAAAGTTTATAAAAGGAATTGATAAGAAGTTGTTTGAAAAAAGAAAGAAGAGGATTTAAAAAAAGAAAAAAAAGGGAGAGGATGTGATCAGGCAGGGGAATAGGAAACACCATATACTAGAGATTTAGGGTATATTTTAATCTGTTAGAAGAAACTATCTCAAAATTTTAAAGAGAGAGCAACTTATATATATAAGCCAAAAATATGGGTAACTACTATGAAGGGATAGAATATGACTCTAAAAATGAAAAATAAAAATGTTTTTTTTAAAAAAAGGGATTGATAAGATGTTGGTTGAAGAAGGGAAAAAGAAAAATTCAAAAAGAAAAAAAAAGAAAAAAAGACAGTTAAAAAAAATTTAACTTTGAAAGACTAAAGAATCATGGTAAAAAAGCCATGGATTCTATGTGCATTATTCCCCTAGCGCTGGAGTTCTGCCGTTCTCATTGATCAGTAAACTTGGTCTTGGCTGGCTGTTCTCGCTGATCTTCTGGGGAGGGGCCTGTTGCCGTGGTTCCCAAATGTCTCCGCCGGAGGCGGAATTGCCCCCCCCTTGCCCCTCCCGGCTAAGTAATCTGCTCGGGTTTGCTCTCCGGGGCTTTTGTTCCCTGCGAGCTTTCCCTACAGCTTTGGAGGCGGAGAGTGAAAATGGCGGCCTCCCAATCTCCGCCCTGGAGGAGCTGAGAACTCAGGACCCCACTCCTCAGTGAGCCCCCAGAGGAAAGCAGTCAGTCACTCCCGGCTCCCCGGTCTCCGGCCGCACTCCGTGCTCACCCGGCCTGCGACCGCGCGTTTCTATCTCTGGCACCGGACCCCGGGTGGAGTCTCCAAACCCAGCAGATCCCCACAGTGCGCTCCCGCGCGGCTCCTCCCGGGGAAGAAGGTGAGTCTCCCCGGATCTGCCGCTTGTTGGGTCCCTGCTGGAGGAGCAGGGGCCCGACTGTGCCGCGGATCACGGTTTATGGCGACCCCGAGCTGAGAGCCTGCTCCTCGGCTCCGTCTCTGCAGCCGGCTTCCCTGCTCCGTTACCCTGGGAGCTCTGCCGCACTCAGGCACCCCCGGTCTTTCTGCGACCCCGAGGGTCCTGAGACCACACTGTCCCGGAGGGTTCCACCCCCCGCTTAGCCACCAGAGTGACGTCCCTCAGCGGGGCAGACTTTTAAAAGTTCCGATTTTGTGCTCCGTGGTTCTATCACTTGCCAGAAGCGGCCGACGGAGGCCCCTCCCCCGCCGTCTATCCTCCCGAATATCGCCTCGGATTCACTTCTCCGCACGTCCTACCTTCCAGAAAGTGGTCGCTTTTCTGATGAGAGAGTTGTTGCTCTTCTTTTCTTCGATCTCCTGTTGGGTTTGTAGGTGTTCAGAATGGTTTGATCCCTCTCCAGCTGAATTCCTGAGAGGAGACGAAATCCAGGTCTCCGACTCCTCCGCCATCTTGCTCCCTGTTTGAACATGTTAAAATTTAAAGGTTTTGTACAGTAAAGATAACATTTAAAAAATTAAAAAGACAGGAGCACCTGGGTGGCTCAGTGGGGAGAGCTTATGACTCTTGATCTCAAGGTCATGAGTTTGAGCCCCATGATGGGTGTAAAGATTACTTAAAAATAATAAAAAATTAAAAGACAAACAAGATACCAGGAATTTAACAAAGAAAAGGTTAAGTCTTATAAAAAGACTTCCTAAAAATAAATTTTAAAAAGGCAAACATAGGGGCGCCTGGGTGACTCAGTCGTTAAGCGTCTGCCTTCGGCTCAGGTCATGATCCCAGGGTCCTGGGATCGAGTCCCACATCAGGCTCCCTGCTCTGGGAAGCCTGCTTCTCCCTCTCCCACTCCCCCTGCTTGTGTTCCCTCTCTCGCTGTGTCTCTCTCTGTCAAATAAATAAATAAAATCTTTAAAAAAAATAAAAATAAATAAAAATAAAAAATAAAAAAATAAAAAGGCAAACATAATATAAAAGTAGACAAAAGACAAGAAAACATAATTTTGTCACATCACGTTAGCACCAATTTACAAAATTTGACAATAAATAGTGTTTATGAGATTGTATGGACAGAAACTCTCAAACCCTATATAAAAACACTGGGTTGGAGTAGCATGCTTTAGTGTAATTGGGTGTATCTACCCTACCCTAAGTTAAACGTTTTGTGCATCTTTATGGCACAAAATTATCATATCCAGAGCTATAACTTACATAAATAATATCCCTAATGTGTAAAGATATACATAATTTCAGTGAAACATTGTTTATCAATGGAAAGTTAGAAGTGGTTAAATGCCACGAAGTGGAATACCTCTCCAACTGTGGCATTCCCAATATTATCAAGCAGGAAGAGGATATGATTTTCAAGAAGAGCAAGCATTTCTGGTGACCCATCATCCACCTGGTGACCAGCTGTTCTGTCTTCATCTCAGGCTGATGCTGGCCATGTTTCTGAGTGTCTTTGCATGCAGTAAAGATGCCTTCCTAAAATAAATCCAGGAACCAGCTACATCTCTGGCATCTGAGGACTGGCATAGTCTGAAAGGAGTCTATGCCTTCTAGCTCCAAACACCAAATCTCTAAAAGCAAATTCTAGCAGCCCCTGGAAATCCATACACATATTACAAAAGTATGTATAAAAAATTGCAGAACCAAAATAAAATAAAGCCTTTTTCCTTGGTGGTACCCATTGTGTTAATCAAATCTCATCTAAAATAATGTATTCACAACCCCAGGCACAGGGAAGGAATTTAAATCCAGTAGTGATTTAGAATCAAAGAATAAACACAAGCATGTGTCTCTGGCAAAAAGAGAAAGCCTGGGGACAGGATATGGCTTTGAAAGGAATATTTACCCTTCAAGCCACTGGTTCCAAGGAGCCTTCAGTACGAAAAGATGAGGAGGTCATTTTCATTGGAGGGCCTACATGAAAGAATTTTTAAACTTAAATAGTTAGCAAAGGTACTAAAAATTTGGGGATACTTTGATTTGTTAGTTGTTATTAGTGTGCTAATATCGGGCTTATAGATAATCCACAATGTAGGAAAGTAAGTTAATAATCTAACACTCTATTACCTTTGCAGTGCATGTGACAACTCTTTGTTATTATCATAGTAAAAAATAATGAAAAAAACCCCACATTATTCCTCAAAGATTTTTTTTATTAAGTTTCAGGACTGTAAATAAAGGGGATTATAGACTGAAAATAACCCTAAGGAATAAATGCCTACCTTATATTTGAGCATATGTTAACTTACTGGAATCTAAAGTAAGGAAGATGGGGAAGAAAAAGATTAGGGAGCAGGGCAGAGAGGTAAAAAGGAAAAGTCTGTTTGGGACATGTTTGGTTTCAGCTGCCTATAAGAAACTCAACAAGAGTGTCATGTACAGAGTTGCTTATACGAATTTAGAATCTGGAAAATTTTGCTGAAGAGATATAAATGTAGGAGTAAACAGTATCTAAATAATACCAAAGTCATGGAAGAGAATGTGGACAAAGGTGACGACCGGAGGCAAAGGTCTGGGATTTCTCTGCAGAGTACACAAAAAGTGCACAGTGAAAGACCAATAAAGCCTATTTTGCTTATAAAGGGTTTCCTGCCATCTTCAAAACAATAGATTGATCAACTGGCACTTCAGGACCCCTCACAATGAGCAGTAAACAGAAGTTAGTGAAAAGGTATTTACTGATATGTGATCAGGCTTAAAAGCAAAAAGAGATGGCAAAGCGCCCAGGATCATGTAAACACTACCAGCCCAGGGTACAGGGCACATAAACACATTGCCCCCTCTACCCTCCTGCAGCTCCTGTTGACCAAGTCCAATGGAGACCAGTGCACAAGGAATTACTGAGACAGTCCAAGAAACCAGCTCCCCAGGGCACAAGGCAGGGGGAACTATCAGAGATGGAAGATGTAGAAGGGGAAACAGAATATCCAGCACATCTGATCAACATAACTAATTACAACTGACCGGGCAGGTGGTTGCTGTCTACCTGAGACACCACTAACCCAGAGTGTGCATGCCATTCAGACCTTGTCCTTCAAATTGCAAACTTTCCTGGCTGAAGTAGAAAAGTCTAGTTCAGTTTTGCCTATCACTAAATGACCTATAAAGCAGTATTTGTACCATACTTTAATATTTTATTGAATAATCCATCTTTGTTTTGTAAAATGATTGGAAAAAAGAATTATAAAGACTGATGCTATTCATAGGAAACATAAGCCTTACAGTTGTATATTATGAAACAAAAATGGAAATCCTAATGTACTAATCTGGAGCCAATCTTAGTTTTCATATACCTTACCTCATTTAGAACTCACCCCAGCTTTGTGACTAAAGAAAGTGAGGTTTGTTAAAACCACTCAGCTAGTTAGTGACAGATGTAGGATTTGAACCAGGCACATTTAGTCTTAAAAGCTAGGTCGTATGGACTCTGAGAAACAAACTGAGGGTTCTAGAGGGGAGGGGGGTAGGGGATGGGTTAGCCCAGTGAGGGGTATTAAGGAGGGCACATACTGCATGGAGCACTGGGTGTTATACGCAAACAATGAGTCATGGAACACTACATCTAAAACTAATGATGTAATGTATGGTGATTAACATAATAAAATTTTTAAAAATGTAAAATAAAAAAAAAAAATCCCTGCCTTCAAAAAAGAAGGAAAAAAAAAAAAAGAGCTAGGTCATATTGGTCAGTCTTCCTGGAGCTGCAGTATAGAGCAGTAGTTGAGAGCTCCCTACAAGTGTAGCTTTGGGGTCAGGAGGCTCTGGGTCAAGTTCCGGTTCTACCAATAACTTGCTTGTGGCCTTGGATTAGTTATCTAACTTGCCCAAAGCACACTTTCTTCATATGCAAAGTGGGGGCAATAATAGCAGCTCTGCTGCATATTATCCTTGTTACATAATATTGCAGAACATTCTAGGTGCATTTCATGGTATTACATGTGCACAACTCACTAACCATATTATTGTTACATGCAAAAATTCATTTCAAAGCATTTTTTAATTTAGTCACTAAAGCAGAATCCCAAAGACTTCGATCCAGTCATGTTTTCTTGGACTTCTTTGAAATAATGATTAAGTTGAAAGTATAACACGATATCCCTAATTTTTAAAATCTCAGAAAAGGGGGGAATAAAAGCCTCATTTCATCTAGCAAATTTTTTTCCAGTTATTTTAAGTGGATGGTTTAGGGATTATTTGGTTTTGCCTTCAGTAGTAATGACTGAAGAGAGTACGATTTCAACAACTATCTGATATGGTGGCAAACACTGGCCTGCATGTCAGCCCCTGGCCAGTCCTGAGCAGGTGACCCTCCAGCGTCTGAAAGGGAGGGGTCATTGGAGCATAGAAGTCTCCAGAGTCCACTTGAAACTACGTGGCCTCAGAGTCCTAGCGTTGCTCCCAGTTTCCAGATCTTTCCCAGTGGAGCAATCCTGAAGGGAGGAAAAGAAATCATACTTTAAAGATTAGTCTTTCAATCCCTCTGCCCTGAGAGCCAAAGATTCAGGCACATAATTTTTTAAAAAAAAATATTTGGCCCTGTGCTCATGCTCTGTCAAATATCAGATGTTACCAATATTTTATATTGATTCTATTATTTTTTCCAGAGGATTGTATCATAGCTAGCCAGGTACAGATTCATAATAATATAAATTAATCTTGTTGACTATTATATTAAATTCTGGGGAATTGCTGACTGTCCTTCAGAAAGCCAAGAATTTTTCTCAGATGAAGTTTTTCTAAACTCAAGCCAGATTTTTCATGGTTCATATGTCAGGCAGTTATGTTCATGGGGCAAGGATCAAATAGTCTACAATGCCTTCAGGCAGATCAACATTTATAACTTTGATGCAACTGTGGAGACAATGGGACATCGACAAGAGTGGGTGACGAGGGAAAAGGCACGGTGCTGTATGATCTAAAAATTCAGATTTCTCTTGTGAGTTTTTTTTCTTTTTTAATTTAAATTCAATTAGCCAACATATAGTACATCATTAGTTTTTGATGTATTGTTCAATTAGTTGCATATAACACCCAGTGCTCATCACATCTCTTATGAGTTTTAAAAGGATTGGCTGGCTCACATGAGAAGTCCAGTGGGCTATAACAACTGCAAAGATTTCAGAAATATTGTTGATTCAGAGCAAAATGATGCTCTGCAGTCTTCTTAGGGATATGGCTTACCTTCGTGGAACACGTATGTGAAGGTGAACGATAAACCTGGTCCACACTTAATATTGAAAGTAGAATTATAGATGACCGTGTGAGGAGGGGCCAAGCAGGAAAGAGCCATGGGCTGGAGCCTGAGATGCTTGGAATGAAATAAAGGCCCTTTTCATTCCCCACCCATAGCATCCACATGGGACAGGTGACAGTGGAGGGAAAGTCTTAGGTTTGACCCAGGCGCCACGTTTGGAGCTCTTAGATCCAATCCCTGCTTCAGCTACTGATGCTTTTTCTTGGTGGAAACACTATTCATTTCTACATAGTCAACTCCTTAATTTAAAACCAATGTTTGTGTAGTTCCGATTCAACTACTATGGTTCCTTGCAAAGCTTGAGACCTGCAGAGTAAATGGTGTGTTGCAATGAAAAAATGACTAATGGCAAAAAAAGATCTTAGTACTAACACAGCAAGTAGTGACCCAAGTCGTGGACGAAGTTTTGCACATTGGCCTTAAATTTTTTTTTAAAGATTTTATTTATCTATTCGACAGAGAGAGACATAGTGAGAGCAGGAACACAAGCAGGGGGAATGGGAGAGGGAGAAGCAGGCTTCCCGCAGAGCAGGGAGCCCAATGTGGGACTCGATCCCAGGACCCTGGGATCATGACCTAAGCCTAAGGCAGACGCTTAACGACTGAGCCACCCAGGCGCCCTGGCCTTAAATTTAACACATTTCAATCTGATAAGTTTTTAAACTTACTGCTGAGAATGGTTCCAGTCGTTTACCAGAAAAGTCAGAAAGATAAGAATTAAAAAAAAAAAAAAGGCATTTAGCAAGATGGATTCTCAAGGCAGAGCACAGAGCAGTAGATTGGAACGCCATGTGGGATATCAGTTTCTCAGAACAGTCTTCTCATGGCAAAATGGGTCAAGTACTCTCAAGCTGCAGCCAAATGTAGGATGACCATGCCAACTGTAATTACTGCCAGGATTATACTGTTGGAAGGGATGCTTCTGAAATTACTGCCATGTTGAAATTGAAGGTATTCCCAGTGATGGTGAAGAAGATATCACTGCAGAAAGAAACTAAAATATTATAGAAGGAATCCAGCAGTGTTATTATATTGTGAATCCTTGTGCTGTTTTTTGCTAACTGGTTTTGGAATACTTTCAGTTGATTTGGGATCTAGTATAGCACTGAGAAGCTGCAATGGTTTGAGATTTGGGGAGATATGGGGAGGGTGAATACATTTTGCATGGGAGATGGACATGGATCTTTGGGTGCCAGTGGGTGGGTCATAGTAGACAAGGTGTCCCATATTCAGATAACCAGAACCTATAAATACGTTACCTCACATGGCAAAAGGGACCATGCAGATGTGACCAATTTAAGGATTTTGAGGGAGGAAAATGATCCTGGATGATCTAGGTGGGTCCAATGGAAGCACAAAGATCCTTATAAGAGAGAGGTAGAAGGTTTGAGGGAGAGATGAGATGTGACGGAAACAGAAGTCAGACACAGAAACTGAGACAGAGACAGAGATAGAAGGAGATGCAGAATGAGCCAGGGCATGCAGAAGCTGAAAGCAGGCAAAGAAACAGATTTTCCCCTAGAACCTCTGACACCTTGATTTTAGCACATCTGATCTCTAGAACAGCAAGATTATAAATATGTGTTGCTTTAAGCTACTAAATCTGTGGTTATTTGTTATAGCCATGATAATAGGAAACTCATACAGAAGTGTTTTTTGTTTTTTTGTGTTTTTTTGTTTTTGTTTTTTTTTAAGTAACACAAGGTTTTCTTTTAGTCTTGTACTTCTTGGTCTCCGAGGGAGCTTGGAAATGACTTGGGCATCCAGATTTCCCACTGCAGCAAATATTGGCAGAATTCATCCATTGAAGAGTAGAACCTAAAAACTGGGGATTTAAAACAGGTTCGGCTATAATAAGTTGGTTTTCTTGCAGCTGTGAAAGCAATTATTTTGGGTTGGATTCCAGAGGGAAAATAGGACTTGGGTCATTCCATATTTCTGTGCCCTGGTAGAGTGTAGTGACCTTCACTGCATCTATTCTTCCGGGAATAATACTGGTTGGGGTTATCCCTAGTGCCAAGGAGAATGGTATAAACCCTGATGATGTCACTACACCCATGGCTGCTAGTGTGGGCAACCTTGTAACTCCGTCTACATCCCCGTGGATAACTCAGGGTCTGTACTCCTGCCTCAAGACCTGTTACTACGTATTAGTTGGTGCCTTTTCTGTGGTTCTAACTCTTATCTGAATTGTAATGGCTGCCAAACTTGCAGTTCTGTGCTCAGGCTGAGAGCCTGCCCTAACAGCTATGGCTAGAAATCACTCAGCCTTATTATGGAAACACCTGTATCTGACCCAACTTGACCGAGATTGTTGCTTCCACATTGTTGTTATACAGTTTACCAATGCTCTTGGTAGTAATTTGGCAGCAATTCACAGTAGTGGGATTTCTATGAGCCCCATTTACATAGCACACCAGGAGAATGGCCTGAGGAACCCAAACGTACTTATTGCTCATTCAGAACATTCTGGTCCAGGACTTAATAGGAAGCCTGCTGAAGTTCTACTGCTTTCAGTGATTCCTCAACACTTTATTCCTTTACAATTTCACTTGATGAAAAGTGGCTACACTTTTTTCACTGTGATCTTCATAGGAATTTATTGATTTGCTACTTTGCTACAGGTATTAATCTTAAAACACTTGTGGATTTCTGACTGGATGGTCATGTCATCAAAAACAAAGACTGGTTTTCTTCTTTCTATCTGTTTTTTTTTTCTTCATTTTCTAACTTTTATTTGCCTTATTGAACTCGCCGTACAAAATGATCATAGAAATCCTGAGAAAGGACATCTTTGGCTTTTCTTCTATTTAGTAGAGTAACTAAAAGCTGTAGAAGAAATCTACAGCATCATACTCCATGTAACATCATATATCATTTCTTTTAAGATTTGTTTGTTTATTTGAGAGAGAGATTGAGAGGGCACACAAGCAGGGGGAGGGGCAGAAGGAGGAGAGAATCTCAAGCAGGCTCTGACTCTGGAGCCTGATCTGGGGCTTGATTTCACCACCCTGAGATCATGACCTGAGCTGAAATCAAGAGTTGGCTGCTTAACCGACTGAGCCACCCAGGCGCCCCTATTATTTTTAAATTGTAGAAAAAATACGTTTTAAATTGCATTTAAATGGAAATATGAGAGTATGGAATATATGGAGTATAATGTTAGCTGTAGATTTCCAATACACTTATCAGATTTCAGAAGTGACCTTTTATTCCTTATTTTCAAGAGTTGTTTTTTTTTTTTTCAATCATGAATAGGTGTTGAATCTTGCCAAATAACTTTCCTACATCTAGAAAATGATGATAGGGCTTTCCTCCTTTATCCTTTTTATATGGTGAATCACAATGATTACTTATCAGATGTTAAATCAACCTTTAAGCCTTGTGATCATTTTTACTTACTACTGGATTTCATTCACTGAAATTTTGTTAATAAGCGATATTAGTCTGGAGTGATCATTTCTTGTGATACATTCTTTTGGGTCTGGTTATCAAAATAATACTGTTCTCAAAAAATATTTTTAATTTGTTCACTCCTCTCTTTTCTTTCAAAGAGTCTTGTAGAATATATATTACTTATCCCTTCCCTACTTCCCTGCTTAGGGTCCAAATACACTGAGAAATGAGGTGAAAGCATCAGCAGCTGGAAAACAATAACATCTCCTAAATTGAAGGACATAACTTACTTCGAGATCACATGGGTGCGACAACCTGTGAATTAGGCAGACTGCCTCCATCCTGGTATCACTGCACCAGGGCAGGAGGCTCTGAGGGGTCTGCTCATGTAAGATTGACAAGATGGAGGAACAGAGGAAAATTCCTTCTTCCTGCAGAAAGCTTATTCCCAAAAGGGGAAAAAAAAAAATGAAGAGCTGTACCGGAATAAACAAGCCCCACTTAATTTTCTTTTTTTTTTTTTAAGATTTTATTTATGTGAGAGAGAGAGAGGGAGAGCACGAGGTGGGGAGGGGCTGAGGGACAAGCAACTCCACGGTGAGCAGGGAGTCCCACATGGCTCATATCGCAGGACCCCGGGATCATGACCTGAGTTGAAGGCAGACACTTAATCAACTAAGCCACCCAGGCACCCCTCTTCCCACCCACCCCCGCTTAATTTTCTTAAATCTACTAATGTTTTAAATCATTCCACCTCCCCAAGGGTAAAGGGGTAGAAGGAGGCTAGAAGTGTTACACTAATCAAGCCCCCTCAATGTAAAAAACATCAGGAGTGGAGAAAAACCATTCCACCTTGATAATCAGGACTAGCTAGAACTAGCACAACTGTAGCAGAGGTCACTGAGTACAAAAGATAGCAAGAAAATCAGATGCCTTACCGTTTTGTCAAGAAGCTATAAGCCCCAGCCTCACTTCCCACTCCCAGGAAAAAGTGTTATGAAGGGAGAGGGATGGTAGCCTGAATTGGGCCAAAATTTGGTGTTAAGAGTCAGCTTTAAAACCAGATGATGCTGCAAATGGGCAAAGAATTGTTTTGTTATCAACATAAATAGAAGCTAAAGCTAATTTCAATTATATAGGAAGAAAAAAACCACATTATTGTATATCGCATGGTGATTTTAAAATTGCAACCCATGACTTTGTAAATATCAACACAAGCGCTCTTTAATTTCAGAGAAAGACACTATGAAACAGGAAAGCCAAACAAAACCTCCCCCTTGGTATCCTGTTACATTTAATGAACCTAGTTTTATACAGGTAAACTCTTCTGATCCAGGTAATGAATTATTCAACACCACATATCTGAGTCAAAAGGAAGACAGACTAGCTTCATTAAGTGCCAGACTCATAGTACAAATCTGATGAGTTAAGGACTTTAGAGGTGTAGCTTTCCGCAACTGACATATTTTATTTGAAACTTTATTATAACATATCCTGCAGCCAGATTCCTTCTTTAAGAGTGAGGCATCCAGGGCACCTGGGTGGCTCAGTCGTTGGACGTCTGCATTCGACTCGGGTCATGTTCCCAGGGTCCTGCGATCGAGCCCCACATCGGGGTCCCTGCTTGGCGGGGAGCCTGCTTCTCCCTCTCCCACTCCCCTTGCTTGTGTTCCCTCTCTCACTGTGTCTCTCTCTGTCAGATAAATAAAATCTTAAAAAAAAAAAAAAAAAAAAGAGTGAAGCATCCATCACCCAGCTGCTGAGAACAACCACTCCTAATGGCATTCCTTCCTGGGAATTCTCCTGGGCCACAAGAAGTACCCCACCCAAAGTTATGCCCCCTCCAGGGGAAGCCTGCATCAATGACTGGTCAATGCAAACTTACAAAGCCCTGACACTCTTTCTAATTTGGGGCAACTCTGAAGAGCCATTCAACTCCAGAGCTCCCTGGAGGATTGGCTGCAGCACCAGCTGCACCTGCATCGTGAGTCAGCTTCCTCTCTGTCCTCTTGACCACAGAAACAACTCCTGAGAGCAATCCTCAGAACTTTGATAAACCTGTCTGTTTCTGCATCTGTGTTCAGGAAACCCAGTCTGAGAGAGTGTTGGTACCAGTCGTGGACCTAGAAAGCAGCCTCTAAGAGGGGATTTGAAGATGGATCATTATGGGCATTGAGGACACCATCTCTGGTGGTTGGTGGAGTGTGTATAGCCCCTGGCATGGTTGAGTGGTACAACGTCTGTTTTTTTCACTGGCGTTGAAATGGGATGGCATAGTAATAAAAGGGGGCACCCTGGCTGATGCACTAGCTTTTGCACTTGTGAGATCTGAGGGAAATGGTGAATTATAAAGGCTATGGAACTACATGGATGTGGAAGTGCCACTGATTTATTGAAGAGAGGCAATAACAGGGCAGGGTGATTAATGAACAATGAATGGAAAGTGTCATGTGAAAGCCAGAGCCCCCCTGCCTTGGTAGTATTTAATGAAACCCTCATTAAGCTAAAGGACAAAAACCAGAGTGAAGCACCAAGCCCAAGGCTTCAGCATAGGAATAGCAGAAATTCAGAGTGTGAGTTCTCAGCCCCACAGCTCCCCTACATGGTGGTCAGAGCTCCTGTAGTGGAGAGGGACAGTGAAACATGGGCTAGGAAGATGTGGTGGGTGCAGTTAAGAATTTTGAATTCCCAGATTTCTTTGGACACATTAGGCTTGCAGAAATGACCTACTTCTCCTTGTTAGAAGATTACCCCCTCCTTGTTTGATGATCATGCAGAGGTCCCAAATGAGGCAATTTCCTTATAAGCCAATGCTTATCCCTTTGGGATTGGCCCCTACCTTCTCTCTTGGCAAGCAGGCCAATCACAAGGACCAAATCCCAGAAGAAAAATGGGAATGTAATGGGTCTACTAAGGAAACAGTGAGATGAAGTGCCAAAGAATCTAGAGCACCACGATGCTTTTAATGATTCTACACTAAAAAATAGAATCTTACATATTTCCACATGTGACACAGGTTGCTTATGGGAAGCTTCCTGCTATTTTCATGCTAAAAATGGAACATACATTTATCTTATATCTAACCCACAAAAAGAACAAATAGTAAGAAACTGTAGGAAATTATGGCAGATTTGAAGACATGACAAATTTCTTTGGTATTGCTCATTTAGTAGCCGGTGGATAAAATTTATTGAAAGGAGTTTTGGAAGGCCTTGAAATGAATTTCCATGAAAGAAAAGTGGAAAAATGTTCCTTTACTTTAAAATACAACCTTGATTTTCTAAAAAGTTCATTCTTTATCCCTATGTAATAAATTAAATAATCACCTGGTTTATGCTGAACCAGAAGCTACTAAACAGAGGTAAATCACTAAATTTTAATGTACTTGTATAATATCAAAATATTTCAAACTGTGGGGTGCCTGGGTGGCCCAGGCAGTGAAGCGACCGACTCTTGATTTCAGCTCAGGGCATGATCTCAGGGTTGTGAGATCAAGCTCTGTGTAGGGCTCTGAGCTCAGCGTGGAGTCTGCTTAAGATTCTCTCTCCCTCTTGCTCTGCCCCTTCCCCCAAACCCCTGCTCTCACTCCCTCTCTAAAAAAAAAAAAAATTCAAACTGTACAGCATATTGATAATAAACACCATGAAACAGGTCCTACATTGCCTGGTCTTAGGTCTACATCACAAATTGTTTAAACTATTTGAAATAGAAGAACTCTGTGTAGCAAACAAAAAGAAATATAAACATATTAATTGCACAACACTACTATTTAATCAAAGTATATTATTTGGCTAAAAGTTAAATTTCCTATATTTTAAATGTTCGGAAATTTGGAGGAAGTCAAGATTCAGAAGTATTCTCTTACTCACTGCAAGATAGAAAACTGAAGCAACTTACCATTGTTCCTGACAGATTATATCTATTTGAGAAAAGATATTTATTTCTAATAAACTTCTTCCTCTATTTTTTAGAAAAATAATTACTAATAAATTCGTTCCTCTATTTTTTATTTATTTCTAATAATTTTGTTCCCCATTTTGCCAGCTCAACAAATCTTTTTTTAAGAGTTATTCTAAGAATATGTATAAATTTTCCTTAAGTGATCTCTAAACAACACCAAGGAAAATTAATTTCATTAATATTATCATGCATAGACATTAAAAAAAATCTCCAACTACGGAAATTCTCAGTACTCTAAAATTAAAACCAACTAATTGGCCATAATTAATCAAGGATATTTTTTGTTCTTATAGATTTTTTCCTAATGTTAAAAAAGAGCTATGATAACTTTAAAATGTCATTATTTAGTCTTAAGAGGAGCTTGATTTTTCTTTACTAAAATGCTGTCATTCATGTTCAATAAAATATTGGCTTTTTCCCTTTCTATAAGCTTGTCACATGACATGTCAGAGCCCATACACTGTGACTGCAGGGTATCAGGAGGGTAGGTGTTTGTGCAAGAAGTTTGGAGCTTTCTCTAAAATTAACCCACACAATTTTCCTTAAGAACTTTTTTCTTCAAAGCACTTCTGCTTTCAGCCAAGGGCCAGATTTCTTTCATGAAACAACTAAAAGCCAGGATAAAATATATGAAATAATAATTTTCTATACCAGACACCAGGCAGCGCACAGGACTGACCCTTGAGAGATGGGAAACAAATGAGGGGAGCCCACCATTGCGCCATTTTACCACCTAGACTGTCCAGGTGGCAACACCCCCAAATCACCCAGCAATCTCCCTGACTTGAGGAGAGGGACCGGGGAACCTGGGGGGAGGCCTCAGCTGAAGTTCACGTGGAGAAAACAGAAGAGGGGAGAGGTACACAGAAAGAGCACTCTGGAGGGTCTTCAGCTGAATTCAGATGGATCATCACACACATGGGAGGGAAACACACACCAGGAAAAGAAGCACCCAGAGGAGTAGAGGGACCAATCCCTGTGACTCACACACACAGGCTTTGGAGAAGTTCATGTTCCCACCAGCTACGGTATAAAACTTGACAATTCCTGGGGAGGCAGGTAGAATACTCAGAAGGCTATTGTACCCACAAAGCTTAAAACTGAGCTGTGACAAGATCAAATCGTTTGTAGAACAAAGCTCAGCATATAAAAATGTCCAGCACCCAACAAGGCAAATTTCACAGTCTGGCATCCCAGGCAAATATTACCCAGTGCGCGTGCAAAGAAGCAGGAAAACGCAATCCACAATGAGAACATCAGTCCATTAACACACACAGATGAAGAGATGATATAAATGGTGGAAGTAATAGAAAAAACATTCAAATGTCATTATATCTATATTCCATATGTTAAAGAAGGTGGAGGAAATTTGGGGCATGTTAAGATACAGAAGGTATAGAGGTGCGTGGGTGGCTCAGTCGGTTAAAGCGTGTGCCTTCAGCTGGGGTCATGATCTCAGGGTCCTGGGATCCATGGGGCTCTCTGCTGAGCTGGGAGTCTGCTTCTCCCTCTCAGTCTCCCTCTATGCTCTCTCTCTCAAATAGATAAATAAAATCTTTTTTTTTTTTTTAAAAAGATACAGAAGGTATAAAATATTCCCAATTGAAATCTCAGGTTAAAAAAAAAAATACAATGCCTGAGATGAAAATCACACTGAATGGAAGAAACTGTAGATTAGATACTGCAGAAGAAAAGATTAACAAGTTTAAACACAGCAATAGCAACTGTTCAAAATGATGAAACACAGAAAGAAAAATACAGAAAAATAAATAAATAGAGCATCAGTGAGCTATGGAACAACATACGTGAAACCTGAGTTCCTGTAGAAGTGGCACAGAAAAAAATTTGAGAAAATAATGACTTAAAATTTTCCAGATTTCATGAAAACTATAAACCCACAGATCTAAGAAGGTCAACAAAACTCAAGTATAAAAAACATGCTGAAAATTAGACCAACACACATTATAATCAAATAACTTAAAACCAGTAATTAAAACAGTTCTTCAGGTTTTTAAAAATTATATTTATATTACAACCATAGTGCATTGGAGCTTATATCTTAAAGATATTAGGTCTAAAGATCTCATACATTTTTTGGAGGTTCTAGCAGGGGAGCGCAGCTACTCGTATACCCTTGACCGAAGAACGGTCCTCCTCTATCGGGGAAGGTCGTCCTCTTCGACCGAGCGCGCAGCTTCGGGAGGGACGCACATGGAGCGGTGAGGGAGGAAGGGGACACCCGCCTAGCCAGCCAGATCAGCCGAATCAACCCTGGCGATCAATGAGGTGACAGATGTCGCAGCCAGATCGCCCTCACATCCGATCTCATACATTTTTTATACATGAAATAAAGTCTGGAAACATCCCTTTATAGAGCAAGTAAATTTGGGGGAGGGCGCAAGCTAAAATATAAACATGGACAAATCATGGTCAATTTATCATCAATTTATTAATTTTGACCATTTTTATGGAAAAAAACCTATTATGGAAACCCTATAACTTCAAAAATCTCTGTTACTTCAAGGTTAAATAGCCATTGGCAGCAATCCAAAATAAATCTGCACCTGAATCCCATTGGTTATTTGGTGGTAATTTTTTGTGGGCTGGGATTTTGTTTTTGCTTATTGGTTTGTTGATTTTAAGGGAAAAAAGAAAACCCAGAGGAGCAACTTAGATATTTATTTTACAAAAGTAGAATCAAAAGGAACAAAAACTGAGGGTGACTGGCAATTTAGAGAAGAAAATCCAAGTAGTAAAAAGACAGGAATTCACAAAATGACTTACAAGCTGCGGTCTGCCCAGATATTAGGGAATGGTTTCAGATGTACCAAGTTACTCATAAGTCTGGTTAAATATTTCTGACATTATATAGTTGAATAGGAAAAGGAATAGAATGCAGCTAATATGAAAACCATAAGAATTACAACTATAGTTTAATGCATCCTGTGTGGCAAGTCCTTTTTATACATTACAGTATTTAATCCTCAATACAACTGTGTCATGTATGAGTTATTAGTTATTAATCCTATTATCACAGAAGTAATAATTAAGTAAAAACTGAGGTTTTGAGATATTACCATTTATAGATGGTCCCCAATTTACAATGGTTCTACTTAGGATTTTTAGACTTTACAATGGTATGAAAGCCATATGCATTCAGTAGAAATCATACTTTGAAATTGGAATTTTGATCTTTTATTTTAAGTTTTAATTTGAATTCCAGTTAGTTAACCTACAGTGTGGATATTAGTTTCAGGTGTACAATAGAGTGATTCAACACTTTATGCATCACCCGGTGCTCATGATGACAAGTGCACTCCTTAATCCCCATCAGCTATTTAACCCATCCCCTACCCACCTCCCTTCTGGTAACCATCAGTTTGTTCTCAATAGTTAGGAGTCTGTTTCTTAGTTTGCCCCTCTCTCTCTTTTTTTCCCCTTTGCTCATTTGTTTTGTTTCTTAAATCCCCCAGACCAATATGCAGTAGATACTCCCCTGTGATGCATCTGCCAGGCAACCATGCCATCAGGAATGTGAAAAACAGAAACACTTAAAGCCATTCTGTCCCCATCCTGCCATTCTGTTCCTCACTTTCAGTATAGTATTCAGTCATTTACATGAGATATTCAACACTTTATTATAAAATAGACTTTATGTTAGAAGATGCGGCCCAACTGAAGGCTAATGTAAGTAAGTGTCTTGAGCACATTTAACGCAGACAAGGCTGAACTATGATGTTCAGTAGGTTAGGCGTATTCAGTGCATTTTTAACATAGAATATTTTCAACATACAATAGGTTTATCAGGACATGACCCCATCGTAAGTCGAGGAAGACCTGGATGCCACATTTAAATCACACAGAAAATGAAGCAACAGCAAATATAAGGCACACAACAAAGAAAGCCAAGACCATCTTTTCAATGAGAAGATCTAAAAATCATGTCTGGCTCTTTTCCATCCTTCGGGTCTCATTCTTGAAAGTCTCAAGTCCTTGGACAGTCTCCCTGACAAGTCTATGTTTGTTGGTTCCTACCCAATATCCACAGGAATTTTTTATCAGAGTTTTCCATAATTTGGAATTGTTTCTGTATATGTTTATTATCTTAGTAGGTTTAAGCCTCATGAAAAAAAGGGGCAATGCTTTCTTCACTCATCACTCACCACTGTATACCAGTACTACTACTGCTAATAACAATAGAAGAGTACTAAATTTAGTGTTACATAAGTAATTTCATATTTACGTAGTCCAGAAGGAAGATGGAGGATGGAGTGAAGTACTTTCCACTTTTGTTACTCTGATAAAAACAATAATAAAATAAAAAAGTCAAAATATATTTAGTATGATAAAGAGAGCAAGATGTTCCTTTTTTCTTAAAGATTTATTTATGTATTTTAGAGACAGAGCATGCATGCAGTGGGGAGGGGCAGAGAGACAGAGAATCTCCAGCAGACTCCCCACTGAGCGCAGATCCCCATGCAGGGGTTTGATCTCACGACCCTGAGATCATGACCTGAGCCAAAATCAAGAGTTGGATGTTCAACAGACTGAGCCACCTAGGTGTCCCAAGAGAGCAAGACATTTTAAATTAAAACTAGTTGAATTATCAGTCAAGCGTGCTATTTAAGAGTCTTTACGTTAGAGACTATTTCAATAGAAATAGACATTTACATTAGAAGTAGCCATTGTTCTGACTTCAAGGAAATCTTGTTGGCTAAGCAAGGTTGCATAAGAGGAAAGTAACTAAATAAACCTCCACTTCATGATTTCTAAGTCTGTGCAGTGTTTCAAAAGTAATTAAAATTTTTGTGGTTTTGGGATATTTGAAATCATCAAGCCAACAATCTCCTCACCCTTATTTCCCTAATTCTCCCATTCCAATATTCATTCTGGTCACCAACTGGTTTATGGTTTCATTTAATGAAGTGCAGAGCTCCGTAAGTATTTAACATAAAGCACATGGTAAAATACACACCCAGAAGCCATTAAATAAATGCAAAATTCAGAATGCACTTCATTCCCTACACCTTGGAGTTCCAAAATGTGAACCAGTCACATCCATCTAGGACAATTGTGCACTGAATGCTTGGAGCAAGACATTTTTAGAAAAACAATCACAGGAGAGGTTTCTTCGAGTAACAGATCCGTATAAAGAAAATGACAACAGTATAAACAGCTTTTTTCTTTCTAATGCACATTAAATTCACCCTGATTTTTTAAATAAAAGTTATAATACACTTAATAAATTCCTCTGCAATTCTACCAAAAAGTCATTACTCCTCCTGTACTCTTAAGCGATAGCCTCTTAGCCCAAATGAATTTTATTCCTTAACGACTAACACACTTTAGTTGAAATAAAACGGTGGGGGAAATGTGATTTTTTTTTTAAAGATTTTATTTATTTGAGAGAGAGAGAATGAGAGAGAGGGAGCACATGAGAGGGGGGAGGGTCAGAGGGAGAAGCAGGCTCCCGGCCGAGCAGGGAGCCCGATGCGGGACTTGATCCAAGGACTCCAGGATTATGACCTGAGCCGAAGGCAGCCGCCCAACCAACCGAGCCACAGGGGCACCCCGGAAATGTGATTTTTTTAAATCCCCCAACCCAGGTTTTGAACATTTGCTCTCTTGCAAATTTAGGTGAGTTTTATTTATGGGATCTTTATGGTGATTAAATCAAATAAAAGACTTTATCAAGATAGTAAAACACCTTACCAAGATCCATTATGGCTATCTCCTTGCCTGGATCACTTCATAAATTTCCGGTCACTTTGCTCTTTTGTTGGTTGCCCCATCTCAGCTCAGGCCATCTGAGATGTTAGCCTTCACTGTTCGCCAAGATCCCTTTGTTTTAAACAATGCCCCTAAGTATGGGGTTTTGCCTTGCTCTCCACCAAATCTAGTTAACTCCTCTGGCAGAGAAGCTGCCAGTTCTCGCTGCCTGCTCTGCCCTGTCCTCAAAGATTCCCCGTGAATAATGGATCTGGAGAGAGGAGGGAAGGGACTGGCCACATCCCCTGGCTAAAATACCACAAACTCCCATTGTTTTTACCAAAGGTTCAGTAATTTTTCCTTGAATAAAACTTCTCACCTGTTGTATGCCTATGGTCATTTTCTAGAATCCTGCAATTATGGTTTTTGACAATTTTATTCATTTTTGTCATTACTTTTGGGGCAGGAAAATTTGCCAAGATCTTCACTCCATCATACTGGAAGTTCATTGTTAACCTTTGTAGTTTTAAGAGATTTGAGGATTATTTGTTACCTAGTCTGTCCTGACTGATATAGCACCTCTTTCTCTCTGCCAAGTCAGTCACAAATATTAAAAACATTCAAAATTTGATTCCCACCTTTGGTTTCAACTCCAACATATAAAGAGCTTGGAGTTATTACTCCCTTTCTCACAAGAAAAAAGCTAAGCACATTAAAATAATGAATTTTAATAGACCCATCATAAAGTGAGGTCACAGGAAAAACCATCACCCTAACATCTGGAGATACAAGAGAACACAAAAAATCACAGCAAGGCCAGCTTACCTAAAGCAGAAGCTTCTGTACCAATAACTGTACAGAAAAATTAGAAGGTAATTTTGATAAATTGCTGGAGGCTAAGTGTGGCCTAGCTTGAGAATTAAAATTCTCAAGTTTTCAAATTTCCCCAAATTGATCTATAAATTTGCAGCAATCCCTATCAATATCTTGGCAGGATTTCTTATATATATGAAAACAAGTTTATTCTAAAATTTACATGAAAAAGAAAAAGAACCAGGGGCACCTGGGTGGCTCAGTCAGTTAAGCCTCTGCCTTTGGCTCAGGTCATGATCCTGGGGTCCTGGGACTGAGCTCCACATCAGGCTCCCTGCTCAGCAGGGAGTCTGCTTGTCCCTCTCCCTCTGCTCCTCCCCCAGCTCATGTTCTCTCGCTCTCTCACTCTCTCTCTCAAATAAATAAATAAAATCTTAAATAAATAAATAAAACAAAAAACCAGTATAGCAAAAATATTTTTGAAAAAAAGTTCAAAGCTGAAGTACACATGTTACCTCATTTCTGGTCTTAGTATAAAGCTATTAGTAAACAAGGCAGCAGAATAGAGATTTCAGAAATACAAATACACATAATTGGGTTTTGGCAAAGTTGCAAAGGAGAGCAATGGAGAAAGAATATTTTCATCAAATATTGTTAAAATAATTGGACATCAGGCAGTAATTACTTTGACATCAGCTGTAGCAACATTTTTCCAGATATGTCTCTTAAGGCAAGGGAAACAAAAGTAAAAATAAACTACTGGGACTATACCAAAATAAAAAGGTTTTGCATAGCAAAGGAAACCATTAACAAAACAAAAAGGCAACCTACTGAATGGGAGAAGATATTTGCAAATATCCAATAAGGGATTAATATCCAAAATACATAAAGAACTTATACAACTGGACACCAAAAACAAAAACAAAAACCCCACAAAACCCCAAACAATCCAATTAAAAAATGGGCAGAGGACCTAAATAGACATTTTTTCCAAAGAAAACATACAGATGTCCAATAGACACATGAAAAGATATTCAGCATCACTAATCATTAGGGAAATGCAAATCAAAACCATGATGAGATATCCCCTCATACCTCTAAGAATGGCTAAAATAAAAAGACACGAAATAACAAGCACTGGCAAGGATGGGGAAAAAAAGGAACTCTCACACACTGTCGGGGGATGTAAATTGATACAGCCACTGTGAAAAATAGTGTGGAGGCTCTTCAAAAAACTAAAAACGGAAATACCATTAAAATCCAATAATTCTACTACTGGATATTTATCCAAAGAAAACTATTAGTTTTGATTAGTTCAAAAGGATATATGTACTCTTATGTTTATTGCAGCATTATTTACAAAAGCCAAGATATGAGAGCAACCCAATTGTCCATTGATAGATGAATGAATAAAGAAGATGTGGCATATACATACAATTGAATATTATGCAGCCATAAAAAGGATAGGTTCTTGCTATTTGAGACAACATGGATGGACCTAAAGGTTATCATACTAAGTGAAATAAGTTGGAATGAAAAAGACAAATACCATATGATTTCACCTATATGTTAAATCTAAAAAACAAACCAAAAGCAGAATCAGACCTATAAATACAGAGAACAAACCGATGACTGTCAGAGGGAAGGACGGTTGGGGAATGGGCAAAAAAGGTGAAAGGCAGTGGGAGATACAGAGTTCCAGCTATGGAATGAATAAGTCATGAGAATTAAAGGTACAGCATAGAAAAAATAGTCAATGGTATTGAAATAGCGTTACATGATGAGCAATGGTAGCTACACTGTGGTGAGCACAGCTGAATGGATAGAGAAGTAGAATCACTATGTTGTATGCCCAAAACTAATGTAACATCGTGTCAACTATACTCGAAAAAATTGGACATCCATATACAAAAAAAAAAAATAGTTAGACCTCTTTCTATATCTCACTCCTTATAAAAAATTAGCTGAAAAAGGATTTATTGACCTAGACATAAAGTATCAAACTCTTAAATTTTAGAAGAAAGTAGGATAAACTCTTTGTGACCTTAATATAGGCACAATTTTCTTAGATTTTATAACTAAAAAACCAACCAGAAAAAAAAATGATCATTATATTTCATCAAAATTAACAATAAAACACTGTTAGAATGAAAAAATAAAACATAGGCTAGGAAAAAAATGTTTGTAAATCTTATATCTGACAAAAGCATTGGATCCAGAATATATAAATCTATTAATTGGCCTCAAACCTTAATAGGAAAATCAATTACCCAGTTTAAAATTTGGCAAAAATTTTAGTAGACGCTTCACCAAAGAAGATATATGGCTGAAAAATAAGTACATTAAAGGATGCTTAGCACCATTAGATATTAGGAAATTCAGGTTAAAACCACAACAATCTGAATAAGATACTACTATAAAGTTTCTAGAAGCGCTATTCAAATGAAAAGTGACAAGATAAAATGCTGATGAGAATGCAGAGCAATCAGACGTTCATGCATTACTGGGAATGCAAAATGGTACAGACCCCATAAAAATAGTTTGGCAGTTTCTTATAAGGTTAACATATAGTTAACACATGACCCACCAGTTCCACTCTTAGGTTTTTGCCCCAGGGAAATGAAAACTTACGTTCAGAGAAATCTGTACATGAAGGTTTATAGCAGCTTAATTTAGAACTGCCAAAAACTCAGAACAAGCCACATTTCTCTTAATTGGGGAATGGATAAATAAACTGCAGTCTATCCCTACTATGGAATACTTTCGAGCAATAAAAAGAAACAAACTACTGAAACATGCAACAACATGGATGGATCTAAAAAGCATTATACTAAGTAAAAGAAGCCAGACTAAACCCGTGTTGTGCAAAGTGGGGAAAAAAGCCAGACTAAATACCGTATGAATGCATTCATATGATAATCAGGAAGAGGTAGAAGTATAGGAATGGAGAATAAATCATTGGTTGCCAGGAGTTAAAGAGGTAGAGGAAAGTTTAACTAAAATGCATAGCTCAGGTGATGTAGGGAGCCAGTGTGATGTAAGCATTCTGTGCGTTGATTTTGGAGGTGGTGCACAGCTCAATGCGTTGGTCAAAACTCAGAACTGTACACCAAAAGGCGAATTTTACTGTATGTAAATTATTTTTAACTAAAACAGTAATAACAACAAAGATAAACAACGAAACAAACGTAATACAATGTATTTTGTCTTTATAACCTGTAAATCTAAAATATATGACAATAGCATAACAGGTGGAAGAAATTAGAAATTTGCGGGGCGCCTGAGTGGCTGTTGGTTGAGTGTCTGCCTTTGGCTCGGGTCATGAGCTCAGGGTCCTGGGACTGAGCCGCATAGCGAGCCCTCTGCTCAGCAGGGAACCTGCTTCTCCCTCTCCCTCTGTATACCGTTCTGCCTACTTGTGCTCTCTCTGTCAAATAAACAAATAAAATCTTTTAAAAAAAAGAAATTAGAAATTTGCTGCTGCAAGGCTTTAATACTACAAATGAAGTGGCATTATATTACTGTATTATTTGGAAATAGATGGTAAGTTAAAACACATAAAAAGAGGCATAAGCTAATAAGCCAATATTAGGGGTAATTTGAAATCCTAAAAATAATTAATCCAAAACAAAGCTTTGAATGAAATGAAAATGTAAGTTTTCATTTCCCTGGGGCAAAAACCTAAGAGTGGAACTGATGGGTCATGTGTTAACTATATGTTAACCTTATAAGGAAAATGGAAAAAGATCATATGTGACAAATGGAAAATAATCAACAAGATGGCAATAAATGTAAATATTTTAAACACTCCAATTAAAGGATAGATTTTATTAGTATTAGAGTGATAGAAAGGCAAAATCCAATAATACATTATCTATAAAATTCCACTTTAGAAGATACAACTAATTTAAAAGTAATATTAAATTTTTATGCTTATTAACAAAGAAGATATGTCTGAGAGAAAATATTCAATATATATACCGCAAATTTACCTGACAAAGGACTTGTATCCAGAATGTATTTAAAATGCCTGTGGGGCTCC
The DNA here is from genome assembly GCF_011800145.1 of Mirounga leonina. NCBI lineage: Eukaryota > Metazoa > Chordata > Mammalia > Carnivora > Phocidae > Mirounga > Mirounga leonina. The sequence goes on from NW_023270619.1 coordinate 731,777, forward strand.
TGGGTGGCTCAGTTGTTAAGCCACCGACTCTTGGTTTTGACTCAGGTCATGATCTCTGGGGCCTGAAATCGAACCGCACATTGGACTCCACACTCAGTGCATCTGCTTGTCCCTCTCCTGCTCCTCCCCCCACTTGTATTCGCTCTCTTAAATAAATAATTAAATAAATAAATAAATAAATAAAATCTTAAAATGATAAAATAAAATTCTAACTGTATATTATCATGTCTTTTTTCCCTATGATTAATAATTTATACACCTATCTTCTACATTTGTTCAGCCTTGTCAAAAGTTTGTGTATTTTTATTTCATTAATTTCCATTTTTATTATTATTTCTGTTCTCTTACTATTTTGGGAATGAGTCTTTTGTTCTATTTCTAAATTCTTGAGTTTGATTCTTAACTCAAAAATTTTAATTAATTATTATACATAATTATATGTAATATATAAATTATAATATTACACATACTTTGTGTATTATATAAGGATCCTGGGTCTTTGCCCTTTGGAATGGTAGTGTCTCCACGGGAAAGATAATGTAAGCATCCAATAAGGAGTTTTATCCCTTTGAAATGTAAACATCTAGGAAAATAATTCTCCAAATCTCTCAGATGATCTCAGTGTTATTCAGTCTCCCTTTCTAGTGTCCCAGGTCCCTGACACAGCCTTTTGTCTCCCAGAAAAGTAAACGAAGGTTTATTATCCTTTGGTTGTGAGTAAATTAGCTTTATCTTTAAAGAGAGCAATATGCAGATGTAATACACAAAGCATGTGAAAAATAGAATATTTGAGGACTAAAGTAAAACCATCTCTAGCTTCATAGCGTGTCAATTTCAGTGATTGAAGACTAGAGCTTTGCAGGAATAAGAGAAATCCAAGGAAGATTGATTTCCCCATGCATATGTTTTAAGGCTATAAATTTCCCTCTATTGGCTTATTTAGCTGCATTTCACAAATGTTGCCTTGGAATTTACATTCTCTTCTAAATATTTCCTAATTTCTATTGAGGCTTCCTTCCTTCCTTTTTCTTTCTTTCTTTTTTTTTTTAAGATTTTATTTATTTATTTGACAGAGAGAGACATAGCGAGAGAGGGAATACAAACAGGGGGAGCGGGAGAGGGAGAAGCAGGTTTTCTGCGGAGCAGGGAGCCGATGCGGGGCTCGATCCCAGGATCCTGGGACCATGACCTGAGCCGAAGGCAGATGCTTAATGACTGAGCCACCCAGGCACCCCTTTCTTTCTTTCTTTACTTCCCTCTTTCCTTCTTTCTTTTTTCCTCCCTCCCTCCCATCTTTCTTTCTTTTTCTTTTTTTTGTACCTTGAACTATTATTGTGTACACTTAGTTTCTAAACATTTTGAGGCAAGGTATGGATTTCTTTGGCTATCCATTTTATTGTTGACTTCCAGTTGCATTGCACATGGTCAAAGAACCTAATCAGAAGCTGGTATCAGTTCTTTGGTTGGTGTTCTTTGAATAGTCTAGTGTACCTTGTGCTGTTCTGTTCCACATGTATCTTTTGTATGTGTACATGGTAAAATATAAGTAGTATAAAATTTGCCATTTTAAACATTTTTAAGTGTACAATTCAGTGGCATTAGTAAGGTTTCATATTTTCCAATTGTTAGTTGCAAGCTTATTACATATCTACTAAATCAATATTGTGTGTTCTTTAAATCTTCTATATCCTTATTAACATTTTGTTGCTTTTTCTACCCAATATTGAAAGAGCCACAAATTTTCTCATTGTAATTTTCTAATTTTTTTTACTTGTAATCTTGTACTTTTTGTACCATAGATTTTTCCATTATGTTGTAAGATCCACAATTATGTCATCTTCCCAGCAAATTATTCATCTTGTCAGTATATAGTTATCCTAATGAGCAATTATCAATTTTTGCCTTAAAATTTATTTCATTTTATATGCTGTTCTTACCATGATCAAGTGGAGTGAACTAAGAAAATGCAACTTCCAGTAGATGGAACATGGCAAGATTTATTTTCCTTTCAGTGGATGGGCCATGTGAAAATAGCTATTAACCTTGGGGGAAGAGGGAATTCTGTGGAATGAAAAACAAAGGCAAATTTTTATAGGATTCAATCCTCTGTGGGATCACTGTGCTTTCCCTTCTCTGTGGTCAGTCCACTTTCCTCTGAAGATATGCAGTATGCTGCTGCCCCACGTGGCTCTGAGTCATCCTCTTTGAAGTGACCTGGGGTTTGGAAATTCACGATACCTGATATTTCTTCTTCTCTCCTACATACGTGTTATTTTCAGCCTCAGAAAAGTTTCAGACAAATGGGCTTTCTCAGTCATTACCCCCTTAAGATAGTGATACTCCTTGCTTTGTTCCTTGGCCATGGATGTTGGGAGTGGAAGCCATGATCCTTCCGATGGCACGATCTATTTTTATAGCAGTCAGCATTCACTGAGATCCGCCCCCGCAGTATTCCCAGGAGGCATGGAAAGCCCTGCTAGTCATATTTATTTTGGTTGAATTAGAATGAAAATAAAATTAGGTGGTGAGGAAATAGGTCTTGATCATGGTGGCAATGGGAATGAATAAAGATTGCTGTGAGACACGATACACCCACATCTTGATTTTCACTTTTAAAGACTAAACTAAAAGGCTGAACTCATACCAACATTGCCCTGTTCCTGTTTTGTCAAGCATTCTTTGTCTGTTTTACGCGTCGGAGGAAATCAGCAGTTTGTTTCAAATGGACTGTTGGGTGCCATTCCCTGCTCTTCATGTGAAACATAGCCTCTACCATTTTGCCCAACAAAAAGATGCCCGCATTCTCTCTGTTGTGGTTCGCAAAGGACTTCTACACCCTTCACACATTTCACTCCTCTTCTCCCTCTCACGGGACATTTTAATATATCACTTTTTAAAAAAAGATTATTTATGCTACTGAAAGCTTTCCAATTCTATAAAATATCCCAACTTAACATCACTGGCTATTGGTGCCCTTTGGCATCTTTGGATGTAATCAGATGGACATCAACATCTGTCTTCCCATCTGTTCCTGGGATGTTTATTCTTTTGTAAGAGGTTTCCCACTGAATATGGTATTCCCGTATTTCCCACATCTACCCTACAATCTCTCAGAGTCACTTCACAAACTGAGAAATCTCCCTGCTAAATTCAATAAATTGGGGGGGGAGGTTTCTTTTGGATCAGTTGACTATTTTTCTTTGTTTTAATTATGGTAAAATACACATAATATAAAATGTACCATCTTAGCCATTATTAAGTGTAAAGGTCAGTGGTATTAAGTGCATTCATATTGTTGTGCAACCATCACCACCTTCCATCCCCAGAGCTCTTCATCTTACAAAACTGAAACTCTGTCCCCATTAAACAATGACTCCCCATTTCTTCCTCCCCCTAACTTCTGCTAACCAATGTTCTACTTTCTATTGTGATGAGTTTGACTCTTCTAGGTACCTCGTGTAAGTGAGATCATACAGTATTTGTCTTTTTGTGCCTGGCTTATTTCACTTAGCATAATGGCCTCAAGGTCCATCCATGTTGTAGCCTGTGTCAGGATTTTCTTTCTTTTTAGGGATGAATAGTATTCTGTTGTATGGATAAACCACATTTGTTTATCCATTCATCCATCGATAAACACTTGGGTTGCTTCTGCCTTATAGCTATGAGGTCAAATGATTCCTATAAAAACCAAAAACAAAACTTCAAACAATATAGAAAAGTAAAACTAGAAATGTAAAGCCCCCTCATTTTTCAATAGCGCAAAGGCAACCATTCTTACCATTTTCATGTATGACCTTCCAGTCATTTCTCTATCTTTCTACATATACATCTGTAGATACAGATACAGATAAACAGTTTTACATATAGTTGTACTGTATGTGCTGTCCTATAATGTCATTTTTAACTCAACAAGACCCCATGATCCTGTTGCCATGTCAAAAATTGCTATCTACATTATCCTATTCATGATTGGATTGTAGTCAATTAAGTGATCATGCAGTGATTTACTTAACCCATTCCCTATAAGTAGAAATATAGTATGATCTTTTTTCACATAGTGTAAACAAGACAGTGATGACAACATTCGGGCAAATTTCAGGGCGCCTGGGTGGTTCAGTTGGTTAAGTGACTGCCTTCGGCTCAGGTCCTGATCCTGGAGTCCCGGAATCGAGTCCCGCATCGGGCTCCCTGCTCAGCAGGGAGTCTGCTTCTCCCTCTGACCCTCATGATCTCTCTATCTCATTCTCTCTCTCAAATAAATAAATAAAATCTTAAAAAAAAAATATTCGGGCAAATTTCTTAAAGTAGGATTTGAGCTCAAAGGAAAAACATTTGGTAAAAAGATTAAAATGGTCAGTATTTTTCTTTTATCTTGAAAGTGAATTGCAAAGGAAAACAATAATATCTATTTTAATGTGTGTTGATGAAGTTAACAATCTTTTTATATGCTTATCGGTTATTTGTACTTTTTTCATGAATGTCTAGATACATTCTTTGCATAAATTTTTATTATTTATTTATTGTTTTAAAAGATTTTATTTATTTATTTGAGAGAGTGAGTGAGAGAGCACAAGCAGGAGGAGGGGCAGAGGGAGAGGGAGAAGCAGACTCCCTGCTGAGCAAGGAGCCTGACATGGGGCTTGATCCCAGGACTCTGGGATCATGACCTGAGCCAAAGGCAGACGTTTAACCGACTGAGCCACCCATGCACCACCCCTATTCTTTTATTTTTTAAAAGAACCTCTTTGTCCTTACAATACTACTTATAGGTCAACAATCTTGTTCAAACTGTTTACCTCTTTTTTGGTTTTTCTTTCAGTTTCTAAAAGGTATCTTTTGACATAAAGGAGTTTTATTCTTGTGGAAGTAAATTTATCTTTTTTTGTGGCATCTGATTTTTCTGACATTCTGAGGTTCTCTTCCTACAATCATCCTTTTGCAACTAACACACACATACATGTATACATGATCATAAAATGTAATTAGCTACATTTTGTAATAATATTTTATTTTTCAATTTTTAAATATAAAAGTGCTTACATTTGGAATTCATTTTTACATCAGAGTGAGGTAAAGATATACTTTAGTGTTTTCACAAATATAAACAGTCAGATTTCCTAGTACCATAGATCAAATAATTTATTCCCCCTTATTGACTTAAAATGTCATGTTTATTAGTTACTGAAGCTCACAGACACCTCAGTTTTATTTCTGGATTCTCTATCCCATCAAATGGAATGACTAATATCTTACTGATAATGCAGAGTTCTAATTATTGCACTTTTAAAATACATGTAATGCAGATATGGCTTGTGCCTTCTTGCTTTTTTTTTTTTTCATAATTTTTAGATTTTCTTTCAGTTTTTTCGAGAGAAACATAACAATTACCAGAAACTTTCAAGAGTCCTTTTGATATTGCCCTGGAATATATTAACTTCAGGAAAATTATTTTTTAATAAAATTACCTCTTTATCCAAGAAGCAGGTACATTATTCAATTTATTCAATTTTTCCTTTATGTTCTTCAGTCAAATTTTATCATTTTTTTCTATAGGTACAAAAAATACTTGCTAATTTTACTAAGAGTACTTCATAATTTTGAAGAGATTTCTTTTTTTATTTTTTTAAATTAACATATAATGTATTATTTGTTTCAGGGGTACAGGTCTGTGATTCATCAGTCTGAAGAGATTTCTGTTGTCAGTGGTTTCTTTTTTTCTAATATATCTTATAATTCATTATTTCTGCTCATATAAAAAGTACCTGCTGGTTTTAATATATTAATACCTAATCTTACTGAATAGCATATCTGAAATCATTTAGCTCACTCTTTTGAGTTTTTACGATTACAGTTATATTATTTCTGTATGATGTCTATAACTTCTTTTTGGTGCTGTAATTGTATGATCTAATACTTCCAGAAGAATATTTAAAAACAGTGCTGAGAATAAAAACAGTGTTATTTTCCTCACTTTAATAGGAATGCTTCTACCATTCTGTTATGAAGCTTGAAGTTGGCTTATGGTCAGGTATATATATGTATGTATGTGTATAAATATATATATTTGTCTTACTAAGCTATCCACCTACTTTACCAAAGGTGTTTAGCATTTACATTAGAAATAGTTGTCAATTACTCTTACTCTTAAAAAGCCTATATAAGAGCTGTACCAAATCCAGATAAAGGTAGCACACAATATAAAAACTAGATGAGTGTCACTTATAAATATTGATGACAAATAAATAAAATATTAAGAAATGCTTGGGTGGCTTAGTTGGTTAAATATCTAACTTTGGCTCAGGGCATGATCTAGGGGTCCTGGGATTAAGCCCTGCGACCCAACCAGCTCCCTCCTTGGCAGGGAGTCTACTTCTCCTCTGCCCCTCCCCCCACATGCTCGTGCTCACACACATACACTCTCTCTCAAATAAATAAATAATATCTTTAAAAATAAAAAAAAGAAATAGTTGTCAAATTTTTGACCCATATGGAAGCTATAAACACATAATGTCTCCTCTTTGGAACTATTAATACTGTGAATTATTTCAGTCATTCCTAATATTGAACCATTTTATACTTCTCAAAATTATTTAAATTTTTACAAGTTATTTGTAAAAAGAAAACACAAGATTTTATTAAAGTTGTAAGCATAGTACAATAAAATTTTCTATATTCTTTACCTAGATTGGTCAGCTGTTAACTTCTTGCTATATCTACCTCACCCCCATACATTTATATTTACTGAACTATTTGAGAGGAAATTGCAGATATGATTAGTCTGTTACTCTATATACTTCAGAATGTCTGCAGTATAAACTAGAACATTCTATTATACAACCACAGGTATAATGATAAAATTTAGTAAATTATTAACATTGATATAATGCTATTATCTAACCTATGATTTATATTAAAGTTTTTCCAATTGTCCCAAATGTTTTTTACAGCTTTTATTTTTCTGAAATAGGATCCAATGCAAGCTTGCACATTAAATTCAGTTGTCTCTTTAGTATGTTTTAATATGGAGAAGTTCCTCGGGATTTATTTTTCTTTTAATGACATTAAAATTTTGAACAACACAGGCCAACAGCTCTATAGAATATCCCTCATATTGAGATTTTCTTGTGTCCTAGTGATTAAGTTCAGCCTTTCTGACAGGAATGCCATGGAGTTGTTATGTCTTACTCTGTGCATCACAAGAGACATCTTTCCATCCATGTTTGGTCATGTGGACTTTGATAACACAATGTCTGCCAGGTTAAATCACCATTTTCTTCTGGGTAATTGATAAGTAACCTGTGGAGGTAGACACATATTGAAGACCGTATAGCATCTTTTTTCTCATCTACATTTCACCCATGAGTTTTAGAATCCCTTGATGATTTTTGCCTGAATCAAATAGTATTGTGCTGGTAGTTACATGGTCCTTCAAACTCTGCTATTTGTTTTTATATTTATTGGTTAACATTTTATTATAGGGAAGAGCTTCCCTTCTTCCTAGTTCCCTACTTCCCCCTTTCCTTCCTTCCTTCCTTTCTTCCTTCCATCCTTCCTTTCTTCCTATGAACGCACGCATTCTTTTATCCCCAATGGGTTATAATCCATTACTATCCTTATTATGTATTCTTTCATTGTACTGCCAGATTCCATTTCTTAATATTTTATTCATTTGTCATCAATATTTATAAGTGACACTCATCTAGTTTTTATATTGTGTGCTACCTTTATCTGGATTTGGTACAGCTCTTACATAGGCATTGTAAGAGTAATCAGAAAGCTTTAGAACAGTTGAAACAACATAAAAATTAATCTGTTTTTTTAAGTTTGAAAGAATTTCCTTATAAAGTTTTTGAGATTGAGTAGATTTTTTGGTGTCTCTCTTTCTCTCTCTCTGTGTCCAGTTTTGTGGTTATAGTTTTATTTTATCTTATATGAATAAATGATTTTATTCAGGATAGACTTGTGTAAATACATTTTTATAAATATTTTAAGTTTTTTTATAACTGGTTATTTCCCTGTTCTCATTTCTATTTTGGCATTCTTACACTCTTTTCTGTACCCAGTCCTTGATTTACTTATCTACTGAGTTTTATCTAAATTATTGTTTATTTTTCCCTTGAAGGTATAACCCTTGATCTATGCACCAATTCAGTAATTTTTACTTTTTCTGACTTACAGTATCTTTTTAGGTAATGTTTCCCTTCTGCTCTTCCTAAGTTTGTTTTCTGGTACTTTTTAACAACCTAAGTTTTCTTCTAAATTCTACTTTTCTCTGAGTATAAGTTTGGCAGTAAGTCATGGATTTTTTTTTTTTTTTTAGTCATGGATTTTTATTTGGAGTTTTCCCATTATTGTTATTTCTTAAATAATCTGCAATTTCAGGCTCGAATTTCTCTATGATCCTAAAGTCATTTTCCAGAAGTTTTTATAAATTCAGAATGATTGAGGTTTTATTATTTTGTTTCATGGTTGGCACTTATTTATAATATTATTACATAGCCAGAAATACACAATTTTGATTCTGAGTCTTTTTTTTTTTTAAAGATTTTATTTATTTATTCATGAGAGACAGAGAGAGAGAGAGAGAGGCAGAGGGAGAAGCAGGCTCCCAAGGAGCAGGGAACCTGATGCGGGACTCGATCCCAGGACGCTGGGATCATGACCTGAGCCGAAGGCAGATGCTCAACCATCTGAGCCACCCAGGCACCCCTTGATTCTGAGTCTTATTTGCAATGTTATGTTTCTTTGTAATCTAATATATTGCTAGTTTTTATAAATGTTCCATGAACATTTGAATTGAAAGTCCAGTGTCTGTTTATAAGGTATACATTTCAATGTATGTTAGATCTATTTGGTAAACCTCACTTCACTCAAACATTCTATACACGTACTTACAATATATTTGATCATCAAGGACTGAGAAAAAAGGTGTTAAACTCTCCTACTTCTGTGTTTTGTTGATTTCTTTATGGCTCAAATTCAACTTTATATTATATCCCCTGCTTTATATGTTTTTTAAAATTTGCCCGTTAGTTCTCTATCCAGTTTACTCTAAGATCAAATTTGACAAATGAAACGAAGCCAGGTCCAAACAAAACCTGAGAAGTAAAGCCCATGCTTTGTGCTTTCCCATCCCCCACCTCCTCCCATCCAGCAGAGCTCTTGTTCTTTCCATTGCAGAGCCTCACCTTTTCTCTGGATCGGGGTCAGTAGGCTTCAGGAAGTCTTAGCCTTCTAAGAAAAACTCGTTTTATGCCTACAGTAATGGATCTCAATGAAAAATTGCAGTCTTCACAACAAAGTGAGTAATATATTTGGACACAGAGTATCCCATTGAGGTCCTGGTGTCAGGCTGCCCCTAACACAGCCTTTCTGTGCCAAACCTACTTCACAGTGGTCCTTACACCAGGTCCCCCAAAGTCTCATCATTTTATTTAAGCTCTAAGAGAATGTGCTTTTTCTGCACATACCGTGCTAACATTTACAATATGCCCAGCACTACTGAGGCTGTCATAAACCTTATCCTCAAGCAATAACAACTAACCTTTTCTAGATTCCAGTGATGTAGTATTTGTTTTCAAAGTCTCTCACCTCGACCCCCAGCACTGATATCAAGAAGATTTCCGAAAAATCACACAGATACTAAGGATATGAAGCTGGGTCTGCCTAGCTTCCACATCAGGACTATTTCTCAACTTTTGGGGGCATATGAATTACATAGAGTGCTCATTTAGAATGTCCATTCCAACCCTCCCCAGCCCCAAAATCTAATTCTGTAGGTCTGTCCTGGGGCCCAGAAATCTAAGTTTTTTACCAAAGTGCTCATTTAAGTCTGATGCAGCGGTTACTAGTCCACACCTTGCAAACTGCTCACCGTGCTGGTTGAAGTTGGATGCTTTCACCTGCTTATATGAACCTCAACAAAAAGTAGATTTAAACTCTGATATGAAAGACTAGTAAAAATACTTGATTTTTCTGTTTTCTAATGTCATTTGGTAAAATGCTGAAGAAAAATAAAAGTTTTGTTCTGAGTTATTCCTGCTTTAGGTTATTACAGTATCTAAGAAGGTCTTCATTCCATCAACATAGGTTGTAATTTATGACTCATATTTACAGGGCTTTTAAAAATCCTTTACCCCCCAAATCAAAGTTATTAATATAATTTTCCCCTTTGTATATATAATGTCAAATATAATATAAAGCACTAGAGAGTAAAAAGGAAAGACAGAACAATGAAAAAATAAAGAAGATTTTTTTCTTCTGCCAGAAGGTAAATACTATTGCATCCAGACCGCCCTCCCCCAATCCACATTTTTCTTGAAGATATTTTTGTTGAACACAGAGAGTTCTTTATTCTCTTTTAAATTGTAACAGGAAGAATAACTTGGGTGACTGTTTGACCCTTACCAGTTGGGTAACTTTATTTGGTAAAAAAATATGAGCCATATATTCAAAAATGAGTAGTAGCAAGTGACTGGTCAATAACACCCTTCAAAGGAAAGACCGCAAAATTGAGCCTGGTGGTTAATCCAGGCACAGCTCATTCATCAATCTGGAAAGTTTACTCAATTTCACTCCAAAGTCTCACTTTTTATGATCACTATAGGAAACAGTCCCAGAACCCAGAGTTTAGAGTGGGAGGGTTCCTCGCTGTCTCTTAACAAGATGTTTGACTTTGGACAAGTTGCCAAATACTCTCAGCCTCAATTTACCCATGTGGAAAATAAACCATGCTGTTCATGCAGGGGATTGCTGTGAAGATTAAAATGAGATGATACATATATGTTCCCTCCTCCAACCTTTCTGATGACATTATGGTCTGTGATGAAGCAACAGCATGGCACAGGAGGTCCTGGACTGTTACCACTCCATAAAGCTCTATAGATTTACTTGGATATAGCTACTTCTTATTATCTCCCCAACATCGTTCCATGGTTCCTCATCCTCATAAAGCTATGCTGCATATTACTTATTATTAAATATGGTTTGTCTACTAAATTGGTTGTATATGTGTGATAACTTCATGTAGGTAACTTCAACAGAAAATGAGGGACATCTAACAACACAGGATATAAGAGTCATAAGAGGCCACAGCCTCTGGCCCAGGGACCCTTAGACTTTCAGGTGATGTGTTAGGAGCCGAGGTGGGAAGCAGGTGAGAGGAGTATAATGCACTCTTGGTTCACAATTCTGTTAAACACAAACCCAAGAATATTGGTTGTATGTACCTGGCATCCATAAATGTTTTTTGAAGAAGTTTTTCACTAAAATATTTGAAAACCCACTGAAACTGTCTGGACTTTTCATCCAAGGCAAGAAACATAAAAGAACTGTCCCATTCACATGTCTTCTGGTATCAAGATGCAGGATGAGGCCCTGGGTTTTCCAAGCCTCAGTCAATGTTCTTTCAACTCTAACATTTGGAGGGATATTCCATGTACTGAGACACATACTGGGTTGTGGGATAATTCAGTAGGGGATTAAAGCTCCATGTGTCACATAACAAAGACAGTTTTGACTTCTGTCCTCTTCCTACCCTCGTAATGTGGGAACCATCAAATGGTATATTTTTGAGAAATTAAAAAAAACATAATTGCTATTTTAAATTGATCCTGTGACCCAAGCTATGTTTATTTGGAATATTTTCTTTTTGATATGAAGCTGAGCATCTACTTAAGAAGTTATAAAGGATGACTTTTCAGTAAGTAAGTAGAAGGAGATTTCATTTCCCCAACTGCATACATAACTGAATTTTTTGAACCCCTTGAATGAGTCTAAGAAATGCCTTCCAAAAATCACAACTTCTATGTTAGCTTAAAATCCTGTTTGATATGAGAGACGCCTGGGTAATTTGGGGAGGGCCTGGAGATGGGGGTCATTGTGGGAAGAGGAGCAGGAACTTAGCAACAGCCAAGCAGCACTGTCTCAAAACACACACATTGAAATGAGAGTCCTGCACTCTAATAATGGACTTGGTTCCTGATGAAGCTTTGGCTTCAGCCATTAATCTCTTCGCAGTGGGGGATAAAAACCAAGTTGTGTTGTTTTAGCTGATACTCATTACCAAATCCGTCGGTCTGTTGCTCCACAGCACTGCAAAGCCCCAAAATGCTGAGCAGGGAGCTCAAAGGGTAGGAGTTAATGTTTCTGACCATGAAAACCATTATCAATCCTTCTCCTTCAAATCATCACAACTGCTCTAACAGCTGAAGTAGAGGAAAAACTATTGTCTTCAGCGAAAAAAGAATCTGTCTAGAAAAATGAGGCAAGCAGGATGGGATTAATCCATTTCTTTGGGAAGTTTCTCACCTTCTTACCAAAGAATTTGAAGGTAGGCTGCAAAAGGAGCAAAATAGCTAGAATTAGGAGGAGAGTATCACAGAAGGAGATGTTAGCAGGTACCTGAGATACGGGGTTTGCTTTTGCCCGGAAGCACATTGGGTTAACATGGTTCTATTTTTCTGATCAAAAAAAAAAAAAGTTCCAATAAATGCATTTGCAAAATACATTTTTTGGCACCTATACATTAGATGAACCAGGTATTCATCACTTGGTGCCCTATGTAGAGAATATGGCAATTTTGGTACCTTGGTACCTTGGAAGGAGGATGTAGATGAACGTATGCCCGAGACATTTAACTATAGCTCCCCAGAGGATTGCTGAGACCCCCTTCAAATGCATAATTTCGGTATCAATACTCCATACGAGCTGAGGACATCATTTAAGTGAATTATGACACAATGAAGGCATTTCTGTGCTGAGCACCGGCTGGAAACAAAGGTCACAAACAGAGCAGCTTGGAAGGAGTTTAGTGAGGGATTATTTACGAAGGTGTGGGAAGAGACTACAGAAACGCCAGGTGCCCTAAAGGACCCCGGGACTAACCGAAGCCTGAATTGGGAAGAGAGGAGTGGTTGCCAGGACTTGGGAACAGAGAAGGCTGTAAAGGAAGCTGGAACGTTCAGTGGAGAGTCACAGTTGGCGGAAACGGAGCCCGGAGACGCAGGCTAGGCCAGATTCTCCTCCCGCCGTTCTCATCTCCCGCCCGGGATCCCCAGGCCGAGCCTAAAGAGGAGTCAGAAGTCAAGTCAAGAGGAGGCTGCTGTGCATCCAGGAGGCTCCTGGAGCAGGGGAGATTGGAGGACGGTGGAGAGCAGATGAGCAGGACACGGGAGGACCCCAGCATAGTCCAGAGGATGGAGACAACATGGTCCCTGCGCTGTGGCAGCTTCAGAACCAGACATCTGAGTCCGAACCCCGACTCCACCACTGCCCGGCCGGGTGGCTTGGGCAAATGATTAACTTCAAGGAGCCCACCTCCTCATTTGTGGTATAGCCACCCTTCCAGAGGATTGTAAGGACGAAACAAGTTACAATTTCTCATGCACCCCACAGAGTCTCAACACTTCAGAAACATTAATCACATCTTAGCTGACTTCAGATACTCCGATGGACCAACTGAGCTTCCTGGGGCCTAGCGGTCCTCTGATCAATGAACTGCAGCCAGGATGTCTATCACACGCACAGCTGCAGGGAAAGCCACAGTGATGCCGCAGAGACAGAGCCAAGCAGGCTATTGTTTGCCGCCACAGACGGTGAGGCCAAAGGTGACGGACCTCCGTGAAGGCACTGCTAAAGTACTGCGCACGCGCACATCCGCGCACGCGCACATCCACGCACGGCCGCCAGGCCACTTTCCGGATGGGGGCAAGCCTCCGGTCTGCACGCACGCGGAAGAAAGGGAAGAAAGGGCCATCGCGTGTCCTTGCAGGACACTCACTGACTAAAACCCTACCACATAGCAAAACGATCACTTCACCTGAAGACGCGATGACAGACTGCCAGTTAATGTTAAGGAAAAGCCCTCTAAAATCCTTTTGGTGGCCAGGCAGGGTTTAGATACATAAACCGCCAACTAACACACAGAAACCTCTTTGTCTGTTTTCCAACTTGGGATGAATGAAGCAGCATTGCAGACTCAGGAGCTACCCCCCAAAATCACAAAATACTTCGAAAGGCTGTAAATTCTACATCAGTCAGAAAATTCACTGTATCTTGTTTCAAGGCTCCTAGTAACCCTGTGAGACTCCTTCTTGATGTAGTTAAACCTTGGGTTAATTTATGGAATATCCAAGCATCAGATAAGCTTGCAGGGCAGCCACCTTCCCCCCCCCCCCCCCCTCCCCCGCAGGCTAGTTCAAACAGTCAAGTTCTTGAATAAAAGAAAAATACTTTTTCTTATTCAGAAAACTCCTTCAGCTTTGGTAAATAGATTATTTATGGACTCAGGAGCTATTTTTAGATATATCTTGTCTTCGGAGGATAAGCAACGGAGCCCGAGCTCTCCAACAATGTGTGCCATGAGACACGGAGTCTCCACACCTTGAGCCCGGAGCGCTAAATCAGGAGAGCACCGCAGAGCTGCCCCTTTGTGCTGCTGTGGGTCTGGGAGAGTGGACAGACCTTCTGAGAAACACGAGCAGCTGATGTGCCGGGCATGGGATCCGTCAGTGGGAATGCAGACAAGAGAGAGACAAAGTCTCAGGTTAAGGGAGCCACCAGCTTGTTACAGAGGCTATTGCTCTAGCGAGTGAGAAAGAATATCCATAAAATGAAATAAGATAAGTCAGAGCTTTTGGGAGAAGTTGATGGAGAATGTAATGAATCCGTGATCTTGTATAAGTTCCAGGATGGATGCTCTGAATCCATAATCACATGTTACAGTTATTCAAACAAACAAAACAAGCATCCTTTTAAAAATATCATTGTCCTGAGATCATTTGAATTACAATAAAATTTGAAAACAAATTTCTTTTAGAAGAGTATAGCTCTTTGTGCAAAGTCTGCTCCTCTTGATTAGTTTTCTAGCATTTATCACCACTCTGGGGCAGGCTCGTTTCTAAGCCATTAACTTTTTTTTTTTTTGTACAGTTAATTGAAATAAAGAAATGTTGTGGTGAGGCAATAAGAGGAAATTCTTCTCATAACAAGGAAATTAAGATTTCATTTTATTGCTATTACTATCATTATGGTTGATTGCAGCTTATTAGTGAATTGCAGGACCAATGAGAAACTAGGATATTATGAGCTAGGATACTTCATTCATTGTCATTTATGAGGGCAGGCACGCCAAAGTTCTAAGACGGAAAGGAGGGAAGGGAGACAGGGAGAGAGGGGTGGGATGGGTTTCATCTTCCCGGTACAACCACAGAAGCAAGCTCTGAGCCCCTGTTTGCTGTGGATGGTTAAAGCTGGTAGATGACAGAGAAAAAGGAAGACTGTATCTGTACTGCCTTGTAAATAAGATGAGGAATAATGGCTGGCAGACCAAGACCAATAGGATAGAGGCCATTAGGAGGAAAGGAAGGCCAGCCTTGGGGGATGCCCTGAGGGATCCCAGCTCCTCTAAGTGTCCTGGCATCCTGGCTTTCCAAGGTTGGATCAGTTTTACCTTGAGGGTTCTGTATCGGTATCCTCAGTATACCAGCCAAGACCATGGCAAGAAGTAGAGACGCACTCCCATTTGGTGATAGAGCAGGCTATATTTACAAAGGGCCAGGAAGCCAAGAGGCATAGTGCCAAAGCCAGGGGCTAATAACACTGAGCAGCCTTACCACTAAGGAGAGCAAGGAGAGAGAGCAGTCCTGGGAGAGGGAGAGAGAGAGAGAGAGAGAGAGAGAGAGAGAGAGAGAGAGACTGAAACCTGTGGAACAGAGGTGGCCAGAGCAAGACAACTGTAGGAAATGAGCTGAGCGATAGGCCAGGGAAGGGAGCTGGACAATGAAGGCCCTTGGATCCTGACGTCGTAGGACTTCCGTGCAGTTTGCACATGTCAGCCTCCCAGGGCACAGAACAGAGGCAGAAGGGTGGAGTTATGGAGAAGCACATGAAAGGGGGATTCTGTATATTCATCCAACTGTTGTTGATTGTCCCATCTGGCCCTGTTTACTGAATTAGAAAGATGTAAATTGAGTGGGACTGTAGTCTGGATGTACAACCGTTGAGATAGAGGGGCTGGAGAAGCTGAGGTGGCAGACAAACTACTACCCAGTCGGTATGATAACAGACATTAGGCGGTTCACTAGGTAGATCCAATCCTGGGAACACAATTCCCCCAAAACAAATCTGTGACCACCAGTGGGGAATCCAGGAGATCCAGGGGCAGGTGGCATGCTGATGCCCAAGTAGGTGTTATATTTCAGGAAGTGACCTTGCTATCAGAGTCACAGTCACCATGATGGTGCTCAGAAAGAGCTCTCAGAAAGAGTCTGAGTGGGGGGCCAGGCTGTGGGCAGGTTTTTATGGCATCCACATCCCAGAACAGACAGGAAGCTCGATTAAGGCTAAGGTTTGAATTAATTTTGAATATACCAATAAAGAGTTGCATGGCAACATATTTAAATACTTTATTTTACTGGGTTTCAAAATAGCTGTTATCATGATGGGAAGAGATAGATGAGCCTCCTTAAAACTAGATCTTATTCCTTATTAAATAGAATATTTATTGAACATCTCTGCACTGGGTGCCATCCCAGGTGAAGAGGATGTCAAGAAGAAAAAGACAGATTGCCATGAAGCTTGCTTGATGAAGAGTCTAAAAGTAACTGAAATTTTTATACACAACTGAATGTTAATACTTTAAGAGAGATTTTATGTTTTGTTCTGAGCAGGATTCCAGAACCAGGGCTATTTGTTGACTGACTCACTATGGGCATATTCAGTAAGAACTTGACTGGCCAACAAAGACATCATCTCCCAGTGCCTACTGAACTGTACAAACACACGCCAGCCAACCAAAAATGAGGCTGCATATGAAACTCAGTAAGATCCCATGATTGAGGATGAATTATGACACAACTGTAAGAGGTACATTACCTCTTGGTAATCTAGGTAATCTAGGTAATCTACCTCAATTACCACAGTTGATCAGACCCACACAAAAAAATACCATTAGAGAACATTTTTATCTTGTGCCCCTTCCATTTTGGGGAGAAGGGGATAAACATGGCATCACTATTTTTCTGACCTGTGTCTTCAAAATTCTACATGGGTTGAATCTTTCCTTAAAGTGAGCATGTGATTGGAGGAAAATATTTCTAAAGACATTTATACTCTACAGGCGTTTATTCTATATACCTGATGCCCAGATTTATTCTCAATTAATTTTTTTCAAAATCATCACATTTAAAATTTAGCACTAATAATTGCAAATTCTTAGCACATTCATTCTTTCAAGCAATTATTTTAGTAACTGTCTTTAATCTTCCCTCCTTGACCATGTTGTTTCAAACAATGACAAGGTTTATAACAGAGAGAGTTATTGACTCTATACATCAGAGCATTTTTTTTTTCTAGGACCGGGTACATTAATAGAAAATGAGGAATGGCTCCTGATGGTTGTTTTGAAAAATCTGCACAGTATAAAAATTGATAACAGTTGAGTCACTCAGTGCAGGAAAAGGAACATTAGTAAAACATTTCTCATAAAGAGCAAACTTTTGAACTTTTTGTATTTGCTTTTTCTCTCAGAAGCTTCAGCAGTTTTGTCCACTTTTGGTACAAAATGATCGGAAAGGCCCCACTTTAAAAAAAAAAAAAACTACTTTTCAAGAGCCATGATTTTGTGTGTCCCCGGGGAATTTGGAGGTGAAAGCCAAAAATGAAGGCAATCTTCAAATTCAGGGAAAACTCTGGCAGTCAGCCCTACTCACAGTGAGAACCCTTCATAGCTCTGTGTGCTAAGAAATAAAATAGAAATTCGGGCGTCACCATGGCCATTTTTCTGAAGAGAGATTGGAGTTTCTTCAGCTCACTATTATCCCTGGTGTGAAAGCAGAAAAAAAGCAGTATAAATCACGAAGCTGCTGGAAAAGATTATCTATAACATTACCAAACCTACCATAAAACAGGAGTGGGAGAATTGAAAACTTGCTGAAAATTCATGTCAAATGCGAGTGGATCCTAAAGATTATATGCGTTTGCTTTATTTTATTTTGGGAGAAAGGACAATGATAATATCACTATGAAAATTGAACAAAATAGCTCAGTTTTTTTTCACGTATTAGAAAATGCTAAGGGAAAGAGGCAAGGTGAGAGCATTCTATCTTTTAAACAGGATAAAATAAATATTTGAGTTTAAGGAAATGCCTTGAAAATGAAAAATAATGCAATATATTATCCTTGATTATAAATAGATCTTTCTTATATCCACGTATAGATTACTCTTTGGGCAAATAATGAACTTCTTTGTTGTTCTGCATTGGCATTGCTTTTCTCAAGGGATTTTAGTGAGTCAACCAGGAAGATAGAAAAGGTGAAATAAGCAGCAGTTTAGTAGAGACAATATGTAAATCGCCACCAAAATCATTTCATTTCATTGTTTGCCATAGAGCCACATGGAGCTGTGGGGTGTTGAAATGTTTCTGATTAAAATGAGGATTTTTCAACGGCTTTCTTGATTGGATGAATGTCTACTACTTGCTTAAAAAAAAATCTGACGTAAATTTTAACTACTGCTCTATTACAAATGAATGCTTAAATAAAACTAGGAGATTATCTTTCAAATATCTGTTGATGACTTTATCTGAAAAGAGTGTCAGAATAAAGTTTTGAACCAGTTTAATTTTGATGGTGTAGAAAAGGAGGGAAATGTAATATTTAGGAAACTCTACCACTTAATTTCCTATTTTATCTGGGTCTTTGATAATATATTTAAAACAGAACACTTTATCTCACATTAAGCAAAATCACAAGTTCTGATCCCATGGTTTCCAGTGGCATACAGCTCAGGGTTAAAGCAAAGGTAAAAATCTTTTTCTCTATAGGAAAATCATTATATATTGCCAAGGGAATAAGCAATATATAAAACAGCATATTTGGTATTCTCCCATTTTGGTAAAATGTAACAAAATATAGCAAATATGTTAAATTGTACAGAACTTGGTAAAATTAATATGTAAGTGATGTTTATATAAGAGTGATATATACAGGCAGATGTGATATGCATATGTATGGATGATATATGTATGTGTCATTTATCAGTGCATGCCAGATGTATGCAGATAGAAAGGAGGGAGGGGAAAGACTGGAGTGACATATGCCAAAATGGTAATCTCTGGAAATTTTGGTCTTTTGTCTTTGGGCTATTTGCAACTTTCCAAAATTTCTGCAAGGAGCATATGTGAGTTTTTTAAAATGAGTATGATAGGTGCCCTCTTTGCCTTCCAAGGTCCTGACTGCCTTTCAAGTCACTCTTTTATACCCTGCTGTGTTTCATGGATGGTTGAAATGTATAGACTGCATCCATGGACTCAAATGATTGGTTTGGCCAATTGGATCTCAGTTTGGTTTGGCAACACAAAGCATTTGTGGGGAATTTCAGAAGTCAGTGTGAAGTTGGGCATCTATTTCCCTGGCTCTTTGTTAGTGATGTCATTGAGGATGATTCTATCCCTTGACCAACAATGGCTATTTGCAAACATCCTCCCTCTTTCCATGGGTTTCATTAATAATCCCCTAGCCAGAAGTGCTCTTACTAGTCTTGGGGTGCTGTGCTATTCCTATATCAGGCCCACACCTTTTAAATAATCTCTTCAATATCACCTTATAAATAACACAATTGCATGTGTGATCTTGTTGCTACTGGCAACATACCTGAAACATGGGGATAATTTCTATGACTACATTTTTCTGTAGCTTCACTGTTAATGCTGTTCTTGGGACTTCACTGAGCATGGGACTTCATTGTAGGTAGAGTTCAAGATACACTCATGTCACACCATATATTGCAATGGAATTACTTACTGTGAGAGATGTCAATGTTTGAACTAGGGTAGCTGGGATAAAGTCAACCAGTGTTATGAATCTTTCACTTGTTATTGGGACATAAAGCCATTCTGAAAGTTTTTAGGGTCCCAGATTGCCTTTATAACCATCCTGAAACAAACTCATTTTCTCTCCTACTTCCCAATTTTAATTGCTTTTCCCCATGGTCTTTCCTGATATCACCAATGCATTTCCCATCCAGGTTTGGCATATGTGCTGGGGGCAGGGAACAGTTTCTCTCTCATGATAAGAATCAGCTGGCATAGACAGTATTAAAAAGGATTCCAATTTTTTCTCTTTTTTTTTTTAAGATTTATTTATTTATTTATTTGAGAGAGAGTGAGAGAGAGAAAGAGCACAAGAGGGGGGAGCGGGAGAGGGAGAAGCAGACTCCCTGCTGAGCAGGGAGCCCGATGTGGGACTCGATCCCAGGACTCCAGGATCATGACCTGAGCCGAAAGCAGTCGCTTAACCAACTGAGCCACCCAGGCGCCCTCCAATTTTTTCTTTTAAAAAAAGAAACAAAACAAACTTCCACTCTGACAATGATGAAGTAATTGGAACCAAAATTAAACTCTTGCCTGAAAAGACATGTATATGAGGAAATGATCCAAGGCCTGGGAAAGAAGCATTGCAAAAGACAAATGAAATAATTCCTGGAGCTCACACATGGCCAGGAATACTGTTCGCTCCCTACCAGCCAGACTGTGATAAATCTTGCAAGTAAGTAATAGGGCAAAAAGATGAGTACTCAGAACGATGTTGCCTCAGTAATGAGACTAAAGAAGTCCTATGCTGAAGGCTGCACTGATATTGCTTAACAAAACTAAGAGCAAGCTTTAAAAGAATTAAGCTATTCTCTATTATGCAGCCATCAAAAGGAATGAGATCTTGCCATTTGCAATGACGTGGATGGAACTGGAGGGTATTATGTTGAGTGAAATAAGTCAAACAGAGAAAGACATGTATCATATGATCTCACTGATATGAGGAATTCTTAATTGTAGGAAACAAACTGAGGGTTGCTGGAGTGGGGGGTGGGGTGGGAGGGATGGGGTGACTGGATGATAGACACTGGGGAGGGTATGTGCTCTGGTAAGTGCTGTGAATTGTGCAAGACTGTTGAATCTCAGATCTGTACCTCTGAAACAAATAATGCAATATATGTTAAGGAAAAAAAGAAGAAGAAGAAGGTAGCGGGAGGGGAAGAATGAAGCGGGGGAAATCGGAGGGGTAGACGAACCATGAGAGACGATGGACTCTGAAAAACAAACAGGGTTCTAGAGGGGAGGGGGGTGGGAGGATGGGTTAGCCTGGTGGTGGGTATTGAGGAGGGCACATTCTGCATGGAGCACTGGGTGTTATGCATAAACAATGAATCATGGAACACTTCATCTAAAACTAATGATGTAATGTATGGGGATTAACATAAGAATAAAAAAAAAAAAGAATTAAGCTATTCTCAAAGAACTTAACTCTGTTCCAGAAAGTAACTTACACATATTTCCAGGAACACCAAAACTTCTAGTAATCGACAACAGAAAATCACAATGTTGGGCATTCATTCAGAAATTACCAGGTATGCAGAAGTAGGAAAAAACAACCCACACTGAAGAAAATAATCAGTCAATAGAAATAGACTCAGGAATGAAAAAAGTAATAAAATCAGTAGATAATGACATCCAATGATACACTTCAAAGAAGTACAGCTTAAAAAAATAAATAAATAGGGTGCCTGGGTGGCTCAGATGGTTAAGCATCTGCTTTCGGCTCAGGTCATGATCCCAGGGTCCTGGGATCGAGTCCCGCATCAGGCTCCCTGCTCCTTGGGAACCTGCTTCTCCCTCTGCTTCTCTCTCTTTCCCTCTCTCTGTCTCTCATGAATAAATAAATAAAATCTTAAGTAAATAAATAAATAAATAAATAAAATAAAAATAAAGAAGTACAGCTTATTGTGTGTCAAGTTTACTACAATAAAGCTGTAAGGCTTTTTTTCCAAATAATCAGTTGACATAAGTCACTTGATATTTTTCCTTCCACAAAACCAGCCACCCACTCTCGATGTGGCCACAATCAAAGGAAGGAGGAAACTGCAAATAATGATTATAAGAATGTCCCTTCTGTCTTCTTCCTTTAAGCTGTCTTTCCTGTTTTATTAAGTTGCCCATAGTGATCCCAAAAGATGCAATGCCCAAAGTGATTTGCCTGGCAATCAGAAAGTTGAGGAGCCAGAAGTGAAGGGAAAGTAAAAGCCAGAAGGAAGAATGAAGTGAGGATGCCACAGCCACGGCAGAGAGCTGGCCTGCATCGTTCCATGCCCACAGAGAATTCCACAAGTACAAATAAGGCCACTGACTGTTGCTCCTAGAGGCTGCAAAACAAAATCTGTCCAACTTCATAGTGAGAACCCAAGTAAGTGAACACAAGCAAAACAAATCTTCCGTGGCATGGTATAGTTATTTGTCCAAGGGCAGTATCGCAACTTTCTTATTCTCATAGGCATGTCTGTGCTGAGGACCACACAGTCAGGGGAGTTGATAACAAGTGTGAAGAGTGGAATTGAGACAGGAAAATTAATGTCTTACTCTTTCAGATGCGTTCAAAGTACAAGTGCATTAACTCATTTGATTCCCACAAATTGCTTGTAAAGCAAGCAGCACCAGCATAATCATCCCAGTGTCACCAATGAGGAGAGAATGGAACACAGAGGCATTAATTGGAATGAGGTGTTCTTGTCATGGCCAACTCAGGTGTGAATATCCCATATGGCTCAAAGCAAACCCACTCTGATCTGTTACCTGTGTATCTGGACCCTGAGCCAGTGGGGCTCCAGCCTTTATCTTTGAAGTCTGGTAGAATCCTGTGGAAGACACCTTTTCATTGTCAGGGCCTGTTTGGGAATGTGGTGTTAAATACTTTTTACTAAATGAGAAAATAAACATCTAGGGAAACTATCAATGCAAAGATAAGGATGAAGAATCCGAAGGGAAGACATGAGCCAATCTGTCGCTGTTTGTTTACTATGCATTAGCAGAAACCATCAATATAGTCGGCATATTTTCAACTGAAGAGACATCACAATTAAACGACTTCTGTGAAGCACTTTGATGAGCTTGAATAATATTCTCAGTTACCAACACCAGAGTTGAGTCTTCCATTATCATGAGTTTTCTCCTTCAGCATTAGTCCAAGCTGGAGAGAACCAGAGACTTCTGTTGGTGCAATAAAAACATAAATAATTAAAAAGATTTAGGTTGCCCCTTCCTTTAACATTTCCTATCCAAAAAGGCCATAAGCCACTTCAATAAAAATGACTCATTTTTTAAACCCTGTGTCTGTATTTAGGTTACGTGTTTCCATTTGTTTTATGCATCTGACACAGCAAGAATTAAATGACCTGTTCTACAATGTCCTAGATATGGGACAACCTCTCAGTACTGCCAGCAAAGGGAGGCTACAACCGTAGATTTCACAGGAGACCACCCACCACTTTCTCCTTCTTCCAGGGATTTCACCATCCATGCTCTAAAGCAGATCATTAGACACAATTAATTAACTCTAATAGGGGAGCCCTTTTAAGAATAAACAGTCTGGGAGCACCAATAGCAACAACTATATCTACTAAGTGCCTGGTGCCTAAGATCCTTTCTTTAATCAAAACACTCAAACATAAATATGCATGGTTAATTCTGTTTTCTCCATTTTGCAGACTTAAAATGATAATGGATTTGACTAAAATCTCCATAAATAACCAGGAGAAACTGGATTTGACTCAAGTTCTCTCTGACTTGAACATCTCATCAATAAACCTTTCTTTCAAAAAAAAAAAAATATATGACTCTGGTCAATTAGTAGAAAAGGATATGAGATGTCAATTGCTTTAACAGTTGTCATCAAAACAAGATTATGACCATGTAGTAAGGCAGATGGGAAAGAATTCTATTATTTAACTTCTTTAGGGAAAGCAATTTCCCAAATTGCTTCCATGCCCACCCTTAGGCCATTCTATACCTGTAAATTCAGTTCTGAAATGTTGCTCACTCTATGAGTAGGCTGTTCTAGTTCTACTCAATCCCATCTAGACAGTACCTAGCTGTAGTAATAATTAATACACACCAAGTGCAGGAACATGACACAGCTAATCCACGTTTCTGGCAATTTCTCAGCCTCTATGTATTGCAACAAGATGGAATTTAACATCATAATTGGATTACAAGCAACCCGGCAATGCAGAAAATGAATAGATTTGGGAGTCAGGCATAATTGGATTCAAATCCCAGGTTCATCACTTAACAACTGATTAATCTTAAGAACATCACTTAACCTCTCAGAGTATTATCTTTCTTATCTAGAAAATGGGTTAATACAACTTTCCTTATACATATTGATAGGAGTTTTAAATGAGATAATGCAAGCAAGATACTTGGTGATAAATTAATAATTGTAACAGTTATTATTATCATAGAAAAATATTTATATATAACAGCTCAATTGTTCTAGAATTAATTTGATCTCCTTTTATGTATGCCTGTGGACTTACTAATAAAATACCCCTCAACATACTCTTCCATACAAGTTTCATTTGTGAGAAAACACTGCAGTGTTGTCTGAAGTAAGCTGAGGAAATGTTGAACACTATGATTATCCCCAGATTTGGAAGGACAAGGAGAAAACTAGGAACAAAATGGATGAACACTTTCTGGTTCTATAATAAAAAGATGGAGCAACAAGGAAGTGTCCCTCAGTTTTCTTTTTCCCTTCTAACTCGACTCTCTGATACCATCGTGCATGTTTTTTGACATGTGCATAACATCCTCCTAATCTGGAAGGGGATTCTAGAAGCAAGAGATAAAATTTGAGAGGGACACTTTTAAAAATCTCCTTGGAATCATTTTTTTGGCAGTTGACTTTCAACTTGAGCAAATTAAGACAGAAAAATATGCATGTAAACATCTCAAACTAAATGTCCTTATTTGAAATCTATCTATTTAAAGTGATTTCACATCAAAGTAGTTAATTCACTGCCAGAGTGGGGAGAAAAATCCAATTTAAGAGGAATACTCCAATTCCTTGGGGTATACTCCTGTAGGGGAAGAAAAATATTTCTCCCTCTATTCTTCTGAGTTCTTGGCTGGGACCCCTGTAATAAAAGACAGATTAACAAGAGAAAAACAGTTTACTAATATGTATTCCTCATGTACACATGGGAGACACCCAGGAAAAAAATCAGTGCCTCAAAGGGTTGGCTGAGAACTCCAGTTATTATATAGCATCTTTAACAAAGAACAATAAATTTGTGGAGAAATGACAGGACAAAGGAAAACAGTTTTAGGTTTCTGAGGTCAGCAAACTGGGGGAAGGTCAACTAACAGTATAGACTAGTCGGTAAAGTTTGTTATGTAGATTTCTCTGGTACCATTCCCAGGCTGATAGGCTCTAAAATTATCTCCAGTGAGCAACTTTTGTCCTTCCTGGTAGAGAAGGAAGGAGGGACACCTTTAAATGTATATCCTGCTTTTAGGCAAATGGGGAAAGGAACAGGGAGCTTCTTTTGTATCTGCTTCTTCTCAATTGCCTTCAGCTCAAAACACTCCTTATGCCAAAGTGGCATATTCTGGGGTGGCATATTCTGCCACCCTTCATTCCCAACCGAGAAACCTTGACTGTTAGGCAATGGATTTTTACAAATACCAAGAGAAAGCACTGAGAGACAAAGCTCCATGACCTCCAGGTGCCCACAGTCCCAGCTCTTTCTCTGCTTCCTTAAAGAACTTAACAAATGAACATATCATTTATCATTCCATTGTCTTTATACTGCAGAAAACTCAGTTTACACTGAATTAAATAATAATGGGAATTTATTGACTTATGTACCTGAATGTCCAGTTATGGAGTGGAATACAGGATTCTTAATCCAGCTGTATAGGATGCCATCTGTTCACTAAGTCTTTCATAGTACTACAAGGCATAGAGTGGCTGCAGGAACAATCTGCCCACTGGTGAGTGGTTATCTTTGATGAGGGCAATAGAATATGTTAATAGACATAGCCAAAAGTGACACCTTGGAGCTAGGGATCAGTTTTCTCCTACGTGCATGAGCTGTTGGGGGAGGAATGCATACACTAACAAACATCTGGTATTATTTGAAAGAGGCAGAGGAGAATGGGCACTGGGTAGGTATACAAAAAGTAAAATGAAAACAGTATAAGCCATCATTATCTCGGACCTCTGTGATTTTAATGGGGAAATTCAAACTAGCCCCCATTAATTAAGAAATGAATCAAAATACAGCAGAAAAAAGTGATCTACACTACTTTGGAAACAGACTAACTCTTTAAAACGAGCAGACAGAAATAATATCTATCATAGAATCTGTGTCCATTAGGAATGTGTTTGATTACGTGCAATGGAACAACTCAAAATACCAGTAAATTAAGCAAGTTAAAAGGTTTTTTTCTTATGTAAAAGAATATAGAAAGATCTGGTATGGTGACTCCTTGAATTAAAAAAAGAAGGAAAAAATAATGAAGCGACCCCTAGCACCTATTTTCTGCTCTTCAGTGCTGGCTTATATCTTCACTCAGCTCAAAGTTTAAAGTATCTGTTAAAGTTCTAGTCATTATTTCTACATTGCAAGCAAGTAAGAGGAGCAAGAATGAAAGGAAAACCAGAAAAGTACTTGCCACTCCCCCACCACCCATTTTTGAAAGAGACTTCTTCACAGTCCTATACAACACTTTTGCTTGCTTCAGATTGGCTAGACTCTTGTCACATGACCAAATTTATGTGACAAGAAGACTGCCAAGAAGTGTAACTTTTTAGTAAGATACATTGCCTACCCTTTGGAACCAAAGGACAAAAACAAGAATAAATATTGGAAACTATTAATGATATCATTCTTAGAACCATGAAAATGATCTAGAACAACCAAAACAAATTGAAAGAAAAAGAACAAATTTGGAAGGCTTATATTATTTGTTCTCAAGAATTATAATAACAGTAAAATAATCAAAAGAGTGTGGCACTGGCATAAGAATAAATATATACAACCACAGAACAGAACACAGTATACAAAAACAGATGTAAACAAATATAGTCAATTTTGGGCAAAATTTCCAAGGGAATTCAATGGGAAAGAAAAGTCGTTTGAAAGAATGTTTGATCTAACAGCTGGATATCAGTTTAGGAAAAAACTTAACCTCAACCATTGTTTCACAACATATATAAATACAAAATAGAACACAGGAGTTAAGTGTAGGAGATAAAATTCTAAAGTTTCTAGGAGAAAATATAAAAGAAAATCAATGTATCATGGGTTTAGGCAAGAATTTCTCAAAGAGGACACAAAACCCACAAACAATATAAGAAAAATATGATAAAACTGACCTCATTAAAATTAGAAACTTGTGCTCTTCAAAGGATAGAGTTGGGAAATTGAAAAGGTAATCCGCAGAGTGAGAGCAAATGTTTACATAACACATATCAGACTAAGGGCATGGGTCCAGAGTTTAAAGGAAAGTCTTAAAACTTAAAAATAAGTAAGAAACCCACTGATTGAAAAATAGGCAACATTTATCAATAGACACACACAGAAGACAATATATGAACAGCCATTAAAAATATAGAAAGTTGCCCAATACAATTAGTAATCAGGGCAATGAGAATTTTTTTTTAAAGATTTTATTTATTTATTTGAGAGAGAGAGAGCACATGAGAGGGGGGAGGGTCAGAGGGAGAAGCAGACCCCCCCGCTGAGCAGGGAGCCCGATGCGGGACTCGATCCCGGGACTCCAAGATCATGACCTGAGCCGAAGGCAGTCGCTTAACCAACTGAGCCACCCAGGCGCCCAGGGCAATGAGAATTTAAAACCACAATGAGCCATTACTATTAGGTCACTTTCATGACTAAAATTTAAAAACTGGCAATATTCAAAGTTGATAAGAAGGTAGAGCAACTGGAACTCTAATACATTGCTGGTAGTAGCACAAAATGGTGCAGTTGGAAAACAGTTTCAAAGTGTCATATGAAGTTAAGTATATACTTACCATATGAACCAGCTATCCCACTGTTTATTTATATCCCACTACAATTTACTCAAGAAAAATTAAAAGATCTGTCCACACAGAAATGCACTTGAGTATTTATGGCAGCTTTATTCATGATGGCTCAACATGAAACAATTCAAATGCTGATCGACTGGTGAGTGGATTAACAAATTATGGTATATTTATAGTATGGAATACTATTTAGCAATAAAAACAAACAAAATACTGACACACAAAAATATTACACTAAGTAAAAGGAGAAACACAAAATAATACATACTGGATGATTCAGTTTATATGAAATTACAAAAGAGGCAAAACTATAGAGTCAGAAAATAGATCAATGGTTGCCTATGTTGGGGACAGGGGGATATTTTCTAGTTGCACAGGAGCACAAGAAAATTGATTTTGATGGTGGTCAGAAGACTGTGTACAACTGCTAAAATCTATCAAACTTCAAATGGGCAAATTGAACTGTATATAAATTCTACCTCAGTAAAGTGAGGTGAAAACAAAGAACTCATAAACAAGTAAGTAAAGGTATGAATAGCTGGTGGCAAATGCTAAGTCTAAGGCCAATAAGTCTAAAGAACCATTAATAACTTTAATTGACAAATAGAGTGTAGATATTATAATCCCCCCAAAAATATGTAATGTAAATAATGTAAAATTACTATCATTTAATAGACAGGGACAAGAATTTCAATTTCATGCCCTTAAAAACACACAAAAGATAATAATAAAGAAAAAGTAAAATTATTATTCAATATAAAGTTCAAGAATGAAAGCACTGAACAAAGAGGCTTATTTTCTTATTAAAGGAAGGTATGGTACATAATGGAGATATACTTGCCACGAACCTATAGGTTACAAAAAGCTACAGCCTTAAAATAGAAAATTTACACACATACACACACACATATATATACATATATCAGAAATTACTAAAATTATAAAGAAAACCTGACAAAATCAAAATAGATACTTTATAACATCTCAATTGGACATTGACATTGTAAGTAGAAATAAACATGATAATTGACTGTTTAAACAAAAGTAGTAATGTACTGTGGGATTTTAATGTATGGAAAGTAAAATGTGTGACAAAAATAATACCAAGGCTGGTAGGGATGAAATGGAAGTATACTATTATAAGGTTGTTATCCTATATGTAAAGTGGCATAATATTACTTAAAAAGAGACTGTGTTGAAAATGTGTGTTATAAAAGTCTATAAACCACAATTAAAAGGCAGAAATTTTCAGATTTGCTAAAAAAAGCAAGACTCTACTTGATACTTCCTACTACAATATACATTAAATATAAATAATTTTTTAAAGTAATATTTTACTCTTTACAAATTTTTAAAATTTGTAAAAATTTTTACTTTTTACAAGTTTTTAAAAGTAAAGCAATGGAAGAAGATATACCATGCTAACATGAAACAAAAAAAAGAAATCTAGAGCAACTATATTAATATCAAAGTAGATTTAGAGAAAAACCATTACCAGAGATAAAGTAGTATATTTCATAATGATAAAAGTATCAATTCAGGAAGGGGACATAAAAATCCTAAAAGTTTATGTACGTAATTATACAACTTCAAAACACATGACCCCAAAACTGCTGGAACTGCAAGAATGAAAAACATAATCCACAAATATAGTAGGAGAGTTCAATGCTCATTTAACAATAATTGATGGAACAAGCAAAAAGAAAATCAGTAAGGATATAGAGAAATTGAACACTATTGACCAATTTGTTATTTTTTAAATACTCAACACAAGATCAAAATTCACGTTCTTTTCAAATATACAAACAACATTTAGCAAGACAGACTATATTCTGAAACAAATCTAGATACATTTTAAAGAATTCCTGCAAACTATGTTCTCTGTCACAACAGAATTAAAATAAATAAAAGAAATAATCAAGAAAATCAACAAACATTAGGAAACTGTATAACATACCTCTAAGTGATCTATGGGTCAAAAAAGAAATTAAAAAAGGAAATTTAGAAGTATTGAAATAAATGAAAATGATAACAATAGCATCTAAAAATGTGTGGAATGTCACTAAAACAGTATTTAGGGGGAAATTTATAGCACTAAATGTCTATATTAAAAATTTTTTTCGTATCAGTGACCTAAGCTTCTACCTTAACAAACTAGAAACAGAAGTGCAAATTAAATCCAAAAAAAAAAAAGGATAGGAAATAATACAGATTAAAATCAAAATCTATGAATTAGGAAATAGGAAAAAATAGATAAGTCAAGAAACCAATGGCTGCCTCTTTGAGATCAATAAAATTGATAAACCTGTAATCAAATCAGGAGAAAGAGAGAGAAGACACAAATTACCATTATCAGCAATAAGAGAACTAATATCATTACAATTAGAACACATACTAGAAGGACAATAAGAGAATATAATGAACAGTTTTAGGCTTATATATTTGACTACTTAAGCCAATTATACAAATGCCTTGAAAGATACAAACCACTAAAGCCTACTCAAAAACTGGAATAACCCTTTTAGTAACAAAGAAATTGAAATTGTATTTTAAATTCTTCCCACAGGGGCACCTGGGTGGCTCAGTTGGTTAGGCGACTGCCTTCGGCTCAGGTCATGATCCTGGAGTCCCAGGATCGAGTCCCACATCGGGCTCCCTGATCGGCAGGGAGTCTGCTTCTCCCTCTGACCCTCCCTCCTCTCATGCTCTCTCTCTCTCTATCTCATTCTCTCTCTCAAATAAATAAATAAAATCTTTAAAAAATAAAATAAAATAAATGCTTCCCACAAAGGAAACATCAGGCCAAGATGATTTCACTTGTGAAGTATACCAAACATGTAAGAAAAAATAATACCATTTATACACAATCACTTCCAGAAAATTGGAAAAAGCAAATAGTTCCAAACTAATTCTATAAAGCCAGCATTGCCTGAAACCAAACCCAGATAAAAACATTATAAAAAAATAAAACTATAGACCAATATTTTCATGAAAATACACATAAAAACCCCAAACAAGGTTTCAGCAAATAAAATCCAAAGACATGAAAAGGATTATACATCATGTCCAAGTAACATTTATCCCAGAAATATAAGGTCGGTTTAACACTGGAAAATTAATCACTGTAATTATTCATATTAACACACTCAGAAAGAAAAGTCATGTAACTATCTTGACGGAGATAGAAACATACTCAGTAAAATCTATCATCCATTCCTAATAAAATTCTCAGCGACTTAGGAATAGAAAGGAACTACCTGAACCTGACAAAAGGCACTATGAAAACCTACAGCTGATATCACACTTAATTCATGAAAGATGGGATGCTTCCCCCTGAGCCAAGAAACAGGACAAAGATGTTTGTTCTTACTACTTTAATATTGTACTGGAAGTTCTAGTCACTACAATAGA
Organism: Mirounga leonina; assembly: GCF_011800145.1. NCBI lineage: Eukaryota > Metazoa > Chordata > Mammalia > Carnivora > Phocidae > Mirounga > Mirounga leonina. The sequence continues at coordinate 763,070 of NW_023270619.1, forward strand.
CAAGAAAAAGAAATGGAAGGAATCTACATTAGAAAAGCAGATATAAAGCTGTCCTTATTAGCAAAAGACATGATTACCTAAGTAGAAATTTGATGGAAATGTCAAAAAATCTACTAGAATTAATGTGATTGGAGCAAAGTTACAAGATACATGATCATTACTTAAAACTCAACTGTATTGGGCGCCTGGGTGGCTCAGTTGGTTAAGTGACTGCCCTTCGGCTCAGGTCATGATCCTGGAGTCCCGGGATCGAGTCCCACATCGGGCTACCTGCTCGGCAGGGAGTCTGCTTCTCCCTCTCCTGCTCCCCGCTCTTGTGCTCTTTCTCTCTCTCACTCTCTCTCTCAAATAAATAAATAAAATCTTTAAAAAAAACAAAAAAAACTCAACTGTATTCCTGTATATAAGCAACAAACAACCAGATTTTGAAATTTAAAAGTTGATATCATTTGCAATAGCATTAAAAATATAAAATATTTTGGGATGAATTTAACAAAAATATGCAAGAGGTATGCACTAAAAAGTACAAACATTGTTGGGAGAAATAATAGAAGACCTAAATAAATGAATAAATACATCCTGTTAATGGTTTGGAGGACTCAATATTGATAGAATGTCAATTCTCTCCAAATTGATTATAAATTCTAGCAAAACCAGTCAAAATACCAGCAGGCCTTTTTTTTGTGAAATTGTTGAGCTGATTCTAAAATTCACACAGAAATGCAAAATATATAGAATAGCAAAAACAACTTTGAAAAATAACAATGAAGTTGGAGGACTTTTACACTACCTGATTTCAAGATATGTTAAAAAGGTAATCAGACATGTTGGTATTAGACTCAAGATAGAGGAATAGATCAATGAAACTAATTACAAAGCCTGGAAATAACCCATACAAATATGGTCAGTGGCTTTTTGACAAAAGTAGTATTAAGACAATTTAATAGAGAAAGGAGAGTTTTTTCACCACATTGTGCTAGAATGATTGGATATCTAGCAGCAAAAATAACAACAACAACAACACAAAAAAAACTTCAATCTGTGCCTCACACCATATTAAAAAAAAACTTAAAATGAATTATAGAACTAAGTGCAAAACCTAAACTATAAAACTTCTAGAAGAAAAAATAGGAGAAAATCATTGCACCCTATGTTAGGCAAAGATTTCTTAGATACAATACTGAAAGCATGATCCATTAAAAATCAAAATTGATAAATCAAAGTTCATCAAAATTAAGAATGTCTATTCTTCCAAAGAGTAGAAGAAAATGAAGAGACAATTCAAGGACTGGGAGAAAAATATTTTCAAATTACACATTGGATAAAAGACTTCATATTAGTTATCCACTACTGCATAAAACATGACCCCAAAATTAACAGCTTAAAACAACACATTTATCATCTCACAGTTTCTATGAGTCAGAAATCCTAGCATAGCTGAGCTGCATCTTCAGCATTAGGGTTTTTGACAATATGTCCACCAGGAATGCAATCTCATCTGAAGGCTCAGTTAGGGAAGGATCCATTTACAAGCCCTTTCTCATGATTTTCAGCAGGATCCAGTTTCTGAAGGGCTGTTGGACCGAGGGCCTCAGCTCCTCATCAGCGACTGGCCAGAAGTCACCACATGTTCCTTGCCACGTGGGCCTCTCCAGCTTGCATCATCAGAGTAACATGCATGAGAAGCCAGAGAGAAAGTACCAGTCAGAGAGAGTACTAGTAAAATGCGAGTCATGATCTTTTGTAACCTCATCGCAGAAGTTATACCCCATTACTTTTGCCTACTTTGTTTATTAGAGGCTATTCCCTCAGTCCATCCCACGCTCAAAATGAGATCACACCAGTACATGAACCTGTGGAGGCAGAATCACGGGGGACCATCTTAGTAGTCTGCCTACTATAGACATCTTCCTGGAATATATTTTTAAAAAAACCCTTAAAGCAGAACAATTAAAAAATAAAACCAATTAAAAATGGACAATTTGAGCAGATGCTTTATGGATGAAGATGTACCAATGGCACATGAGCACACAAAAGTATTCAACACCATTGGTCATTAGGGAAATGCAAATTAAAACCTTAATGAGGTATCATTGCAAACCCATCAGAATGTATAAAATGAAGAGACTGGATACAACAAGTGTTGGAAGGGGCTAGGGCAGTTGGAACTCTCATATGCTGCTGATGAATATTAAAAATGGTACAATTCCTTTGGAAAATCATTTGGCACTTTCAAAAATGTTAAACCTATAATTACTGTAGAATTCAGCCATTCTACATGTAGATATTGCTTCAAGAGTAAGAAATACATATATTCATACAAATATGAATCTATACTAATGTTCATTGCAGCCTTATTTGTATTAGTTAAAACTTGGCAACAATCCAAATTTTCATTAGCTGATGAATGGATAAACAAATTGTGTCATATGTTATAGTGGAATACTACTCTGCGGTATTAATTAATGCTCTCAGAAAGTGTTTTTATTACTGCAAATTTTGTGATTGTTTCCCTGAAATGTCCAAGAATTCAGTAAATATTTGAAAATAGTATATTCAATAAGAGAAATTGCCAAAATGGGTAAGTATAAAATAAGATATAAAAATTAAAATTTTCAATGCTATTAATAAATAGTTAGAAATATTATGACTAAAACTTTCCTTTTCAATGCCAACAAATTATAATATACATAAGTACACACATACCATGTATTGTATAAGGTTTATAAGGAAAAAACTAGAAATAGGTACTGAAAAACTTAACCGACTTAAGTAAATTTATAGATATAATTCATTTTTATAGGGGAAGACTCAAAACTGATAAGATTCTAAATTTCTCCCAAATTAATTTATAAATGCAATGCAATTCCAGTGTAAATTTCAATGTTATTTTGGGGGGAAAGTGGTACTTGAAAACTGTCAATCTGATTTTAAAATGTGTCTGAAGGAGGGTCATGAGATCAAACTTGGCCTCAGGCTCCATGCTAAGCATGGAGCCTGCATAAGATTTTCTCTCTCTCCTTCTCCTTCGGCCCCTCCCCACCTCCCTCCTGCCCTCTCAAAAAAAAAAAAAGTGTCTGAAAGACAAACCATGGGAAAAGATTCTGAAAAAGTAGAACAATATGTTGGAACTTATGCAACAAATGGAAGGTTTTGCACTTAGTTCTATAATTCATTTTAGAATGAATTCATTTTAAGTTTTTTTTTATATGGTGTGAGGCACAGATTGAAGTTTTTTTGTGTTGCTGTGGATTTTAAATCTATAGTGGAAAACGAATTATTCAATAAATAATGTTGAGGCAAATTATTGTCATTAGAAATAATAAAAATGGATACTTACCCTTATGACATAACCTAGATGGGTTAAATTGGATATGAAAAAAAAAAGACTATATAAAAAAGTAAAAAATTACAGCTCCGTGCATTTATGCCCTAGGAATGTGAAGTCTTTTCTAAGAATGACACTAAATGCAGAAACTGTAAAAGAATTAATGATATATTTAACTATGTAAAAATTTTAAGTTTCTGTTCTTCAAACATTTTTTATAAAAGATGAATAACAAACTGGAAGAAATATTTCCATTTTATATGCCAAAGACCTATAGCATTTAATGTACAAAGAGTTATTACCAAGTAATAAGAAAGACACAATACAAAACTGGATAAGACATGATAGGCAATTTACAAATGGCCAATAAATACAAGAAAAGGTAATCTATTATATAATAAAGAAGAAATACAAATAAACACAAGGATTTTGCATTTATAGTAAGCAATTTTTAAAATATTCACAATATGCATAGTTGGCTATCCATATTGTAAAAAGCACATTTATGGGCCATTTTGGACATTCTATCACCAAGCTATTAAAAATTATAACTTTGTTCATGAGCATGCTAATATATCCTTAAAGTAGTCAAGTGGGAAAAGCAACTTATCAAAAACCATTAAAATGATCCCAGTTAAAAAAAAATGCACATAGACACCTATTTGTGCATGCATGTAAATCCTCAGAGAAAAGTCTATAATGCAAGAGTCAGCATTTGTTCCCATTGTGTAATGAAAAGAACATGATTGCAGGTAGGGTAGTGATGGGGCATGAGGTAGGAGGTCTACTTTGGTTGCGGACCTTAATTCTCAACACATCACTGGTTGTCATTTTTGCTGCTGAATGCTCCTGAATGCAGGGACTCTCCCATCCAGTCCTCCTAACATCCAACCTGTCTCAAAGGTGTGGGAATGTTGGCATAATTATGCATTTTGAAAGTGTATATTTTAAAATTTTTCCATGTCAAAATGCTAGAGGACAAAATGGAATCAAAAATGGGACCAAAATGAGTCTATTATATTCTCATTATTACATCAGTCCCATGCAGGACCTGAGCCAACAGTTGCCTTCCCTTTACAAAGAAAGGAAAGAAGTCATGGTCTGTGGGTGCTCTTGTTACAATGTTATAGAAGAATTGCAATTACTTTAAAAAGCCAAAGATAATGTATATTAACTAGATCTGAGGAACTCTTCCAAACAACATTATCTTCTCAAACAATTTATTTTACCAAATGAAGTTGAAAAGCAAACTGCAGAGCCAAGCAGTGTGTGTGAATATTCTGGTTCCACTACTCCACTTTAGCTATCAAGCACCAGACCCTTCCCTTGCCAAAATTTAGACAATGGAATAACAGTGGAATAATGCTATTGCAGAATAATTTTTGAAATCATTAAAGAGACCAAAACCTAGAGGGAAAGGAAATTGTAGAGAAACTGCATTATTTATGAAGTTAAACCATTTCCTGGAATGCATCCACAATGGCTGTTATTGAGCAGGGAGACCTTGACTGCTGTGATCAAGCCACTCAAATCTGCCCCATGTACATGATCTAGCAGGTAGGCGGTTCCAGCCCATGCTGATGATGTGAATTGCAAAAATGTGCAATAGTGTACATGCTACAGTTCATACTACTTTAATCATTGTCCTTAAAACAGATATGAACTGTTACTTACAAAAACTCAATGAAATGTTTCTAATGGCGTTATTGCCTAATTATATTATGCAATTGCTCAGTTTCATCTTTGTGTTCTATTATTGCTCAGTAATTACATAAGAGTCCAATGTGCATAACTTTACCTGTTTTTCTTTCATCCTTGCAACTCTTAGGTAAACTGCTTATTTACACTCCCATCTTTTTACATAACTCTTGCTAAAAAAAAAATAATAATAATTGTACATTCAGCTGTCTCAAAGCAGAATAATCAAAGTGTTCTCTCTATTCTTCATTGTCACCTCTCGCTTCAAGAAATTCAAATATCTTCTTCGCACCCATCCAACCTCAACATTCAGGAAAATGAATCGGTCTTCTTTGATCCCTCTGTCTGATACAACACACACATACAGCTATCACAAGTTGGCCTCATGAGCATGAGACTGTACAATTCATAGACACAAACTGTCTCCTTATGGATCTTCCTCACCACTTAGCTGCTGCTTGAACCTGTTTCCCATTCAGTGATCACAGCTAGACAAACCTTGCCTCCTTCTAGATCTGTTTCTTGTTCACCTTTGTCAGATAATTCCCCTTGATGCACAATTTATTATTTTTTTAAAGATTTATTTATTTATTTATTTGACAGAGACACAGTGAGAGAGAACACAAGCAGGGGGAGTGGGAGAGGGAGAAGCAGGCTTCCCTCCGAGCAGGGAGCCCGATGCGGGGCTCAATTCCAGGACCCTAGGATCATGACCTGAGCCGAAGGCAGACGCTTAATGACTGAGCCACCCAGGCGCCCCTCCTTGATGCACAATTTAATCTACCCTTTGTCCTGAATGGAAAACAACTCTTTAAAATGACAGTGAATAAGAGAAGTGACCCATATGCAACAGGACAGGAAAAATGTCCTGATCCTTGAAATTAATGCATTGTATAAGGAATTATTGATAATTATCCCATTAGTCAGTGAAACCAAGAAACATCAGTGAGTCTTGTTGTTCTCCAAAGGCAGAAACTGATTGAGTCTACAATGAATGGGTCTACAAATACGAATTAGTATCAATCCTGAATGAATAAAAAACTTGAAGGAAAAAACCTACCCATTCAAACATTTTTAGCCAAAAGGTGAATCCATCATGTTGAAGTAAAAAACAATCAACAAGCACTTACTAGCTACTGAGTCAAATAAGACATTTTAAAAATATGATAGACTAATTAGAAATTAATGACAGTAGTATTTATTAAATGTGACCTGCATAATTTCTGATTTGGGAAAATACTGCTTTTTGTGGTCTAATACATTATTCATTCTTTAAATGTATTCAATGAACAATGACAGTCATTCTTGATGTGTAGGATAAAAAGTTCATATGCATGTATTAAAATAGCTTACACTATTTAGTAAATTTTTAGTCACTTAGTAAAACTCTAGTGATTTAGTAAGTTTTAACTCTTCTATTTTCTTCACTACCATTAGCCTTAGATACTGAGAAATATTTTAAAGTCTCCCAATGCTATTTCATTTCTGTCAATTTCCCATTGAATTACTAAGATCTTTTGCTTTATATATTTTAAAGCAATTAGTTTTAGCACAGAGTTTCACAGAACTAATTTGACAAGATGAGTATTTATCACTTAATTTTTATTTTTATTTATGCACTGTACAATATTTAAGAAAATAAAGTTATAAAAATAATGCAACAAATATATAAAAACCAAAAGATTGACAGCACAATTAATTAATCTTTGTGATCCCTCCCCAGGGCCACCTGTCTTCCTTCCTCTCCAATTGAAACCTTTATATTACTTCTTAAGTTTACATCTCTCATAAATTTTTATATTCTCATATAATTTTTTAGCTCTGAATCCAAAAATAATATACTATTATAGTATTTCATGCAATAGAATTTTATGCAACAATGAAAATAAATGACCTTTGGTAAGACCTTTCAAGTTGTATGATTATCAAAAAATATTTAGGAAAAATAAGCAAATTCACAAAAATATATGCAGTAGTAAGCCATTTATATCATGTTTTAAAGTAATAATTGCACATTATTGATATAAAATAGTTTCTTTTCTCCCATTTTAGTCTTTCTGCCTTGAATTGTTGCCTATCTTTAAATATTTAATTCTGATGTTTGGTTTATTTTGTTTCCCTGTTCATGATTTACAAGTGGCCACACTTGTAAAGTATGTTTATTTACACCACACATTTGTCTCAGATCCAATGTGAAAGAAGCAAATAATTTCACTCTCAGAGATGGAGATTTTAACACAAGAGTCAGCAACCTTTTTCTCTAAAGTTCCAGAGAGCAAATATTTTAGGCTTTCAACATATTCTTTGGGAAGTGTGTGTGTGTGTTTATAAACCTTTAGGAAAACAAAAAAATTCTTAACAGCCTTTGGACCAGCAATTGATAGGACAGTCAGACAGAAGAATCAGCAAAGACAGAGAATGGTTGAACAACACTATCAATAACCTAGAGCAAATTGATATTTATAGAACACCATACCCAACAATAGCAGAATACATATTCTTTGCAAGTATATAAAATATATTTACCAGCATGCAGCATATAATCAGTCATATAAAAAATCTAAAATTTAAGAGATTGGAATCATCTGAGTATGCTCTCTGGCCACAAGAGTATTAAATTAAAACTCAGTAATAACTGAGTTTTAGAACTCTAAATATTTAGAAACTAATCACTTTCAAATAATCAATGGGCCAAACGAGAAATCCCAAGGGATGTCATTCAGTGATTAAACCAAATGATCAAAAAATACAGAAAAGTCAAAATTTGTCAGATGCAGACAAAATAGTACTTAGAAATTAAATACTATGCTGGAAAAGAAGAACTAAAATCAATGTTCTGAGTTCTCACCTTAAGAAATTAGGAAAAGAACAACTTAGACCCAATGTAAGTAGAAAAAGGAAATAGAAACAGAGAAGGAAGAAGAAAGCAATGAAGTAGAACATGAAAAAAAACAACAGAGAAAATAAGTAAAACCAGTATCTTGCTCTTTAAAAAGATAAAAAAAATTGATAAGTCTCTCGCAAGACTGATTTTTTTGGGGGAAAAAAGATACAAATTATCATTATCAGAAGTGGAGAAGATATCACTACAGATCCTACAAACATTGCAAAGATAATTATTATGAATAACAACTTTATGTTAATAAGTTCAAAAAAATTTTAAATAAGTTCAAAATTTTAGATAAATTAGATAAAATAACTAAAAGGTACAAGTTTCCAAATGTATATAAAAACAAATGGAGTATCAATTAAACGTATTAAATTCTCACAAAGAAATCTCCAGTCCCAAATACCTTCACTGGTGAATTCTATTAAATGTTTAAGGAAGAAATAATAAAATTCTTTATAAACTCTTTCAGGAAATAGAGAATTAGAGAACACTTTCTAATTTATTTTACAAAAGGAGCATTACAAGAACACTACAAACTAATATTTTTCATGAACACAAATGCAAAAATACCCTTAAAATTTTATAAACAAGGCAAGGATGTCTACTCTTGCCACTCTATTCAAAATAGTACTGGCAGTCCTAGCCAGAACAATTAGACAGGAAAAAAGAAATTAAAAATAGCCACATCAGAAAGGAAAGAGTAAAATTATCTCTGTTTTCAGATGACATGATCTTATATGTAGAAAAGTTTAAAGACTGAAAAAACACCTTTTGGAGCTAATAAATGAATTCAGCAAAGCTGCAGGATACAAAATCAATATACAAAAATCAGCTATGTTTTTTTTTTTAAGATTTATTTATTTATTTATTTATCTGAGAGAGAGAATGGGAGAGAGAGAGCATGAGAAGCAGATTCCCCACTGAGCAGGGAGCCTGATGTGGGACTCAATCCCAGGACTCCAGGATCATGACCTGAGCCAAAGGCAGTTGCTTAACCAACTGAGCCACCCAGGCGCCCAAAAATCAGCTATGTTTTTATACCCTACCAATGAATTATCTGAAAAGGAAATTAACAAAATAATCCCACTTATAATAGCATTAAAATGAATAAAATACTTAAAAATAAATTTAACCAAAAAGGTGAAAGAATTGAAAACTATAAAACACTGATGAAAGAAATTTGAAAAGACACAAATAAATGAAAAGACATCCTGTATTCATGGATTAAGAGAATTAACGTTGTTAAAATGCCTAAAGTACTCTACCAATTCAATGCAATCTCTATCAAAAATCCCAATGGCATTTTTTATAGAAATAGAAAAAACAACCTTAAAATTCATATGGAACCATAAAAGACCTCAAATAGCCAAACAACTTTAAGCAAGAACAAAGCAGGAGGCATCGCACTTTCTGGTTTCAATTATATTACAAAGCTACAGTAAACAAAACAGTATGATACTCACATAAAAACAGACATATCAATCAATGTAACACAATAGAGAACCCAGAAACAAACCCACATGTATATGGTCAAGTGATCTTTGAAAAGGCTGTGAGACTACCACAGTGGGGAAAGTATAGTCTCTTCAATAAATGGTTTTGGGAAAACTAGATATCCACAGAAAAGAAAGAAAGAAAGAAAGAAAGAAAGAAAGAAAGAAAGAAAGAAAGAAAGAAAGAAAAGAAAGAAAGAAAGAAGGGAAGGAAGGAAGGAAGGAAGGAAATAAGGAAGGAAGAAAGAAAGAAAAAAAAGAAAGAAAGAAGGGAAGGAAGGAAGGAAGGAAGGAAGGAAATAAGGAAGGAAGAAAGAAAGAA